>NC_137460.1:194986923-195366046 GCF_964235325.1 Thermobia domestica | reverse complement strand
ACCACAGAGCACACTTGGTGTGAGCTACGAACCGGGCTTCCAATGCACAGTAGTGAACGCTGTACCACTGATCCACCCCGGCCCATTCAAGGAAAAAATTGATTCTGTTTTTGAGGAAGCTATTGTTTTCTTGTTTCATTAAAAGAGAGTGATTTTACTCACAATCGAATCATAGTAAAAAAAATAGTCTTAGTTCTCCCGAGTAACAGAAGAAACAACTTACTCTCTTGGCATTGTTGCATATAGTCTTGGACATTTGTGACAGCTGTGGCCTATAAGCCTGTCCTATCTCAGAGGAATGACGTCTTTCGGCGATGACAAAAACCCGCAAAAGGAATTGGGAATGAAGGCTTAAAACTATATATTATCATCATATTCACATTGCCTCCTTTAGTAGACCTTGAATCAAATTATGTAGTACCCTTCCTGGTGTCTATAAATTAAGTGTGTAGTGTCTATAATAACACCAGACCATTTGTCGGATAATGCAACCCACGATTTTCATCATTCGTATAATAAAAGATCCTTCGATTCGGTTAAAGAAAAGTATGATTCTGTAATAATCAATGCTAATAACATTTACTCTTTATGCGCATTTATTCGTCCTACGATGAAGGTCAATAATTTCCTTTTTTCAGTTGGATGATGATTTCTGAGCATACGTACCCCGAAAAAGCGATACTGCTCTATTTGAGATGGGCAGAAGAAAGTCCAGATTTAGAAAGGATTTTTAAGAGTACCAAATATACAGCTCCAGAAGCAGTGGAAATAGTGCAAGCTTTGGAATTTGAAAATATAAATACAATATACTTGTTTTGTTTCCTCAATAGTTGAAAATACACGTTAGTGAAATATATATTAATCAGATCATATTCAGTATGAATTGAAGAGTCAAACTAACTAAATGTAAATTGTAGGATTGCTCGTTTCTTATATTCACATGTTAAAACAATTACGTTTTCTCTTCATCCTGTCTAGATTTATGTCTGGAATAAGTTACAATATTTTAAAGTGCTGTTAACTACAATTCCATAACACATTCTGAATTATATATACTATACAGGTGGGCGCAAAGAGTGTTTTAGAATCTAAAGTATATCTCTATTCTAGTGTCCGACGTGGAAATGGAGAAAGTCATTGATCATAACAGCAAGGCAGAAAAGGGCTGGTACTATGCAAGTGATCGACCGCTCCCTTGCCATCGACAGCCATTGACAGATAAGATGATGTTGATCTTTCATTTTTGATGTGGTGATTCATTGGCACCATTTCCACATTCGAGCTAGAGTTGTGACACATTGGAGTGTTAAGATTCTTTATTTGGCTCACCCTGTATATTCGACATCGTTAATTATTTTTCTGATCCTGCAATCCAATATTAAAGTAGTAAGTCATAATTTATTTCTTATCAGCATCAGCTATCCTCATTCTACAAAACAGAGATAATTACAAAAGATGCCGTAATTTCTTAATATCACACCGCAAGTATTGAAGGGCTTTAAATCATATAACCTAACTCCTGCATTATACACAAATAAAAACATAGGCTACTAAAGGTATTTGTTTCAAATGATCTAAAATCTGGTATCTATGAAATCTCTTGTAGGTATTTGTATGTTACATTTAGATAATAAGCGTTCGTCATATGTTACGATCATGGACATGAAAGGAATGCAATTAAGGATCTTCAACATTCGCGAAATTAACTCTAGCCAATTTTAGTTATTCTGGTTTAAAACTTTCAACATGAATAAAAGTAACTGAAAGGCAAAAACACAGAACAGTAGAGAAGGTTATTGTGATAAAGTTATCAGTACTCATCTATCTGCTTTCGTTCTGCACGTATTAACAAACCCGCAAATAAATTCAAAATCTATAAACCGCTGTTAAGTGAAAGGGGATTGTTTAGTCGTGATAACGTTACTATATGCAAAATAATGTTAATTTTATTTGTTTTGAAAATATTACAGAAATACTGTAAAATTGGTTATAACGTCGCGGGTGTTGAAGACTCATAATGAAGAAATGTCAGCGTACGATCTTGACAATGTGTATCCAACAGGTATCTCCACTCTATTCATTCGATTCCTAATATTTCCTGGATTGTGTTTATTTTTATTTTTTTTACTAATGTTTTAACCTCCGTGATCAAGACTCTAGGGGAGAGTGCAAACCTTGGCAAGAAATATTCCCGAGTTGCCTGGAAGAGTAAGTAATCATATGAGTAGAACTCCTGCGCGGGTCATTAGAACGTCGGATATATATTTTAATATGGCATGCTTGTATTTTTTAGATCCAAAACACTGCTATTACTTATGCTACTGGGCAGATGTATTCCATCTATTTTTGCGTCTATGAACCGAAAAGACAAAAGTGGCGTGTGGAAACCGTCCAAGTTTGTGTCCAGCAGGCCTTCAATTTTCATGTCAAGGTATGCAAATATAAAACTATGGATAAATCGAAATACCCACTTTCCTGATAATAATAAATAGCATCAGGTGGGCTATTTAACATACAAAAATCTTTTGCCGTGAATCCTGTATTATTAATGCTAGAAAGACAAACAAACGTCAGAATATAGTGAACTGAGGACTCTATTAGATTCCACCATTTTAATGTCTTAATTCTGAATGTTCTGCATTAAAAGATAAAAATAGTGTGTCATACCGCCCGCGTTTGGGGCTATTATGAGATAATGATGAGGCTATTATGGGGCATGCTTATCAATCTGGCCCAGGTGATCATACGAACGTGTGTGGGTTCCTGCAAAACAGTCGCGGACATTCCTTTTAAGAAAAAAACAAGTTTGGTGACTCTGTGATGGATACGACGTAGTTTTTATTTACAGGATTTATTTTAAATCAGTACTTCGACAGATCAGTAAATAATAGAAATTTTTAATGACATCCACTTTTTGAAACTTTTTATGTACGACGTTCTGTTTCATTAAGAATTTATCTTACAATGTCTTCTTCGTTGTTGTCAAGTTTCTAAGTTTAAAAATAAAAATTAGGGTAATAATTACTCAAAGTTTTAAAACATTTGCAACAAATAATTGATGACACGTAAATCAACTTTTAATATTATGGGCTTATTTATCTGAAAATGATGCACATTTGGTCCTGTATAATAATAAAAGTAAAATGTTCAATTTGAATAATTATTTTCTCAGCATTTGAATAAAATAAACAGTATACTTTGTTTAGCATATGTAATACAATATTTTTGCTGTGTAATGAAAACTAGTTTCTATTGTGAACCATTTCCTAAAAGCAAGAAAGAACAAGTAGAAATAACGTGTTACGTACACATACAGAGGAAAGTGGTATTTCAAGGGTCGTAAAAGCTGTCTTACAATAGCCCCAGATATTGTACCATAATAGCCCCATGCATTTTACAGCTCTGCCTCTCCACACAATACTTGATACGTTGAATTTTGTGGTGATTCTGTTACACCGTAAAGTCCACTACCGGTTAATATGTTGAATTTTGTATTACCATTATAGTTCAATAGCTTCAATAAAAGCTTTTGCGTTCCTGAAGGAAAACAAAAGTTTTTTTTTTTTTTGTTTCAGAAATGGAAGGATTTGGGAAGAAGATTTTTTTTGCACTTAGTTTGTGTTCAAGAATGATTTCCATACACCGATTCAATAGATCACTCAATGGAATAATATGTAGTAACTTTTAGAAGTATACTGCGTACATAGGTTGAATTCTGTACGACTGTACGTTCTGTAGAGCGCTTCAACATAACCCGCCCTGATCCTACGAATTATGCTTCCTACTTTATGAGCATGTCTTTCTTTTACTGATATGAGAACAAATTATACAGTAGAATGATGTGTTTTATGAAAGAAAGCAGCTAATGTAATGAGACAGAGAAGTTCAAGATTACGGAAATATTTTTGCATTCATTGTTATATATGCAGAAACGGACAATGGAACCATTAATATCGACTCTCGAAAAGCAATTTCTCTTAAATCCAAGATATCTTTTCTTCTTAAACATATCCCATTGTGCAACGATAACGCCAAGTCGTTTTAATATGTATGCTACATTTCGTGGAATGAAAACTGCGATTTTGATCAAAGGAAGTTGGAGTTGAGGGGAAAGGATGCTCACAAGTATTTCAATCATATTAGTGTTTATAAACGTAGGAACAAAATATAAAATTCTCATCAAAATCGAAGCATCCTGAAACGTTACAAAGGGTAATCTGCTTAATAATGTAGGCTTTTTCTTAAACTTTCTTTTTTGGGGGGAGGGGGTTATTTAAAGTTCTTGTGCAGCGTATTGAATAAATAGGTACACTATTTCTCTCGTATTTGAAAGCCAATTTCATTACGAGGGAAAAAATAAACATTGTATCTAATTACAAAGGAAGATAATAGACGTGTTTCGGAATGATGAACTCAAAAATGGCAAGCACAACTGTTTACGCAAATGTAGCCAAACTGTCCAAATTAGTCACTCGAGATTCAGTAGACCGATTGTGAGTCAATTTACAGTTTTGAAGTCAGGATACATATTTCTACTAGCTGAAATGTTTATGTGGTCTTGGGATAGTCAGGATGAGGACATTGATTGCACTTACATAAAATTATATAACTTCAAAATACTATCAATTATGATCATCACAATGACAAACTCAATATATAGCTTACTTTATGAGGTAAAATTTTGAGTAAGGAACTGCGCCATTATTAGCTTCAAAAGTATGAAAAATGTGAAATAACGGTAACAATCATGCGGAAAGTTGAAAGGATAAAAAAAGCATTAGAAACAATTGCATTGGTGCGTGTTACAGAACACAGTGTACAGTGTACAGACAGCCTGTGTTCTGAAACCTGGAGTGATGGAGTTGTTTTTATCTGTTTTTATCCTTTCGCATTTCCATATGATTTTCAGTTATTTCACCTTTTTCAGATTTTTAAAAGGAAATAAGGGAATGGAATGTTATTCCCTGAAAATATTACTTACATTCTTATCGACAGTATGGGCAGTATAAATCTTTCCCTTGTGTTCATCATTGTGACATGAAATTGTTCAATATAGGCTTAATAATATTTAATTATATAGTTCTGAAGTACAGTATATGTAAAGTTATATAATTTATATGAAGTAAGTAAAAGGAATATGCGGATGATTTGAAATGCTTATGAATGTATAACGACCTGCAAGAACAATGCGAAAATATTTAAACTGATGTAATATGTTTTCGTAAGTAAAATAATTATTAATGCACTTTTTTATCTACAAATAAACTAACAGATTATGTGCATTAAGATATATAATTAACTAACTAACTAACTCTATGGCCTATGGAACCCGCAGGTTCAGTGCCGCGTTCACAAAAGCTCTCCACTCACTTCTATCCTTAGCTAATTGGATCCAGTTTCTACTTTGTATTCCTATCTCTGCGAGATCCATCTTAATATTATCCTCCCATCTGCGCCTAGGTCTTCCTAATGGTCGTTTTCCTATGGATCTACCAGTCAAGACTTTGAAAGCGTTTCTACTTTCTTCCATTCTAGCTACATGACCTGCCCACCTAAGCCTCCTAGACTTGGCGACCCTAACAATGTTGGGTAAACCGTATAAACTATGTAGTTCCTCGTTATGAAGCTTCCGCCATTCCCCATTCTCGTTCCTCTTGGGTCCGAATATTCTTCTCAGGATCCTGTTCTCAAATACTTTCAGTCTATGTTCTTCCCTCAGAGTAAGCGACCATGTTTCGCAACCATACAGAACAACAGGCATGATTATCGTTTTATATATTTTAAGCTTCAAATTCCTCGACAGAACTCGCGACGACGAGAGATTTTGAACCGAATAGTAACACAAATTCCCTGCTTTTAGTCGACATTTAATTTCTTCGTGAATATGATTTTCGTCTGTTAATATTGATCCTAAATATTTGAAAGTATCCACTTTATCAAAAAGTATTATTTAATATTTTAACGCCTCCACAATTTGCCGTATTACGGTCCCGACGCACTTCCATGTATTTAGTTTTCTCTGCATTTACTTCTAAACCCATGTCCCTGCAAGCGTTTAATAATATCTCTGCATTTATTTCTACTGTTCTCCTATCATCCCCTATTAAATTTACATCATCAGCATATACCATAACCTGGTGAATGCCGTTCAACTCTAGGCCCTGGTTGCTATCTTTGATTTTCCTTATGGCGTATTCCAGCACAAAGTTAAATAATAATGGCGACAACGCATCTCCTTGTTTCAGGCCATTTTCGACGTGGAAGCTCGCGGACAAAAATGTTCCTACCCGGACTTTACTTTGGGATTCACTTAAACATATCTTAATTAATCTAATTAGCTTTCTCGGTATTCCAAGTTCTGTAAGAACGTTGTATAATGTTTCTCTCCTAACCGAGTCGTAAGCCTTTCTAAAATCAATAAATAGTTGATGTACCGGGGTATTGTATTCCCACTTCTTTTCGAGTATTTGGCGAATGGTAAATATTTGGTCGATAGTTGATCGATTTCGTTTAAATCCGCACTGATAATCTCCAATAATTTCATCTGCGTATGGGGTCAATCTTGCTAACAGAATATTTGAAAGGATTTTATAGAATGTTGAGAGAAGAGAAATGCCTCGATAATTATTACAGTCAGTTTTGTCGCCTTTCTTGTGAATTGGAACAATGATTGACTCTTTCCACTCTTGTGGCAATTCTTCCTTGTTCCAGATAAGGAGAATGAGTTTGTGTATCTTGTTCCACAATTTTTCGCCTCCAGCTAAAATTAACTCAGCCGGAATTTCATCTACACCCGGAGATTTGTGTTTCTTTAATTTCTTTATAGCGGCTTCCACTTCTATTCGATTGGGTTCTGGAATTATAAGATATATAATTACTATCTTTAATATCAAGCTGATTACTAATAACATTCATATACTTATAATTTCAGGAAGGTTCGAATCTTCTTTCACAGGTTCGGATAATGTGAGACACAATTTGAAAATGAAGAGGTTGAGAGGCACTGTACAGCCATTACCAATTGTAGTTGCGTCTAATAAGTTGGAGCCAGAGCAGTTTTATGTGAGCATAGAAGGAAGTATTTACAAAGTGGAAAATGTATTCAAGGCGGTACATATATGCTTTAAATCATTTCACGTCTTGATTGGAAAATACCCACAAGAAAGTAAGCAGGCGTGGACCTTTATATGGTACAACATCATATGCACGGAATAGAAACAGTGTAGGATAAGAGGTTCACAGCTGTAAGTTCATTTCCAAGTTAAACACTTTAGAGAATTACATACTTCGTGGTGTTCACTAATAAGTTGAAAGCTAATCTGAAATATTCACAGGAAGAACTCTTGAATTTACTATCACTGTACTGTCCTTTAAAAGGATATAAATCTGAAAGATGTTGGATTATTCACATTGTCTGAGGTACTTGCTAAAGTTGCTATTCTACTGTTTAAATTGGACAATGTGAAAATACGTATTTCTTTGATAAAATGATCCAGAATATGACACATATCGTAGTTGCAAACATCTTCAAGAAGGCTATGCATTATAGCTACATAGTACTTTTTTGCCACATGGAAGTTACGTAATGTATTGCAAACACTATCCTCTTTATCCCAGGCTGTTGTGTGTCATCCCTAAGGTGTTGCATTTAATTCCCTTTATTTCGTAAAATATCGCTGTTTTCTATTTTTTGTTTCTAAATGATAGGTTTAGTACTACGACAGAACCTACAGGGAAAATTACAAGAGAAAGACTCACACGGGAGGGTTTCGTCGCTAAAATCTGACTGCCGTAGAACACATATAATAATAAATTTGAGCAAAATTTAAGGGGCTATGCACCAGATGCACAGGAGCTAGAGGACTTCAAACTTTTAATAGCCATAAAATTATATCATGGAATTTTGTACGTTTAAAGTAAATATCTTGAAAACCGTTAAAGCAATCAAACTAAAAGTTGCACAATGTAATGACAAAAAAATGTTCTATCGAAAACCATAAACAGTGTTGCCATAGTTGAAGTAGTGTTACCAAGTCTGCATAAAATATTTTGTTTAAAATAACACCATTTACAAGTGTGCAAAGATCACACTATTATCACTAAACATAACAGTGGAGTGTAGTGTTACAGTGTTGCACACAATTGGAGCTACATATGCTGAAAGTGTAAAATAGAAAAGTCTGATATGTGACAACAAAGGGTAAAAAACGAATGCACTAGAGACAAGTGAGGATTTTGCATTATATTTCTGTAGCCCTGATGAATAAGCAGTCAACTTGCGAAAACAAAATGATACCTGTGAGGAAAAAAAAAACGTTTTTTTATAATTCTGTAAACTGGTTCTCGATTACGTTATCAATATTTGGAAAAGTACTTTCTTGGTTTCTCTCTTTCGTGTTAAGTGACATACTTTTACATACGTATCTCCTATACCATTCGATTGTAATATTACACTGTAATATTACCATACTCAAATTGGAAATATAATTATTTTATTACTACCTCATTTCGTTTTTAGTCGTTCAGTATAGCCGTGTGGTTTAGAAGGCTAGACAACCGACATATTAGGCGTCGCAGGTTCCAATCCCGCCTGTGACATGATATTGTTGTACTTTTTAACTTACATTTCATTGTAATCTTTCTCTTTCATAGTGAATCGGATTCCACTTTATACTCCTATATAGATTCGAAGCTGACACAGGACTAAAAACGGCATCACACAATTTCGTTCTTCAATTGCATCAATGTTTTGTGACTCTGCTGACATTTGAGCACGCTAAATGTGTTATGCATTTGAACTAAAATCATAGTATGAGACCCAGTTTCCTTTATTACCATCTGTTGCCACATATCAGAATTCTGCATTGTACATTTTCAGCACGTAGCTCCAATTGTGTGCAACACTGTACCATTGCACTTCACTGTTATGTTTAGTGATAATACTGAGTAGATGTGCAAAACTTGACTGACTGAACCCTAAAAATCGCGATTTTTTTAAGGGATTCCTGAGAGTCAAGACTCAATTTTCCATTGTTGCACGATACGCCATGACCCACGAACCATATAACCATGGGAAATTGAAAACTAAAAACTCGATCTCTTTCATGAGCACTTTGTAGTGCGCTACTCGTTCTCTTTTACGATCACTTCCTAGGGGTGTACTCGTTCCCTTTTATGAACACTTTTTCAACCACTATTTTATCATAGCAGAAATTACATAAAAATACGAACATAGCAGAGATAATAAAAGACTATGATTACGTTTTCCAACCCTATTTAACATAAGTCTAGGAACACGAAGCATAGCTAATAAAAGGGTATAACTTATTTTTCACCCCTATTTTAAAATAGCACACTTAAAACATACAGCAGAACTGATGTCTTCTTTCAACCACTATTCAACCTAGTACATACTACATAAGACGATGAATACATTTTCCAACCGCCTATTTAACATAAGACTACGAACATGTAGCAGACTATAAATATATTTTCCATCCCCTATGTAACATAAGACTAAGAACACGTTTTCTAACCCCTGTTTTAACAAGCAGAAATTATAAAAGACTACGAACACATTTCGCAATTCCTGCGACTAATTTTTAAAATTTCTTTAACATAGCCTAGGGGTGTACGTACTCGTTCTCTTTTAAAATCACTTTTTCAACCCTTATGTAACATAGCATAGAATACATAACCTTGTGAACACAGAAACTACAAACGCATATTTTAGCAGCACTTCTATGTAACATAGCAAAAACTACTACGGCATACCGAAACCTTTATATAACATAGTAGATATTACACAAGAAAGGCTACATATAATTAGATTATGAGTATATTTTCAAACCCTATTTAATATAGCAGAGATTTGACCAGGTACAGTAAACGGTTCTTTTAAGGGTGTACTCGTTCTCTTTTATGCCCATTTTTTAAAATTTATTTTAACATAGGAGAAATTACACAGAGACTACGAACACCTATTTTTGCAACCCTCTGTGTATAAAAGAGTATGTCATATTTAACCACTATTTAACATAGCACAGATTACAACTTCTATTCAATACAGCAGGAATGTACTCGTTTCCTTCTATCAACATCTATGTAATATAGCAAAAATTACAAAGCATTCATCTAGTACTGCGTGTCCCAAAAGTACTGAACATCGAAGTCAAAAGTCAAATTTGAAATCCGAATAACTCGTAAACGAAGCTACATATTGAAGTGGTGTTTCCATATTTAGTAACAGATTATCAACTACTACACGACGCAAAAGTACTAATCATCGAGGTCAAAGGTCAAATATTTAAACCCGAATTACTTGCAAACGGAGCTACATGTTGGGGTGCTCTTTCCCCATTTAGTAATGAGATACAAATTATTGACCATCAAGGTCAAAGGTCAACTACTAAACGCTTAAAAAGATGTCGACGGAGCGGCAGATAAATTTGTGATCCACTCAGGTTTGTACCAAGCAAAAGAAGCAAGAATAAATACATTTCGGTGTCCTATTTACTTCTATACCAAACAGGAAAAAGCAAACAAATGCCATTTTAACTAGCTAAGTATTTTATACAATTTTGTACTATTTAATTAAAGAAGAATAAATTTGTATCTACCAGAGAAAAAGCAAAGGTATGCCATTTTAACTGCCTGAGAATTTTATTAAACAAACGAAAGGATAAATTTGAGTGGATTATTTAATTTTGTACCAATGAGATATGCCATTTTCACTAGCACATAATCTTTATACTATTTTGTACTATTTAAATAAACAAAGGACTGATTTTGTACTTGCCAGAAAAAGCGGAAAATGGCTATTTTAACTAGATCAAAATTAATGTACCTTTTGTACTTCTCGAAAAAGCGAAAGAAAAAAGTTAATGTTCTAATTTTTGTACTAACCATCAAAAAACCATTTTTGCTACTTGAGTATTTTATACCATTATGTAAAATTTAAGAAAACAAAGGAATATATTTGTACTAACCCGAAAAAGTGGCAAAGGACCATTTTAACTAGCCAAAAATTAATGTTCTTTTGTACATCACCAATAAATAAAATATTATATTTGGGTGTTGTACGTTTTATATCGACGAAATAATTAACGTCCATTTTACTTGCTGAGTATTTTATACCATCTTGTACTATTTAAATAAACAAAGGAATAAATTTTGCAGTAACCAGAAAAAGCGGAAAAGGAACATTTTAACTGGCTTAGAAGTTACTGTTTAAACATTTTGTACAGTTTAAACAAACGAAGGGATAACTTGAGTGAGAGCTCATTCGTGGCTAAGTGGTTAGCGTTCGCGCTTTGGCGTGGGAGACCCGGGTTGGATTCCTGGCGGGAGCTCAAGTGGTTCGGATTGCACGTTAATCAGTAGGTGTACGTCTCATATAGCCTAGCTGCTGAACGGGACGTTAAACTCAAAATGAACTCAACTCAACTTTTGAGTGAGCTATTCAATCTTGTAGAAAGACAGAAAGAGAAGAAGGATCATTTTAACTAAGAGTTTTATATCATTTTATACTCCTCAAAGAAATAAATTAAGATGGAGTATTTACTTTTATACCAACCAGAAAAAAGAGAAGAAGGAATAAAATTTGAGCGGACTGTTTCCTTTTGTACCAACTGGAAAAACTGAAGGGCCATCATATGTTTTGTTTTATTCAAATAAACGAAGGAGTAAACATGTACTTACCAGAAAAGGTGAAGAAGGATCATTTTAAGTAAATCATTTTTAAGTAACTCTGCAGAAACTAACAAAAAGGACCATTTTTACAACGTCAGTATTTAAAGAAATGAGTAAAAATTCCGGTGTCCAATTTACTTTTATACAAAAGAGCAAAATAGCGAAGTGCGACCAATTTTGAGTGAGTTAGAATTTTTGTACGTTCAGTAATATTTAAAGAAATGAAGGAATAAATGTGTACCAACTAGAAGAAACACTCTTCTAAGTAGCTGAATGTTTTATACCGTTTGTAATACTCAAATAAACGAAGTAATAAATTTGAGGGGCATATTGCATTTTGTAACACTGAGAAATGCTATTTTAGCTAGCTCAATATTTCTGTACCATTTTATGCTACTCAAACAAATGAAGCAATGAATTTGGGTGGTCTATTTTATATCTGTACTAATCAGAAGAAAGGCAAAGGA
This sequence comes from Thermobia domestica, assembly GCF_964235325.1. Lineage (NCBI taxonomy): Eukaryota > Metazoa > Arthropoda > Insecta > Zygentoma > Lepismatidae > Thermobia > Thermobia domestica. The sequence goes on along the minus strand of NC_137460.1, from coordinate 195,353,888 downwards.
GGTCCATTTTAACTATCGCAGCATTTTATACTTTTGGTGGGATTCAAATGAAACAATAAACTTGAATGCTCTACTTAGTTGTGATGCTAGATTTTCTATATTTTTGTGTCACACATATAAAGGGCCACTTTAAAACAAATTGCTAAATAAATTTTAACTGCCTCCTTTACCAGTAAGTAAGGCTCATAGTTATATAGTTAAAGAACATGCGTTTAGCGCATAAAGGTTTACACTTATTATAGGTTGACAAAATACTAACAGCGATAGTAAAATCCAAAGTTTCCGGTCACTAACTACATACTTGAACGTAAGATTTAACCAACCAGAGTTACCATTGATTACAGAAGAGAGTAGCATCACACATTGAACTTTAACTTAATAGAGCAGACTCCATAGCAATTAGCGTTATTAGGGAAGACGTACTAAGGGAAAAAGAAGAAACAGCATGCTTGGCCATTTTGATCACTGTGCTGATAGAGGAAAAGGCACAAAGAAAAACAGACAAGAAGAGATCATATCAATTTAAATTTCAGCTCATCAAGGAAGGGAAAAGGTCTCAAAGGTCAATTTTGAACACCATATGAAAAAGCTCTGAATTAACCTTTCTTTTGCTGCAGATATTTAAGCAAGGTTACGAGAACGTTACTTAACATTTGTGTTGGTAGTATCGTGAGGGTTACAAGGTATAGTCTATTGAGCGCAAATTTGCTTTTTGTATAACACAGAGAACCTTACTAATGTGGAAAGCAAACGGCTATTACCTTTTTAGTGTAATTTCGTTAGGCAAAAACTGCTTATATAGTGCATGTTTTTACATGAGTGGAGAGTCAATTAAAAGTTATTTAGAAATGTTACTTTAAAGTGGCCCTTTTCTCTGTGTGACACAAAAATACACAAAATCTAGCACCATAGCTAAATTGAGTACTTAAGTTTATTCTTTTCCTTATTTGAATCTCAAAGAAAAGTATAAAATGCTGCGCTAATTAAAATTGAACTTCTTTGCTTTTCTTCTGATTGGTACAAAAATAAAATAGTCCACCGAAATTTATTCCTTCGTTTATTTGAGTTGCACAAAATGGTACAGAAATATTGAGCTAGTTAAAATGGACCTTTTCGCTTATTTCGTGGTTGGTACAAAACAAAACGGATCACCCAAATTTATTCCTTCGTTTATCTGATTAGTACAAATGTTAATTGTTTTCTTTTTCTGCTTGCTACAAAACTGAATAGTCGCCCAAATGTATTGCTTCGTTTATTTGAGTTTTACAAAATGATATAAAATTCTGAGTTAGTTTAGATGAAAATCCTTCGCTTTTTTCTCGTTAGAACAGCATTGTTGCTTCCTTTATTTGAATAGCACTAAAATGTACGGAAATAATGAACTAGATAAAATTGCATTTCTCACTTGTATAAAATTGAATAGGTCAATCAAATTTATTCCTTCATTTATTTGAGTGGTGGAATATGGTGTAAAATACTTATCTAGATGGTATGGCATTTCTTGTTAATACAAGAAGTAGAACATACAAATTTATTCCTTCGTTTATTCGTGTAGTACAAATGTACTTAAATACTGAAGAATTTAAAACGGATCCTCTTATTTAGTCGTTAATACAAAAGCAAAGAAGCGAACAAAATTTGTTTATTCTTCATTTTTCTGCTTTGTACAAAATTGAATAGGTCACTCAAATTTAACACTTCGTTAATTTAATAGCACAAAAAGTCTAAAATGCTGAGCTAGTTAAAATGGCATTTGTCATTTGTACAAAATTGAATAGGTCACTAAAATTTATTTCTTCGTTTGCTTGAGTAGCACAAAATGTTAATTCTTTCCTTTTTCTGCTTGCTACGAAACTGAAAAGTCTCATAAATTTATTCCTTTTTTATTTCAGTATTATAATATGATGTAAAATTCTCAGTTGGTTAAATTGAAACTTCTTCGCTTCTTCTCGTTAGTACAAGTTTATTCCTTCGTTTTTTTGAATATCACAAAGAAATATAGAAAAGTAAAGCTAGTTAAAATAGCATTTCTTGGTGGTAAAAATTCAATAGGTCACTCAAATTTATTCCTTCGTTTATTTGAGTACTACAAAATGGTATAAAATTTTCAGCTAATTAGAATGGCATATCTTCGCTTCTGCTTCTGGTTGGTACAGATGTATCCCTTTGGTTGTTTAAATGGTACAAAAGGTCTAAAATACTGAGCTAGTTAAAATGATCCTTCTTCGCTTTTCTCTCGTTGGTACAAAAGTAAATAGGACACCCTATTTTATATTCATTTGTTTAAATAACATAAAAGGCATAACATGCTGAGCTAGTTAAAATGGGCCTTCTTGTCCTTTTTTCTCGTTAACACAAACGTAAATGAACAAACGAAATTTATTCATTCTTCACTTTTTTCTCCTTTCTATAAAATAAAATAGGACACTCAAATTTATTTATTCTTTACAATTTTTCTGGTTATAAAGTCATCGCTTCGTTTGTTTAAATATTAGAAAAGGTATAAAAATTCTAATTTAGTTAAAAATGACTCTTCTTCGTTTTTTTTCGTAGGTACAAAAGGAAAATAGGACACCTGGATTTATTTACTCATTTCTGTAAATGGCACAAAAATGTATGAAATGCTGAGTTATTTAAAATGGTTCTCTTTCGTTGGTATACACGACACTAAAAGTGCATTACCAACTGCAAATCTCGTTTTCCTGCAATAGCAGGCAAGCCAAGAAGCTCGTCGGTTGGGTTGGTTGCGAATTCGAAAGGTGTTGGACGAAACCACAATTTTGTAACAAATATATTAGTGTGGAAAACTGCAAATAAGAAAATAAAACATATTCTTAATGACACTTTTGTTATTGTGACGGAGTTGGATGATATCAAAAGTTACAAAATGATCTTAATTAAGCAGGACAAAAAAGATGAATGGCAAGAGACAGATATCAGAAAAGCGAAAGTCTCTCCTTCCGCTCCCCTGAAAAGGAATTTCATAAAAAAAAGTTTCCTAAAGTAAAGGTAAAATATAAAAGACTCACCGAAAATTTTGAAATATGACACCGGAAAGGCAAGAACAACTGAAGCGAAGTGGATAAAATTGTTCACAGATATTGCAGAAATAAAGGACGTAATAAATTCTTTGTACTTTCCTGGAGAAAACGGTTGGATGGGGCACGGACCCCAACAAAGCTTTGATCACGAGATATCACAAGTGCTAGGAACAGTATGTCAAATGATATGAAGAAATACAAAGAAATATTTCGTATGGGCAATACGCAAGTAATAAAGGAATACATTTTTTATGTTTCGCGGGAAAAAGGTTTAAGGGGCAAGATCCCCACCCAAAATTATGAAAGTTAACGTACGAAAGACGAGAAGAACTGAACCGATATGGATGAAATTTTGCACCGTTATTGTAAACGTAAAATGATAATACGGGTTTCGTATTTTAATGGAGAAAATGGTTGGGTGGGGCACCGACCCCACCAAATAGTTGATCACGGAAAATCAAAAGTGTTAGTAACAATGTCTCAGTTGTGTGTAAAGGCCACCCAGAATTCCGACGAAACTTTTTGTATGGACAATACGCAACAAATAAAGTAATACATTTTCTTATTTTCTTCGGAAATACAGTTTTAGGGGGCCTAAAAGAACCCAATCCAAACTTTTGGAAGTTGACGCCCGAAAGGTAAGAAGAAATGGACCGAAGTTGATCAAATATTGCGAAGATATTGTAAGTTTAAAATGAGAACATACGGGTATTGTAATTTTCTGAGAAGAACGGTTAGGGGGCAAGGACCCCTTTAAACCTTTGATCACGAAATATCAAAGGTGCTAGTAACAGTATGTCAGATGTGTGTAAAGGACATGAAGAATGGCAATGAAACTTTGTGTATAGACAATACGCCAAAAATTAGGAATACTGTTTTTTTATGTTCTGCAGGAAAACGCTTTTATGGTAAGAACCCCACCCAAGATTTTGAAAGTTAACGCCCGAAAGACGGAAAGGAGTGAAGCGAAGTAAATCAAATTGTACGCAGATAATGCAGACGTAAAATCAGGATATGGGTTTAGAAGTTTAATGGAGAAAACGATTGGGTGCGATACGGACCCCTGCAAAACTTTGTTCACGAAAAATCAATAGTGCTAATAACACTATGTCAGATGTAAGTAAAGACCATGAAGAATAGCAACGAAACATTTTGTATAAACAACACGGAAAAATAAAGCAATACGTTTATTATTTTCTGCGGAAAAACGGTTTTAGGGTGCAAAAGAACACACCCTAAAATTTTGAAAGTTGACGCCCGAAAGGTACATCTTGTCTCAAAAAGGCTGAGGGTATTCTTATTGCTGTTTTGATGCAAAGATTTCGAGTCCGACTTCGGCTATCCTCGTTAAAAAGTAAACGAACTTCGAACCTCGAAGGCAACTCTTGAAATCGGGAAAAAATTTGCAGATGTGTTTTTCTTCTTTTAAATATAATAAGACTTGTTACTAATTCTATAAGAAGCAACATTGATTAAAAACTTAATGATACAATATTTCGAGTGATTTTATTAATATCAGCACATGCTTGTTTGTCATTTAGCTCTCCGCACGTAATAAAACATTTAGATACATAAAGGAATCTTTCCATATGTGAGAAAACGCTGAAAGTGAAGACATAGAACATAATTCTCGCCTGAGTACTAAATTAGAATCAAAACAGAACAAAATCAGCTTTTACAGTAGATATGAATCAGAACCCTGCACGGGCCTGTCGTGCCCGGTTCAGCCCGGAATGTGCCCGACCCGGCCTACCTGGCCCTGCCCATTTTAAGTAATATGAAACTGGACCGGTTCCTGACCGGGCCGGGCACATTCCGGGCCGAACCGGGCCAGACACAAACTTCCACTAGCCCTGCCTTTGCCGAGCTCGTACGTTCTTACTGTCAGACTATGTTAATCGTAATGTGTTTGTGAAACTGACACTTTATTGAAGATTACAAAATGCTGTAATACTACTAATATTACTACTACTACTACTACTACTACTACTACTACTACTTCTATTAGTACTACTACGACCACAGCTAATTCCACTATAACTCCTACGATTTCGCGTCAGAGTTTACATGTCTGGTGGTACAGAATTTACCTTCCAAGTACAGAAAAAAAGAGAGAAATGCTAGTTATTATGTACGGTATGCATAGAATATAGAGGGATGATGGATCTACGAGAGACAACGGTGGCTCAGTAGGTAAAGCACTCACATCAGGTGCTAGAGGTCGGATCAATCCATGCTCGTGCTAATTGGGGTTTTTGGTGGACAAACTCCATGTAATTGAGAGTTTACGGGATGGTCCGGATTCCTCCCACTGTTTTCATTCTACCAATTCATCCCGTCATCATCCATACTCCATGAGGCATAGTTACCTAAAGAACGTATGATGAAGTCAAGTACTCTACCTACTAAGTAAATTTGGTACGCTGCCATTAGACCACGGAGGTAGAAACCGTGAACTGACGTGTTCATAAGATCAGTGCAATTTCTATTAATGTTCAATTAGCAATTCAAATACCAAATGGTGTTACATGTTCCTGTACTGTTTCTTGTATGATAATACAAATATAACAAAATATAATGGTAAAAAATCACCAAGACGCCAGGGTCTTTTAGGTGTTTTTGAAATAGTGGCTCAGCGGTTGAGCGATCACGTCAGGTGCATGGGGTCCCTTGTTCAATCACAGCTCGCGGCAGGTGAACTTTTTGACGGACAAACAACGTGTGGGAGGTTTCTCCGTGTTCTCCCTCTTCCTCCCACTTCATTAATTTTCATTTATTTCTCATCATCACCGTCTTCTTTAGCCTAGCTGGCATAAGTGTGGAACGTAAAACGCGAAGATTGTTTTGTTTTCGTATTACTCTTAATAGCTGTAGTGGTATTCGCTGTCGTATTAGTATAGTAATGAGTAGTAGTAGTAGTAATATTAGTAGGAGTGACAACAATAGTGGAATTGCACTAGCATTCGTAATCGTAATAGTAATAGTAGTATTAGCAGTAGCAGTTGCAGTGTTTGTATTATATACGGTGTAGCTGTTCTACATATCTTCTCTGTTACTCGTAACGCATTAATGAGTGTAGTACAACACTTTTACGTCCATGAGCTGCATTGTTCTATAATAAATATGGCTGGACAGAACAAGTACAGATAACAAATAGACAGACAGAATAGAAATATAGAAAGAAAACCTTGGGTAACCTTTCACAAGATCTTCCCATTCAAGAAGGACAAAATGACATAAATATTTCGACGACACGTTTCTCATTTTCGATTGTGCCGGGATGAGTCGAGCCGGGGACAGAATACAGATAGCTTTTTCAATGTTGAAGTGATGATGCCCTGGGTCGCTCAGTCTCTCTCTTTCTCTCTCTCTCTCTCTCTCTCTCTCTCTCTCTCTCTATATATATATATATATATATATATATATATATATATATATATATATATATATATAGTGGATGTATGTGTGTGTTTGTGTGAATATTAATTGTGATATGTCTAGGGCATTTTTAACCATATTTCTTACAATATGGAAAAGAGTACTGTCGGCATAGAAAAGAATTGATATTAGTATAGAATGCATAGTTCGTGGTCGCTTAAGTAAATTGTTCTACTTTCAATTTAAGTTAAACTGAGCTCCGATTAGCGCACATAGCGGTTACGTAGCGACATAAGAATATCGAAATCGACCGGTATTAAGTCGAATCGTATTTTTTCAACGCCGCTAACTGTGCCGCATTTCCCATTAGTCCAACTATGCTCGTGTGTAGAGGGCAATATCTTTGAAGAATGCAATTATTAAAAATTAAATAATATTTTCTTTTCTGTATCAAAAAGTTAAAAATCAAGAGCAAATATACTATTTCATAAAAAAATCTATTTTACTATTCTTATATTTAATAAAAGCGTAAGAAATCTAAAAATAATTTAGAAAATGTTTCCCATTCGTTATTCTTTGTTACGTAGTTGTAGCTTTAGCATCTTGTGAGTGCTATTTAACTGTAATAAATTCACTGATTAAACATTTTCGAATTGATTTATATTTAAGTTAGGGATCAATTGGTGGAGAAATATGTAGTAATTGGGTTCTCCGAGAACAAAAGTCCGTAGGGACACAGGGCTTCTAAATGCAGTAGTGGTCGCTAAATTAATTGTCGAAATTTTAATGCCATTGAAGATAAAATTTAGTTCCAGCGGTGGCAGCATCCGTTTGGTCTCCTAGGAGGAATGAAAGAGGCTGACAACAATATTACAAAAAAAGACCGAAATTAGTTTCGAATCCCTAATTTGAAGGGTCGCTTAGATAAAGGATGACAATCCAGATGCCATGTAATTCCGTGATACTGAGTCCAGGGTGATACTATGTGCATGGAGGTATATTTCTACAATTGCCTGACATATCATTTATACATATTCTGATAGGCATAATCTCTCACGAGTTTCGTCGTATCCATCTTCAACATTTTCTTCCTCTTACATTGGAGTATAAAATTGAATACCAAAAACAATTTTTAAACCATGAAGCACAAAGGAACTTGAATATTTAGTTGTTTTATTCTTCAGATTATTTAATCCAAACACAATTTGTAGTAACATGATGTCTCAATTATTTCCAGTTGATTTGGTATAGTGACGCAATACTCCCTGAATTGTGTCATTTGTTTTCACAGCCAAATTCAGATAATGTGAATTAACTGGAATGAATTTCAAATCTATTTCCAACAATTTCGCTAACTTTGACATGATGTTACTTTTATGAGCATGAAGACGATCTGAAATTAAAAATGATGGTACTCCATTTTTAAATATGAGTTTATTATAAAGAGCAGTCGCAATAGTGTTTCCCGTTAAATCCGGTATGCTTTCAGCTATGACATATCTTTTACAGGCATCGTACATAATTAAAATATACTTGTGACAATATGTAGATGATGTTGGGAAAGTGCCACATTGGTCAATTGAGACTACAGGAAATTGGGTCGCCTTAGGAAATATTTGAGATTTAATAGAAGAAACTTGATTTAATTATTTATTTATTTCACAAGAAACACATTTCCTAATTCTATGACGAAAATAATTACGCATGTCTGGAATGTACATATTTTGTAGCACCAATTGATATGTACGTTTCTGGCCAGCGTGCGCCGCAGGTGACGGATGAGCGTGCAACATGTTACACATTTCATGTCTCATTTTAAATGGGACACACAATAAATGTAATTATTCCAAATCTATGTGCACGGTATAACTTTTCATCTATTAATTGAAATGCCCTAGCTTGCGTTTCCAGTCTGTAGTCTTCTCTTCGCTTATTTTCCTGTAAGCATCTGTATATGGGTCCAAAATAAGGATCCGTCTTCTGAATTTTCCAATGTTTTCGGGTACCTGGAAATTTCCTAAACATATCTTCTGGTCCAAAGCATCTAGAAGCAAGTTTACTTGTTGAAGGGAACATGGGAAACGCGAGTCATCGAGTTTACATTGTCATTCTCACTGCGGACATGAACAGGGGTAAAATCATATTCTGATGACATTAAAGTAGAACGAAGGAGCTTGAGCGGCAGATTTTCTGCCGTCTGGAGCTAGACTAATGCTCCGTTTCCTGTTTCAAATAAAAATAACTTCCTATTAAGTAATATTTAATGCCTTCACTTCGGCTAACACGGCTAACATTCCCTTTTCTATTGTTGAGAGACATTGCTCTACTGGTGCAAAAGTCTCGACTAATAACTAACGGGAGTCCAATCATGTAATTGTTCGTCCAAACGCAGTGTACATATTGTAGAAATTCCGGTCTCCGATGCATCTGTCCATAAACACAGACGTTTGTCTGGCCGGTAAGTCGTAATTGTTGATGATTCCCAATGTTTCATCTTTAACGTCTCAAGCGCGTTTTAGTAAGTAGAATCCCAACTAAATTTCACGCCTTTCTTTAATAATTTTCGTAAATCTTGCAGTACTTCCGCGTAATTACGTAAAAACTTGCTTACAAAATTGCACAAACTGAGAAACGATCTAATGTTCTTCGTCGCTTTCAGGACTGTTACGTTTCAATTGCTTTTAACAAACGATCTGAGATCTGGTAGCCACAACGCGACACTTTGTTTCCGAACGCTAAAATTTCTTGAAAAAAATTCATATATTTCTACGCCCTGATTTTCTAAGACGTTTAAATAAATCTCTTAAACTCTTAATAATTTGCTCCAGTAAGTTCGCAAAAACATAAAAATCATCTACATAACAATCTGTGATTTCTGGATGGAGGTTAGACCAACATTATAGACATGAATCTATTATATACAGCTCTACTCTTTACAAATCTTTGGGGGTAGCGTAATACTGAAAAGTCCCCAGTGACGGTAGAGAAAAAGCAATATATGGACGAGAGTCTGGCGATAATACTATATTAAAATATGCCGATGAAACGTCCAAATTTACGTAGCAAACATGTCCAGCCATGGAAGAAATTATATCATGAATAGGTGGTAAAGGATGGACCACTTTTGAATTCAACAGTCACATATGAGCTAGATTTCTTAACTTTACCGATGGTTTTCTCAAAAATAACACGAGGAAATTAAACGGAGAATTAGAGCCCTCTACAGCATCTTGCTGAGTTAAAGTTTTCATGTATTTGCGCATTTCTGCTTTCAAAGCTTTTGGTATTTGATATAGTTTACGAGAAGTAGGAAACTCTCACTTTATTTGCACTTTGCATTGATATTCTCTCGCACGGCATAATCTATTTGGATTCCAGTTACAAATATCGTCAAATGCCCAACATAGATCTATTCCATTTTGTTTTTGTATTCCGGACTAGCGTTTTCTACTATTTTCAATATTGAACCATCAAATAACCTTTGACATTCTAGTGAATTACGTAACTGTTGTCTTCTAATGCTGTAATGACATCTGTTGCTTGAATATATACGTCCTCTGCCTTTCCCACTACAAGATTAGTATTTAATATTACCTTATGCACTAATAGATTTATTATTTCAATAACTGGAGACTTATCTGACACAAGAGCTCACGGAATTAAAATTCCTAATTTTTCTGCTAATTCTTGATTTGGTTCAAGTATAATTTCTTTATTTGACATAGATCGTTTCAATGTTAATGGAACGACAACCTTAGACCTCGCTCTTAATATACATCCCTCATTTGCAACAAATTTAGGTGCAAGAGCTTCCTCAATCAAAACGAATACGAAAATCGATACATTATGCTTCTTGTTTACATAAATTTCTGCATCCTTGGGTGGTAATCCGTACCAAGTTAACTTTAAAAGATTCTTTCCTAGACACAAGTTAGCTTGGTGAAATATTAAGAAATCGTTTCCTTTTAATATTTTCGGTTTAGAATGTTCCAAAACACGGAATTTGTGGCGAAAAGTCTTTCCATTAATGCAAAATCTTACTATTGCATATATATTTTACAAATAGCGGGTACTGAGATACACAGAACATTTTAGTCTGTGTTTCAGCAAGTTTTGCATTTCTAGGCAACAACGATTTTTCTCGCATGTATTATCTTTCTGGTTTGATTATTAGGTTGTAAACTTATTCTCCGAACATGAACAGCCTTCATGCTCGGAGAAACTTAGTTTAAACCTTCCATTTGAGATGCATTTGCGTTTGAAACCTGTCTATTTTTATAAGTAGGAACTACATAATAGGGAAAACTTTATTGTACTTGTTTCGTTTACGGAACACACAAATTTCCCTGTGATATACAATTTTGGTTGTTAACTACTGGTAATTGAAAAGTTTGATACCTGTGGGGTTTGAATGACCTTTGTTGATAATAATTATTTCGACCTTTATTTCTAAAATTATTTTTACCCCTAAGTGATCTGAATATATATGAACCTATTCCAAAATTATTTTATGACTCATAATTACTTTGTCTATAATTTCTCGGATTTCCCCTGAAAGTTCAACGAACATTTCCGCTGTGGAATCCTCTGTTCCTCTGGTTAATTTTTTTTAGCAGAATTATTTCCCTGTGCTATCTGCACCTTAGTTTCTTCATTTTGTATTTCTGTATCTTCAAAACTTTCCATTTTCAACGTTAATTGTTGTAGTTGCTTCTGGACATCCTGAGTTGCCTGCGATATTTTGTCTTGATCTTTGTTATTCCGTTACGACCCACTAGTTTCAAATTTATTATCGGCCAGTTTGGTCACTTTCGAAACCTGCGAACTAGATCTTATATTATTATGCGATCGCCTATTTTGCCGCAAAACGATATTATCTTCATCTTCATCTGACTCGGATACTTACACCTCACTTGATTCTGATGATGTTTCGAACTCTGACGACATATATTTACTCAATTTTCCCAATTTACAAAGTTCTTTTTTCATAGATGAATTTTGCCTAGGATAAAGTTCACTTTCTACTTTTTTACCCTATACCTATTTGTTTCGAGATTGTTCAAGGCTTGAATAAACTCGCCCAATGTCTCAAATTGCTGCACACCTACTCTTTCTGAAAGAGTATGGTCTCAATCCATTCGTGAAAATAGAAATAAAATGGGTTTCCGTTAATTTGGGCGCCCCCTTATCTGTCAATTCTAATACATCGTATATGTAATTCTGTACCGACTCTTATTTATTTTCAACTCTAGTTTAAATTTTAGCGAAAATATCTACATTCTCTTTCATCGTTTTGAAACACTTTCTTACTTCATCATTAAATGCCTTACAGGACAGTATGTAACTGCTTCCTATTTGTAAAAAACACGAAATCTTTCTTTTTCTTTTCCTGAAAAGCATGTTATTACTAGATCTTTAGTCTCATCCGTTCACAATTTTTGTTAAGCCTTATAGTGACCTGAAACGCAAAAAAGAAGTGCTGAACAGTCATTTCTTTTGAGTCATATTTGGGTAAATATTTAATTATTTGAAGGTGATTAATGTACTGAACTAACTTCGTCTTTCAAGATAACGTTCGCAAATGCTTACGGTCTGCATAAGCATTTCCTGTTACAATTCACTGCAATAAGATATAGTAAGTATTCGCGACATGTTAGAAGGAACTCCATCATAAACGCAAAACACGTCTATATATATATATTTGCTATATTTCTTTGTTGTAAGTTACTACGGAATTTTCTAAAGAAAATGGTATGCCATATTCAAACATATATCAGCACCATCCTGTATAATAACAAATCTGATATCCCATTTATTTTTGACATCTGCCCTCTGCGTGATTTGACTCTTTACTCATATATCTGTGCTTTCGGGGTCGATATCTATATTTAACCAGAAAACTGTACTACCATTTATGTACACAGCGCTAGCTATTAATGTTCTTTTGCACTCACTACTACAGCGTGTTTTTAACAAGGGCGCCAGTCAGAAAATCCGGCGCTTATTCCAGCATAACGTATGCCAAATTATTCGATCGAAATCCGGACGTCGATATACACAATTTATATCCAGACTTTGTTCATGTAATTCTAACCATGTACGAGTAGCATGGAGGCAATTTGGAATACAATCTCATAACAAACTTAACCTTTAATATTGGGTAGAACAATAATTTGTTAAAATAGATAGTTTTGGTTACATAAATAAAACTAGAGATATCAGATCAGATAATTACCCAAAACTGGTGCTGTGGCCTTATGACAAAATCAATAATAACGTTTATATTAAATTAAATGTTAGATTTTGGTGTGAAATGAAATTGGTAATGAGGTACGACAATGGAAGTTTGTTATCAATTTGTAACCTGCATTTACTCACCAAGATTTTGATCGGTGAAAATATGAGAGGTCGAATTTTTGTGATGGTTACTTCAAAACTCTCTCGAGTTCACTACTCTCTTGTCTACCTACATTTTCTTCCTAGCTTTTGTTAGCGTTTTTTTTCTTCCGCTTACAATTTCATATCCAAAAACTACCTCATGACTCGAAGTAGTATTTGTTATTGACTTGACACATTACTGCATAACATAAGTTATATTTCCTAATAAAAGAATGTTTTATCTAGACAGAGTTTAAGTTGTTATGAGACTTCCTTAACTTCTCTACATATGGGAACGACGTAACAGTAGGAGATTATAAATTGAGGTTTTATTTCCATTTGAAATATGAAATTTTCAACATATTAATATGAACATTAATAAAATATTATTTGCCCTTTACCAATTCGCTTCAGTCATATTATACTATTTTTAAAAAGTTTACAAAACGCCAGGATTTCCGAAAATTCTGGTTCGTCGAAAATATGAAAATTTCACAATTAGTTTTCCTATTTGATTACTGTTATTTTCAAACTACTGTTTAATCAATTAATTTTAATTGAAAATAAAAGTCTCATTAAAGAAGTGCATTTCTGAGCTAACCTATAGACTTTTATTCTCCTTTAAACTTTCTACGTGAATATTGTAAGAACGAATGGTAATAATTTCAATTTTTCTCTCATCTGTTTTTCTTAAATATAGCTTATTTTATAATTCTACTCATCAATAGCTTGCAGTGTTTTTTTGTAAAGTTATTTATAAGAATGTCGTATCTATCTTTCATGAGTACCAAATATCAGTATGGATTTCTGAAGAACAAAACTTATATAAAATTATATATTTAGTTTTACGTGTCACTTCATTTAAAGATTACCAATTTATTTCTCACCATCCAAGTTTTTCTAAGCCTAGCGGAAGAGATAGTGACTTGCAAGATTGAAATAGTTCATTTCATTTTTTGACGATGGATCCTTTCAGAGACGACATTGTACTTAGTGCTCAAGGAACTACTAATGCTCTAAAGAAGCAAATATTCATTCATAGTAAAAAAAAAAAAAAACTAATTGATGATAATATTTTAACATTCATTGACAATGAAAATTATGTTCAAATTACTATATAATGAACAGTATGAAACAGACTGTTTCTTCCATTACTACTATTTAACGGGGTACAAAAGGGACCGAAAAGTAACCAGCATTTATTATACAAAGTACGTCCTTTATATTTTTGAATTCAACCTTTCTATATTTCAAATACAACATTTATCACTAGCAAAGTACCCTAAATCGATACTAATGCACTTGTCCGAAGGTTTTTTTTTCCATTCTTCTAAGAACCTCGAAGATTCCCCTTTTTAATACAATGTAACGTCATCGTGACATTAAGTTTGGCTTCGTTGACAGAGGAATAAAGCTTACCTGTCAAGTTTCTTTTTACCCGATGCTACAATAAGTAAGCGTGAAACAAATCTGATGAATAGGGCGCTTAGGTCAAGGTAGTCTTCTGCGTCGAGATCAATATCCGGTAAACACTGAAAGCTACGTGCGATATAGCGTTGTAATGATGCAGGAACAAATGGCAGGAATTACACATAGACGTACATTTTCACAGCACACTTTTCCGTCTCTAAATAAAATTGTCGACGGTTTGATTAATATGGACTTATCCCAAATGTACAATAATTTTGAAGTTAAAACGGAGACCACCATCAACTTCGATTTATACATTCGTTTATATTTTTCATTTTTATTCATTTATTTATTGTTAAATACGAGCCTGGTTACTTCCATTAACTTATCTTTTGTTTATTTCCGGGATCGTAACCAAAGCAAACAAATCTTCGTCTGTGATGTTTTTGTTGAAAAACTCCGCTCCGTCTGTGAGTGCCTCCTTCAGTGCACGACAAGATTTCCCGCTATGATCTCTTTGTTCTATGATGAGAGTTCTGGGCACAAACTTACCTACCACTCTTCACATTCACATATCTTTTTGCAATATACACTTAATGAAGTCTCAGGAAAGCCCAAATAAATATTTGAGTTGCTCGATTCTTCTGAGTAGATGCTTCTAGATGAGTTCATGATATTTGGTGATGTTGCCCTTTATTGAGGGACAATCAGAAAAGGGCTGATCTTCAATGGTCATTTACCCTATTTTTAAACCATGAAAATTAATCGTTCATTCGCGCGTTATTGAGGCCAGTTTGCTTGTAAACTGTTTTCGTCTTCAGAACGTAGTTTCTATTTTTTTCTTGCCGATTAAACCCTAAAAGTCACAGATGCGCGTTGTTCATGAATAACCAAATGAGTTTGTAGACAAAGGAATTTCGTTTAAGGATATATTTCTATCTTTGGAGGTATATGATATGTGTAGCAAAACTTGAAGTAGAATATCAATTCTATGCAAGTTTATATCCAAACAACAGCCAACATTATTGAAACGTATTAAAATAAATCCACGCCATACAGAACGACATAAGTTACTTACTTTATTAAAGATTCCAAATTCCTAAATGGTTGTTTCCCCTACAGTATGGGAAAAACACTGGCAAAGAATTCTCACGATAGAATCTATTCATCGGATAAACATGGAATTTAAAATACATTATATGATTAATACATGTTTTAATAATTATACTCATTACCATACGACATTTTAATTCATTGAATTTTTAGAGTTGGTTTTACACCTATATTCTGCAAAGCCTATGAAAGATCAGAATTCATATTAATGAAACCAGGTAGTGGAAGTTTTGAAAAGTTTGAATTCCTGACCTTGAACTACTGAAAAATTTTGAGCATTGAGAGAAAATTACATTTTTCCTTATGGTAACATTACGTATGTGGCAATCTATTTGGTTTTATTTAACTTTAAAACTCCTTATCGTAGAAAGAAAGTTATTGAAATCGATTTGTTATTATGTGATTTTCAGGAGCCGCCGTAATGTACTTCATCAAATGATTGAAGAATCTGTGGTGAAACCAACCATAAATTCAACGTTAGACGGAATAGCACTGATTATGGATGCTAAGAACACGTGCGTCAGGTAAAGTTCATTATATGATACTTACTATTTATTATGTTCGCATTAATAATTTTACTATATATTATAAAATTATGGTGATATACAGTTTGTTTTGTCTCATATTTACAAAAATTTTTCAGTGAATGCATTTAGTATTCTGGTAGTAGTAGTGGTCGACGTATGCCTAGTCCAGTCAGCAAAAATTTTCGTGACGTCATAGGTCAAATGTCAATGCCCTTCGCCCGGGGTCAATGACCTAGGGCTACATAGGAACACCCCTCTAGATTTTTTCAGGGGTATCTTGACCCACCCCTAAATTTTGGTAGGGGTACATAGGACCACTCCCCTTAAATTTTGGAAATTGCCAAATCTAAAAATTGGGTGTGGTAGCATAGGACGACAGTATATAACTCTATCAGTATTGGGGGTCTATGTAGTTCCCTTTCATGGGTAAAAAATTGCCAAAAAGTCAAATTTTGGAGGTTTTGACCTAATTTATCCCCTTTGATGAGGTGTTATTATCCTATATAGTTATATGGGCGTATACAGGGGTCCATTCCCTTTCATAACACATGGGTACATTAATGCACCCCTTGAAAATTTTGGGAGGGATACCTTGGCCCACCCTTTAAATTTTGGAAAATGTCAAATTTAAACATTTGTTATTATAGTATAGGACACTAATATGTATTACGATAAATTTAGATGGTCCACCTCGTGTCCTTTTAGGGGTACAAAATTTCCCAAATATAAACGTAAGCAATACGTTGTACCACGTGTTTGGTCTTTTGGCCCAATTTATCCTCTTGGATGAGGTCCTCTTACCTTATATGGTTATATGGTTATGTATAGGGGTCTATTCCCTATCATAAGACATAGGTACATTTGTGCTCCCCTTTAAAAAGTTTGGGAGGGGTACCTTGGCCCACCCCTTAAATTTTAGAAATTGCCTATTTTACACATTTGGTATAATAGTATAGTACCCTAATATATATTACTATAAATTTGGGTAGTCCACCTCATTCCGTTTCATGGATACGAAATTGCCAAATTCTAGTAGAACATAGTGTTTCGTTTTTGACCTAATTCATTCCCTTGGACGAGGTCCTATTACCTTATATGGTTATATGGTCATGCATAGGGGTCCATTTCCTATCATAAGACAGGTACATTTGTGCACCCCGTTAAATTTTTGGGAGGGGTAACTTGGCCCACCCCTTTAATTTTGGAAATTGCCCTATTTATATACTTGGTATTATAGTATAGGACCCTAATATAGATTCCTATAAATTAGGGTGTTTCAGCTCGTTCCCTTTAATGGGTACAAAATTGCTAAATCTTAGTACAAACACGAGTTTGGTTTTGGATAAATTTATCCCCTTGGATGAGGTCCTATTACCTTATATGTTTATATGGTCATGTATAGGGGTCCATTTCCTATTATAAGACATGGGTATATTGATGTACCCCTTTAAATTTTTTTGGGGGGGTACTTTGGCCCACAACCTTAATTTTGGGAAATTGCCATATTAAACATTTCGTATTATATTATAGATCCCTAATACAGATCACTATAAATTTGGATGGTCCACCTCGTTTCAATTAATGGGTAAAAATTGCCAAATTTTAGTACAACCACGTGTTTGGTTTTGACCCAATTTATCCCCTTGGATGAGGTCCTATTACCTGATATGATTATATCATAAATCATAGGTACATTGATGCACACGTTTAAATTTTTGGGAGGGATATCATGGCCAACCCCTTAAATTTTGGAAATTTTCCAATTTAAGCTTTCGCTATCATAGTAAATGACATCGACATATATCGTGATAAATTTGAGTGGCACCCTTGTTCCCTTTCATGGGAAAAATGCAAAAATATAAACTTAAGCAGTATGTTGTCCACGGGTTTGGTTTTTGGCCCAATTTATTCCTTTTGACGCGTTCTTATTACCGTATATGGTTATATGGTCATGTATATAGGTTCATTTCCTATCATAAGACGTTGGTACATTAATGCACCCTTTAAAAATAGGGAGGGGGTGTTTTCGCTCATTCACTCAGTTTAAGAAATTGTTTAATATAAGCATTTGGTATCATAGTATAGGTCTTTAATATGTAACACTATAAATTTGGATGGTGCACATCGTTCCCTTTCATGATTAAAGAACTACCAAAAATCAAATTTCGGAGTTTATTGACCTCTCTGATAAGTAGTTAGCACGTAATATGGGTATCTACAGACGCTTATTACTTTTATATTTTTAGGTTCCCTTTTAAATTTGGGAATTATCAAATAATAAAATTCGGTAAACGTTTTCTAGGACCCATTGTAGATGTTGGTGCTCCTCTTATCGCCAAATATTCAAAATGTAAAGGTTATTGATCGGCTTTATTATTGAATAAATACATGATTTATTACTTTTCCATAAGACACAGATATATTTGTGTACCAATCTTAAATTTTGGGAGGTGTACATTTCTTATTGTCATTATCACGTGATCAGTTATTGACCTATGATGGGATTAGGAGTCCAGGACATTGGTACAATGAAACTTTGTAGGGTAATTTGAGAATTGTCAAATGAAATTGCGTCATCAATTTGATTATTGCAGTCTATGGACCAAATATAAACGTAAGCAATACGATGTACCACGTGATTGACTTTGATGAGGTAGTGTACAGGGATTCATATCCTTTGTTATGGTACTTCTTATGTTTGAGTACACATTTCTAGAAAACAGTTTGTTCTAAACATTATTGCCCTTATTGAACATATAATGATATGATTAATTCTAAGACTTAGGTATATCAAGAGAAGTATTCTTTAAATTTGGGAATTGTGATAAACAGAACTTTATCATAAGGCGCGAAATTTGAAACAATACTTTGAGCTTTAGTCACAGCTCATAGTCTAAGATCATTTGTGGTGATTGATTTGACCTTGAGCTTTAGAAATCTGATAGCTAACCTTATTGAATCTTATGACACATAGTCTTAAGGGAATATATGCTACAACACTGAAATTTACTCACAAAGTGATGTAATCTGACACTGCCAAAGTTGTTGATCCAATATGATTGGTTGATCACTACCTTTCGTGCAATCTGATTCGCTGGTCTCTATCTTTTGTGCAATCTGATTCGTTGATGATTTTCAAATCTTGGCTGCATTCAGTTTAAATTTTGTTTAACATTTAAAAAGTTTTTGAAATTTTTGTTTGAAAATTTTTTGTTTGAAACTTTGGTTTGACATTTTTTCGTTTGGTATTTTAGTTTGAAAATTTTTGTTTGAAATTTTTTTCGAAAGTTTCGTTTCAAAATTTGTTTGAAGCTTTGGTTTGAAATTTTTTCGTTTGAAATTTTTAGTTTGAAAATTTGTTTCGAAATTTTTGTTTGAAACTTTCGTTTTCAAATCTTTTGTTCGAAAAACGCTTCTTTGAAATGTTATCGTTTGAAAGTTTTATTTTGAAAAATTTGCTCGAAATTTTTGTTTGAAACTTTCGTTTCAAATCTTTTTGTTTGAAAGTTTTTCGTTTGAATTTTTAAATTTTTTTCGTTTCAAAACTGAAAAAAATTTTGTTTGAAACTTTAGTTTAAAAATTGTTCGTTTTTTTGTTTAAATTTTTTTGTTTGAACATTTTTGTTTCGAAATTTTTCTTTGGAAAATTTGGTTTCAAATTTTTGTTTGTGCACTCATTAGTGAAGAACGGGAACTGATTAGAAGAAAATTCTTTGAAATTTTTTCGTTTGAATTTTATTTGATATTTTTTTTCGAAATTTTTGATTGAAGAATTTTTTGTTTTGAAATTTTTGTTTCAAAGTTTGGTTTGACATTTTTAAAAGTTTCTGCACTCGTTAGTAAAGAACCGGAACTGTTTAGAACAAAACCCTCTGGCAACATTGTTTATCATGGTGCAATAGTACACGTTAGAACATGGGGTTGTAGGATCTGGATATTGTCGATACAATGTATTTTGAACTTCTTGCACTAGTTTGTCCTTTAGCGTATAATTTCATTTCCAGTTGAAGTCCTTTAAGGTCTATTGCAATATGAATTGGTGGAAACTCAATGTCCATTTGATCACAAATAAACAGTTTATCAATACAGGTATGCACCGACGAAAGATGTTGACAACCATCACAGCATCTAGATACATGTTGTACAATATGCATGACACATTTCTCAAAATAGTACTTTTTCAGGAATATACTTGTTTTGTTGCACACTTCCATTGCATGTTTAACACACTGGAATACGTTGATGAATTTGTTCCATTCCGTTTGCATTAGATACACCATGTTAGGAGGGACATGCAATGTACACTTTTTACGTAACAGCACCATCTTCTCTTCGAGGACTGTACGTAGCACCACTTCATGATTTGAGCCTAATGATTTGACTATGGTCACATTTAGCTCATCTTGAAAATAGTTATTCATTTGGTCGATTCATGAACATAATATTTGCCATTCTTCACAGGTAAATTGTACACAAAATTTTTCTTTTTTCCCAATCGAATCACAGGTTCAAACGTTGTAGCACAGATATCAACCATGACATGTTTTGTTTATTGGATAATAGCTTGCGAAGAGGAATTCTTTATCGTTAGAAGTACACATCTTTTCTGCTGTAACGGACTTGCTCGAATGATTTTGGGGGCTGACACGGTATTTGCTGATTTCATACATCTACGGCTGACGTCATTGGAAAGGAATGTGCTGACGTTTGAATTCATGATTTCATCACAGTTGCTGACGTTATGCTGAACAACCAAATTCATAGATCGCATTCAGCCTACAACTACGTCTGATGTCAAAGGAATGTGCTGACGTTTGAATTCATGATTTCATCACAATTGCTGACGAAACCAAATTCAGTGATCCAGCTGTGTACTAAATTCAAATTGATGACTTCGAACCAAGAATCCTTTGTAACATAAAGATAAATATCCAGTATTTAAGAAACGCAGCAGTTCTTCTTGTTTCGATGCTTCCATGGGTAAATATCGTGCTGGTAAAATTATATTCTTATCATTTTGAAGCGACACTATGATTCTTAATCCAAAGTTTGTAGGGATTTTTTGGCTAGCTAAGATTCTATAAGGTACATTCTGTTGTAAATCAGTAATCTTGATAAATGATTTCATCACATCACGTTCATTTAGAAACTTCAGACAAGTAGCCATGATGATGTTATCATGAATACTAACATGAAAGATACTTATATATGATGCCAAACTTAAGAGGTTGCATTATCATGTTCTGACGTGAACTATTGCACCATGATAAACAATGTTGCCAGAGGTTTTTGTTCTAAACATTTCCTGTTTTTTACTAATGAGTGCACAAACTTTTAAAAATGTCAAACCAAACTTTAAAACAAAAATTAAAAAAAAGTTCTTCAATCAAAATTTTTGAAACAAAAATTTTTAAATAAAATTCAAACGAAAAAATTTAAAAGCATTTTTCTTCTAAGCAATTCCGGTTCTTCACTAATGAGTGCAGAAACTTAAAAATTTGAAACCAAAATTTTCCAAACAAAAATTTCGAAACAAAAATGTTCAAACAAAAAATTTTAAATAGAAAAAAGAACGATCAATTTTTTAAACTAAAGTTTCAAACAAAAACTTTTTTCAGTTTTGAAACGAAAATAATTTCAAACAAAAAGTTTCAAAATAAAAGTTTCAAAAAAAAACTTCGAACAAATTTTCAAAACAAAACTTTCAAACGAAAAAATTCAAACAAACGTTCTTCAAACAAAATTTTTAAAACGAAAGTTTCAAACAAAAATTTCGAAACAAATTTTCAAACTAAAAATTTCAAACGAAAAAAATTCAAACGAAAGTTTCAAACAAAAATTTTGAAACAAAAATTTCGAAAAAAAATTTCAAACAGAAATTTTCAAACCAAAAAATAACAAACGAAAAAATGTCAAACCAAAGTTTCAAGCAAAAAATTTTCAAACAAAAATTTCAAAAACTTTTTAAATGTTAAACAAAACTTAAACTGAATGCAACGAATATTTGAAAATCATCAACGAATCAGATTGCACAAAAGATAGAGACCACCGAATCAGATTGCACGAAAGATAGTGATCAACCAATCAAATTGCATCAACAACTTTGGCAGTGTCAGATTACATCACCTTGTCAGTAAATTTCAGTGTTGTTGCATGTATTCCCTTAAGACTATGAGTCAAAAGATTCTATAAGGTTAGCTATCAGATTTCTAAAGCTCAAAGTCAAATCAATCACCACAAATGATCTTAGACTAGAGCTGTGACTAAAGCTCAAAGAATTGTTTTAAATTTCGCGCCTTATGTTAAGGTTCTGTTTATCACAATTCCCAAATTTAAAGAATACTTCTCTTGATATACCTAAGTCTTATAAATAATCATATCATTACATGTTCAATAAGGGCAATAATGACCGTCAGTTGTTTACCTCAGTAGAACCAACTGTTTTCTGCAAGTGGGTACTCAAACTTAAGAAGTACCACTACAAAGTAAATGAATCCCTGTACACTACCTCATCAAAGTCAATCACGTGGTACATCGTATTGCTTACGTTTATATTTGGTCGATAGGCTGGAATAATCAAAACCAATGACGCAATTTCATTTGATAATTCTCAAATTATCCTACAAAATTTCAATGTACCAATGTCCTGGACTCCTAATCCCGTAGGTAAATAACTGATCACGTGATCATATTCATATTTGATAATGATTGACATACTATCCAATTTTAAGAATAATTACCAATTATTGATACGACAATAAGAAATGTACCCCTCCCAAAATTGAAGATTGGTACACAAATACACCTGTGTCTTATGAAAAAGTAATAATTCCTCTACTTATTCAATAATAAAGCCGGTCAATAACCTTTAAATTTTGAATATTTGGCGATAAAAGGAACACCAACATTTACGGGTCCTAGAAAACGTTTACCGAATTTTGTTATTTGATAATTCCCAAATTTAAAAAGGAACCTAAACATATAAAGGTAATAAACCTCTGTAGATACCTTTATAACATGCTAACTACTTATCAGAGGGATCAATAACCTCCGAAATTTGATTTTTGGTAGTTCTTTATCCATGAAAGGGAACGATGTGCACCATCCAAATTTATAGTGGTACATATTAAAGACCTATACTATGATACCAAATGCTTATATTAAACAATTTCTAAAACTGAGTAGATGAGCGAAAATACCCCCTCCCAATTTTTAAAGGGTGTATCAATGTACCAACGGCTTATGATAGGAAATGAACCTATATACATGATCATATAACCATATACGGTAATAAGACCGCGTCAAAAGGAATAAATTGGGCCAAAAATCAAACTCGTGGTACAACATATTGCTTAAGTTTATATTTTGGTAATTTTTACCATGAAAGGGAAGAAGGTGGACCACTCAAATTTATCATGATACATGTCGATGTCATGTACTATGATAGCGAAAGCTTAAATTGAAAACTTTCCAAAATTTAAGGGGTTGGCCATGGTACCTCTCCCAAAAATTTAAACGGGTGCATCAATATACCTATTGTTTATGATATGGAATGGAACCCTATGTATAATCATATAACCATATAAGGTAATAGGACCTCATCCAAGGGGATAAATTGGGTCAAAACCAAACACGTGGTTGTACTAAAATTTGGCAACTTTTTACCCACGAAAGGGAACGAGGTGGACCACCCAAATTTATAGTGGTCTATATTAGGGAGATATAATATAATACAAAATGTTTAAATAAGGCAATTTCAAAAAATTAACTGGTGGGCCAAAGGACACCTCCCAAAAATTTAACGGGGTGCACAAATGTACCTGTGTTATGATAGGAAATGGACCGCTATACATGACCATATATCCATATAAGTTAATAGGATTTCATCCAAGGGAATTAATTAGGTCAAAAACGAAACACTTGTTTGTACTAGAAATTGTCAATTTCGTAACTATGAAAGGGAATGAGGTGGACTACCCAAATTTATAATAATATATATTAGGGTACTATACTATTATACCAAATGTGTGAAATAGGCAATTTCTAAAATTTAAGGGGTGGGCCAAGGTACCCCTCCCAAACTTTTTAAAAGGGGAGCACAAATGTACCTATGTCTTATGATAGGGAATAGACCCCTATACATAACCATATAACCATATAAGGTAATAGGACCTCATCCAAGAGGATAAATTGGGCCAAAAGACCAAACACCTGGTACAACGTATTGCTTACGTTTATATTTGGGCAATTTTGTACATCTAAAGATACACGAGGTGGACCATCCAAATTTATCGTAATACATATTAGTGTCCTATACTATAATAACAAATGTTTAAATTTGACATTTTCCAAAATTTAAAGGGTGGGCCAAGGTATCCCTCACAAAATTTTCAAGGGGTTCATTAATATACCCATGTGTTATGAAAGGGAATGGACCCCTGTATACGCCCATATAACTATATAGGATAATAACACCTCATCAAACGGGATAAATTAGGTCAAAAACCCCGAAATTTGACTCTTTGGCAATTTTTTACCCATGAAAGGGAACGACATAGACCCGCAATACTGATAGAGGTACATACTATCGTCCTAGGCTACCACACCCAATTTTTTGATTTGGCAATTTCCAAAATTTATTGGGGATCGTCCTATGTACTCCTACCAAAATTTAGGGGTGGGTCAAGGTACCCCTGCCAAAATCTAGAGGGGTGTTCCTATGTACTCCTAGGTCATTGACCCCGGGCCGTGGTCATTGACATTTGACCTATGACGTCACGAAAATTTTTGCTGACTCGACTAAATATACGTCGACCACTACTACTCTGGTTATTTTAGAATCAATTAAAAGTGCCAAATAGGAAAATATTATTTTTTGTTTCACGGCCAAAAAGTTTTCTAAATATATATTATTATATCAGTCAATTGCAATTAGGAACAGAAAACTGACTTGTTTTTGAAGTGCTAAAGAAACATTACTTTCAATAAATCTTTTTAGTATTTTCTGTATAATTTCCTGTTATTGTGTTTTATTTCTAAACACATTTTGTTCAAATGGGATATCGCAGTCTCAAAACTTCTCCAGCATTCAAAGTTCGCGTTTTGTTCTCGGTCGAGATGTTATCTTATCGTTTGACAGACATGTTAATCGTGACTTTTTTTGTTTAACATCGTAAATGAAATATTAAATTTTTAACTAATCTTGGGAAGACAAAGGTAATTTAGGTAACAGCTTCTCTCAAGGTTGACTTCTCGAACCCTGTCGGTAACATTTTTTTCATAAGTATAGGTAAAAAATTTGCTACCCAATTAGTGTTCATTTGAACAATTTACAAGCTACTTATGAACTTTACTCGTAAGTCAATTTCGCAGATCAAAATATAGTTTAGGATTTAAAATATCCCCCCATTCGGATCTCCGGGCGAGGAATGACTTGGGAAGGACTATTGGACGAGAAAGTAATAATGGGGCAAGACAGACAAATAAAGACAAGGAAGAACAAAATAAACTTATACATGAACACAGATTTGTCATTTAGTGCATGAAGCACATCGTCTTCAATACCTAACAAAGCAGTAGAAGTGTTGTGCATTTTACGAAACCCTGATTGTTCGGATGGACGTACGCTAGAGCTATCAATACATGAAATCATTTACTGAAGCATTAACTTTTAATTACCTTTGAAAGAACGGGCAATACACTTATTGGCCTAAGATCACTAATTGATTTAATGCAAGGTTTCTTTGGTAAAGATAGAACTTATCTAGTTTACAGAGATTAGGGAATTTACCATTCGATAAAGAGCAGTTCATAATATTAGTTTAGGAAGATGTGGTAACATGTAAAGCTATTTTAAGCATGTGTGAGGTTATTTCATCAATGCTCGCGGCATTGTATTTAATGTTAACAATTGCTCTTCTAACTTCATTTTCATGAACAGGAGTTTAAACGAAAGGAGTTGCACTAACAGTGTGTTTCAGTGAACTGTATCGATTTATTTGATTATCAAATATGTCGTCACTTGTTACTGA
Organism: Thermobia domestica; assembly: GCF_964235325.1. Classification (NCBI taxonomy): domain Eukaryota; kingdom Metazoa; phylum Arthropoda; class Insecta; order Zygentoma; family Lepismatidae; genus Thermobia; species Thermobia domestica. The sequence continues at coordinate 195,328,010 of NC_137460.1, read as the reverse complement.
CATTTCGCAAAATGGCGGATATGACATGAGGACAATTTAGTTCTTTAGGGAGGTTCAACGATGAACTTTTCCTACCTATTCCCAAATTATTTAACGTCCGCCGTATGTCTTTATTGTATTTAGCGTTATTTATACCAAAGGAAATATACGCAATATTTTCTTGTCGAATAACTGCATTAGTAAAATTAAGAAGATCTTTGTAATCAACTCAGTGTTGCTGTAACTTAGTGCGTTTGAACCTACGGAGTGCATAATCACGCATTTTCATTAACAACTTCGAATTACTAGACACACATGGTAATTTGAAATTTGAAACGTTAACTGTTTTTATTCGCACGTGCTGATCGAACACATGTTTTAATGAAGCCTGAAGAAAATCAAGAATAGAGTCTATAGAGTTCCAAAATTATTCAGTTTGTTTTCACTTTAAACTTTCGGCATTTTGTAGAAATGAGTCGCAATTAAATGATTTTAAGTTGCGATAACGAATAATACCAAGTGACTTTCTTTGCGTCTTTTTAATATTCAGGATAGTACGTGTCAACCAGTGGTCGGATGATCCAATGGGTGGACTAACGCCACTTGATGCTATCACGTCATTTTTTCTGTAACAATGAGATCGAGTAATGACTCACCGAGCATAGTTATTCTGGTTGGTTCTTTAGTGAGTTGGACAAGGCCAAACATATCCGGGATAGGATCCAAATATTTTGTTTCGGCTTTGTCAGGACAAATCTGATCACTATTAAGGTCACCCAGTATATAAAGACAATCAACGTTCGGATATACAGGGTGTTTCATATAAAACGTCCAGTGCTTATAAATCCGAAACGGCTGACAATAAAGAGATGAAACAAAATCTGAGATAGGAAAATGGCATAGGGCACATCACATGGTGTTGTTGTCGAGATCTCCAGGGCCTTCTTTCAAGGGGGCCCAGGGGCCAACTTCAAATTTTCAAATAGGAACACGTATTGAATCATACCTCATTCAATAGTACTTGAAAAACGAAACAGCTTTTGTAGGAAACAATTTTCGATTTGGGCCACCGTTTTCATAATGGCTGCAAAAAGTGGGTCCTGTATCAGATAAAATGTCCAGTGCTTATAGGTCTAAATCAGAAACGGCTGAGGATAGAGAGATGTAACAAAAACTGAGATAGAAACGATGATAACGCATATCAAGTAGTGTTGTTGTGGTGACCCTCAAGAAACTCCGTGAAGGGGGCCCAGGTGCCAACTTCAAACTGATATAGGACTTTTTGCGGCCATTTTGAAAACGGTGGCCCAAATCGAAAATTGTTTCCTACAAAAGTTGTTTTTTATTTCAAGTACTATTGAATGAGGTATGATTCAATACATGTTCCCATTTGAAAATTTGAAGTTGGCCCCTGGGCCCCCTTGAAGGAGGGGCCTGTTGGTCACCACGACAGGAGCATGTGATGCGCCCTATGACATTTTCCTATCTCACTTTTTGTTTCATCTTTTTATTCTCAGCCATTTCGGATTTATAAGCACGACGTTTTATCTGATATAGGACCCACTTTTTGCGGCCATTTAAAAACGGTGGCCCAAATCGAAAATTGTTTCCTACAAAAGTAGTTTCGTTTTTCAAGTACTATTGAATGAGGTATGATTCGATACATGTTCCCATTTGAAAATTTGAAGTTGGCCCCTAGGCCCCCTTGAAGGAGGGCCCTGTTGGTCACCACGACAGGAGCATTTGATGCGCCCTATGACATTTTTCTATCTCACTTTTTGTTTCATCTCTTTATTCTCAGCCGTTTCGTATTTATAAACACTGGACGACTTATCTGAAACACCCTGTATATGTGTAATAAGATCTTCAAGAATAGACAATTTTTTGTAGGGGGTACTTGGTGCTATATACATTGATAAGATACCTATGCGTAGCGAATTTATTTTGTCCATTGCCGTAAGGCATTCTACTTGATGTGAGTTAGGTATTTCAACTAGTTTTCCATCTAAATTTTCAAGACTATAAATTAAAATTAGCCAAGCATAGTGTTCTCTGTCTTGTTGAAGAACGGAGTAAGCAGGTATATTAATGAGCATTGTATCAGTTGAATTGTCAAGCCACGATTCACTAACTATATAAACAGCACAATGTGATTCTAACAGAAGTAAACGCATTATATATATTTTAGGTAAAATGGAACGAGCACTAGCATGCATAATTAAAAGTTGAGACTGACGTCCTACAGTACACATAAACCTTTCCTGAAAGTTTTTGTTGACAGCGGTATTTAAATGCTACCTTGTACTATGCCAGTGGTCATTTATGCTCCCTTGTCCTATATCTACGTTACTCATAACTGTTGTTATATAACTTCCTTACAACACAACTGCAATATAACGATAATGTGCCAACTAGTAAACCCTTTAAAGCTAGAGTAGTGCCGACAAGGTAGGAAAACCGGTAGCGTTAATCAGATTCATCATCTCCATAAAAAAAGGTAACCTACTTTTTGCAAAAAAGAGAAATTTCACTACAAGTACGCACCTTAACATTAACATATACAAAAACACAATAGACACTAACAGAAAGATCGTAATACTGAATTGTACAACGCATAATGAAACAGTCACTAAGAGAAGTGTTCAGTAGACTGATCAACATAACACAAATGTTATATATTTTTTAAAAAATGAAGATCACTAAACGAGAAGAAAATAAAGACCTACAAAAAAAGTCACAATGCGACATATTTTGGGTGAAAACATCAAGTGTATGGTTGCAAAAGAAACCATTGTATGCAACAAAAGGAACAAAAATAATCTCACATTTTCAAATTCTTCAGAAGTCAACAGGGCTGGAATTAAAACCCAATTTAAAAAAAAAATTGCTGCTGTTCTAATTGTGAAAATGAGACTGAAAAACTGAAAAGAAAATCAAATGTAATAGTTGTAGGCACAAACACAGATTTGTTTCTGTTGTTGACAGCTTTTGTTTCTAACAACCATCCCATTTATTGCTGCTAAAAACGCTAGAAAAATCCCTGCAAAATTTTACTACAGCATTACCAAACTGTTATTTGTTTATGTCACTGCAGCTTGTGACAAAACGTGTTGTTCGTTTAGTCTTGTAAAAAATCACGAATGCGTTACATTTTTTTGAGTCAAACTATGAATCACAAGCTTTGGTATTTACATATGATGGTGTTTTCAAAAATAACTGCAAATCAAGTAAAACCACTTTATCGTAACTTTGTATGGAATGCAATGACATTCGAACTTTAACGATGGTCCGTACTTCATGTTTATTAAGCTGACCCATAAACCAAACCTAAGGTCACATTTTTGATTTCGCAAAGCATCCTTCGACACGGGAAGTTGCAAATAGGTACCTGTATCGAGTGTTATATTCATGGATTGGAAATAAATGTGATGTCAGTGTGAAACGGTAATAAGGAATATGCTCAAGTAAACCTCTGATACCAGCACCAAGTTCTAAGCCTTCTGAACTGGTGGTTTCTGTCTCCTTTCTCGCAGCTGCGAATAATCTCGCCCCAACTATGTTTAGAAATGTAGGGTAAGATTGTGAACACTGTATTGGACTTCCCTGCAATAATTCCCCTGATCACAACTCTGTTATCGACTTTAGTGATGATGAGTTTGAACAGTGTAGTATTTTGCTTTAACCAGACTGAATTGACCTGAGTTGATTTTTATCAATCAACAAGTAAATATCGATTGTATACCATGTGTTGTAATAGTGCAGAATGTAGAATATTTGTTAATACATTCTACACTCAGTGTGGTTTTGGTGGGTAAGTAGTTATTACAGTATAAAATACTTTCCTGCCTGCCGATTGTAGCCAGACCAAGACACGATGGGCCCATAAGTGCTGGATAATGCAAAAGCCCTGATCTAAGTTAGGAATAATCTAACGAACCATAATTAGCCATATTAATTAAAATCGTACAAGTAATAATCAAAAAATAAAATGCGGTAATATAATTATATTACAAAATTTTATATAATTATTATAAATAAAATATTAACTTATACGATTTTAAAGGGAAAACTTATGTTTCGTTCAGTTTGTTATGTTTTTGTGGTATATTAGAAGCGGAAGAATGCTGTTCCTAGATTCGATTCTCCGAATGTATCTAATTTGTATTATTGAACAGGATTAAGAAATGTTTTTTCTCACAGTAATTATTCAAGATATTGCAAAAAAAAAAAAAAAAAAAAAAAAAAAGCACATACATTATTTGGACAATGGTATTTCTGAATTTAGGTTATATTCAAGTATCTGTGTCCGGTATTGCTTCAGAACTTCCCAAATTTCATAAGAAAGGATTTCTAGAGGGAAACTTTCATATTTTTCTAAATACTTTTCTTTCGTATATTGTAAAAAAACTGCGCATAGTCCCATTTAAAATCTTATTTAATTTTGAAACAGATGGCATATTAGCCATCATATTTTGATGAATAGTATTATGTTTGGAAACTAATGTCCCACTTTTTCCATGTTTATATATGAAATTCGGTATTGTGAAGCACGATTGAGATATATTTTTTCTACTCTAAATACTGCAACAAAACTTCGGGTACACTTTATATGTAGACGATTGTATTTTGCAAAGTAGATTATATTGAGGAACCTGTAAGCACGGTTGATCAAAAGGTCACCAAATTACAAAAAAAGGGATTTTTTGGAGGAAATATTCTCTATTTCACTCTAAATGTTCCTTGTCTCATACATCTTGCAAATATGCACATGACACTACTTGAAAACATGTTTTATTCTGAAGAGAATTACGTATATGTTAGTAAAAGTCGGACAAATAGTACTGGTATTTATTTAAGTGAAAGTCAATATTTTCCTCAGAAAATGTAAGAGTTTAAAAAGATTAAGGGGGAAAAGAGGAATGCAAAAAGAGGAGTTTGGAGACTTTTTTAATAAATACCTCTTATATTGTGGCCTAACGTATCTGAGAAATACAGCTTTCTACTAATTAGTAACAACACAAAGTATATATTGACTACATTAACTGAATTTCCACCATTAACTGACTAGTATAATTCCAAAAAAATTTTTTTTCGATTTCAATATTGATTTACTTAGAGCAAGGTAACAAGTAACAAGAAAAAAATTAGAATCGACTTACCGTTGTAAGAATATGTATCATCTACTCTCTTAGTCATTATTCATCATTATTCAGATGCCAGACACTTCCTGTTTTAACGTTGTTCAATGTATATTTGAAAAAAAAGATATAATAAAATGACAACTTGAACGGTTATGATCTGATCAACTAATATCAATAATATATACAAAATATATTTTCAGTTTTATCTATTAATACCAGATGTGGTACAAACCAACAATTTTTTTGGTTTTTATATTAGCTCTTATAGAACATAAACAATAACAGGTAGCCATAACATTCTTCGCCATCAGTTAAGCGTTTCAAGTAAATTACATGCACCTTTTGAAACCATGAATGGCAAAAAATAAAACACTTTAGTATTAATCTCTATGAAATAGAAATGTGATACGTGAAGAGAAAAGTTACATCAATAAGCGAGTTAACAGTACATTTGGTTTCCACCCATAATTGTACGCTGAAACCAGTAATTTCAGAAATTCACAACGAATTGTTGTTTTTTAAATATTGTTTTACACCTATGTATTAAAACAATACCTAGCGAAAAAGCTAAGAAATAGCGAGAAACACTGATTTATTGAATCAATTCAACGTTCAAAGTATATTTACTGTGCTCTCTCTGAACATTTTATTTAAACCGGAATTTATTAGTTCCTAGCAATTCTAGTCTTAACGTTGATTTTTATAAAGTGAACATTCTAACGGACAGCGAAAACCGGTTTTTAGCCTTCGAGTAAAATAGATATAATGCAACGTTGCGAATACTAACTTCCGTAACTCCGATTGGATTTCAATGGCGTTTTCCTGATACATCGAGTGCTTTAATATAACTGTCCATTTTAAAGATCAAAACGGAAGAAACGCCACAGGGGGCTTCCAAAACTGAACACAAACGAAAGAGAGAATAACTGCTTAAACATGCGTAGTTCTTGCATGACACCTATGAAAACATTTAAATGTTTCCGTGCTGCGACCATCCTGACGCACTTGCTTTCTTCGCGTTGTTACCAAGCTCTCACTTTTTCCCCATGTAATATCAGTCCTAATTTTTCTCCAATAGTTTGTTGACATAGAGAAACTTTGTCTTTGTGGTCTAAACAGCAACTTTCAGCACTTAGCCGTCCTGACATGATATGCACTAAAGGTAGCATCCAAGTCACAAACTTCAATTTTCGGACCCTATAAATATACGGTGTTTGTAGTATCATAGCTGTTGATATTTCTGCATATCTTTAAACGCAATAGTATTCAGAGCTAAACTTATAAACCCCTCATTTTATACTATTCCAACATACAGCCCCTTTATATGTAATTTTCTGTACTTTTTCTATTAATTTCATGTAGTGGTTTTCACCCTGCACATTTATTTGGAACGAAGAGTATATATTCTCAGTGTACCTCGGTCTCTCCTGCAAACATTCGAATTTTTGGTCTTTGTCTGATTCGTACATCCTGAGCAACTGTAGTACTTGTACACGCCGGCAAATGCAAAAGTTGGCACTCCACCGACAACAAAGATGGCCGCAATTCAGGAACACTTATACATAAAAGAATAAAAGAATGTGAATAGTGTTATTGACCTTCTCTCTAGTGCATATATTAACCATTTATGACAATTTGTAATAATCACTCTAACTGAAAAATGCGCTTCTTTCAAATTTTTGAACACCTTGAATGGGGACACTTTCAGGAGAAGAGGGGTAATATTTTGGAATTTTTGCATCTCCCACTGCAATAAAATTGTGCACCAATTTTTACAAAAATCTAAGGTCGTCAGGTCAGATTTTGTCATTTCATTGGTTGATTTCACATGTGATGTCCCTTTAACAAGTGTGTAATAAAGGAACATAATTTTATCAAAAATTCACAAAATTGTAAATTTCTGCCGACTCGATTTACTGGTTCACCAGAAATAAGCAATTTTATGCGTCACGCCGGCCATTATAAAAAGGCGTAAAATTAATAGTTGTTACTGGTCATACTGCCTATCGTATATTTAGTGACATCAGATTTCTCAATTACCTACCTTCGAATTCTCTTCATTACTAGGACAATTTAAGGTATTGGGAAATGTAATCTTTTCTGTTGGGAGAGGTCAAGCAGAGGAGAAAGGATACAAACTCAAACGTTACATTCCTACTTGTCATTAATTCATTGACCCCAGGATTGCTGGATTACTTAATATAGCTGTACCTCTTTTATTTTAAATTGCTTTCGAAATCCTGAGTCATTGTGAAGGTAAACAAGGCGAGAGCTAAATCACTATAACGAAAACAATTATGGTTTCAGAAAATTTAATCGATACAGTAAGAAATATAATAGTTAGTAGAATGGTTAATTACCTCGACATACTTATCGAATAACCGGAAATGAAGAACAAATTTCTCTATTACTATTTGCGACTTTGATGCTGAATTAATTTATTATTGAATCAATTATCTACACTGTTGTTTATGAAAATTGCAACACCGAGAAATACTTATGCTAGAACAAGAAATGTATTCCAGAGATTAAGTATATGCCAAGACCCAAATAATTAGAAGTACAGAACTGTACATCACCTGTGACCTTCAGAAAACTGTATCGTGTGAATGCACCATGTGTTTAGTACAGTTCCTATGCATTTCTTTGCATGGAATTAAAGAGGTGTTACTTATCTCTCTGGTTGCTAATCGGTCACGCATGTTGTATGGGAGTCCACATGGCATCCATATTTGCTGCTGGCGCGCCATGAGGAAGAAGTTTTGCCCCAACTCCAGTTCAACAATACAAGCTGGCAGATCGGGCTCACCACGGTACCGACGAACGCGTATGTGGTCATTACTGTCGGATACGTCCAAACTGAACTTGTCCTAAACACAAGAATGTTGCTATTCAGTATACCAGTGACAATGTACGCATGCCTATATCAATCTTCTGCATTTGTGGTTTCTGGTCAAGGAAACCATCTTTTTCTATTGCTGACAAGCTCCTCTTCGGTTTCGGCACTTGAGGATTGGAACCGTAATGGGCTATCATCATTGCAATATCATTCTTCAACATTTATTACATCATTCATATTTATTTTTCAGGAATGGGGCAAGGACAAGGACAAGGACATGGTTGGATTTACGAAACCACAACGTTGGTGAAGGACGAACGTCGAGGCAATGATATGCGAGCCACAAGTCCAGCTTTCAGCAAATGCAGTCGAAAAGTTTAGGCAGACTTGGGAAAAACGATGACCGTGCTCCAGCATGAAGCCAACACTGTAGATGACATTGTCTGCTCCGCTATGACCATGGTGTCTCTGATCCGTGCTGTGGTTACATTGCATGGTCGAGTCCCTACTCGTCGCAGCATACTCGCATCACTGTCGTCGTAGCATGTTCTGTATGGGCAGCAATTTGACGGTACGACCAACCCAGTTTTTTCTGACCGACCATTCTGTTCTGATCGATCAAACTCAAATCCGATTGTTGCGGACTCCGACGTCCCCGAGGCATACCGGCAATTTCCTCCGTGTTTAAACTATGATTGATCAGCATCCACTGCCTCCATGCTAAATGCGCTGACCGGGTGTGGTACCACTCCGATCACATACAAGAAGGTGCTGTTGGCTATAAGTTTACATAATATTTCTGAAATTTTAACATTTTCCCGTATAACATTCTTGCACATGTTGAAAAGGTTTGGGTTCATACGGACCATTCGATTTGAGCGTTAAACTTTTCATCAGGGGAAACGAAGTTGAAAATATTACTTTTGAAAATATTGTTTATAAAGTGGATTTCTAAACCACTAATAGAGCGCGTAGTTTGGTTAATATATAGTGCTAATCGACGTGTTTGGTGTATGTCTGGCTTATATTCCCCTATAGTAAATATATTGTAGATTGACCATATATGAAAGGAGCACGAATCCCTGAGGTTATACTTGTAGGCATTACGTTACCTCGTCCATTAGATATGATATGAGGAGTTCTCATTGCAAGTACTGAAAGACAATTTGAAACGTCGTATTGTCTCGGGGTGTCTCGCGGTGTATTGTCAGTGTGGGTGTCCACTGGGGAGTTAACATTGTAGAGTAACAGTAAACTAATACAACAACTTAAGTATCTGGCTACTGCGAGAAAGATCCAAAATGATGAAGGTTCTATCCAGCAGGATGAACGCCGACAGTCGCACTAGGTAAATTAGGAAATTGGAAGACCCGTTTTTTACTTATACGGACAGTTTTAGCGGACACGGGACTTCAGTAAGAGAGGCCTGTCCGCTATGTCAATTCTTGAGCGATCACTAAATATGTGTGTCTATACCTAATTGCATAGCGAACTTCAGAAACGTATAGGCTATCTTCGCAAACGAAGAAAAACTCATAGAGTTCAATTGTTCTGGTTCTGAGATGGGTTGACCAACTGGTCAAGGTTGACAGCCCATTTTATTATGTAATTAGGTTAAGCCACCTGTATGGATATGGAAATTATATGAAAAATGCATTAAATCACAGTTCACTGGCCACGATGCAGAATAACACGATAACAAAACGTGAGAACTCCTGAAAGAAACTGGGTGAATGATATGGTTGAAGCTCATTAGTCTTTCACATACCTGGCAGTCTGTTCTAGCCTGCCGTAATATTTCCATAAATAATTGAAGAAAACACTTAATTTACCTCCAAATAATTACAGATTGTAATCTTTGGATATTAATTAATAAGGAAGGAACACTGAGGATAAAAGTAATAAAAATACAATTATCATATATGTAGTTCAGATAATGAATGTGATCTTTGTTAAAAATTTTCTGAAGGTGAAAATAAACGTTTCAGATATATGTATGAGTGAACGATGCAAGACTCTTTTATTCTTGATTCGTGGTAAAGAAATGGAATTATTAGCAGTGCCCAGCAAAGAAAAGTAATTTGCGTTGCAAAAATAAAATGTAGATAGAAGAATGCTTTCTGGATTCCCAAACTATACAGAGCGTCCGCAAAAATACTTATATAATCTGGTGACGGTCATAATCCAACCAACGAAACAAGGAAAGCGAACGCCAGGATGTGCCTGCAAATCATTTTCAACCAGCAAACATATAGCCTACAAAGTGCACTAGGAAAATTTTGCAATAGAACAGAACGGATCATCACAGGAGTTTGCAACTTAGTGCGTCTTCAGATATGTCCAAACCTGCACTGTAGAAGGTCGAGTCATTGTTTTAGTGACAGTTGATTTTCAGCTGTGTTAGTGAAAATAGATGGAGATTTCATAGTGGTCAAAGACTCAATACCGGACAATTTTGCACTACAATTTTGCACACTGTTTAAGTGTTGATCAATGTTTAGAGGAAATGACTCCTGTGCTTGCAGAGGATTTTCCTCATCTTACAGCGATAGTTACGTTGTACTGAAAGTTTCGAAAAGGAAATTTCAGCCTTGAGGACGCTCCAAAATCAGGTCTACCATTTGAGCAAAACATTGCTGCTATATAAAAATTCTTGCGACAAATATACGGCTTAAATACCGTCAAATAGAGGTATTCTTGGGCATTAATGCACGAACAAATCTGGGTCCATTACTACATCCCGACCAAGACTCAAAACGATGTGTGTGTGCTCAAAGATGAGGAAACCACAGTTGCTGGTCGAAAGACCACATCAGTGAAGAAGAGAATGGTTATTGCTAACAAGTATAGAGCGAGTTGTCTTAGAAACACAAGAGGCAGTCACAGGAAACTGGTATAAAGAGTAATGTGTTCCTAAAATTCTTACAGCTCTCAAACAGTTGCGCCCAAACTCAAGGATGGACACATGGTTTCTTCACCACCACAACACCCAAGTTCACATCTCAAACGTTTGCTCAGAGTATTTTGCAGCATTGGACCAAACCTGATAGAGCACCCTCCGTAGAGTACATATCTCGCTTGCACTGTTCCCTCATGTGAAGACCAGACTGAAAGGAAGGCATCTTACAACCGATGACACCCTATCAGCGGTTTTGAGACGACGAGAGTGTGCAGACTTCTGTCAAAAGATGGCAGAGTCCTTCGAACACTGGTTTCGAAGAACGGAAAATGTGTAATGTGTAGTGGAAAGTACTTTGAAAAGGTATAAGAAATGAGGTTGTATTGCAAAAATTTTCTTCTTGTCCGTCTCAGCATATTTGCCCCATCCAGTGCAAGGTTCCCTTACCATGGAATTGTCTATTAGGAGTTAAAAGAGCTAATATAATACTGGCTTTGCAACCGAGTATTAAAAAGGGACTTTACAATTTCCACACGCAATACCTATATAAATATCATCTCTGGTATTTAGTGAACTTCAATTCCTTCTGAACTATTTACAGGGTTCCGGTTTCCTGAAATTCTAGAGGCTACATATCTATAATGCAGCTTTGTGTACGACATCACTTACTTAAGATTTTGTTCTAGATTATTCTATTAACAATAAAGCGGCAAATCATATTTAATTATAATGAAGAATGTTAAAAGTAAATTAAATGAACTGTTCAATAGCCGTCGATTATGCGAAAAGAAGATTCGTCCTTACACCATAAGGGTTAGTTTTTGATCTCGTCAAAAAACAGAAGAAATGTATGAGAATTGTATTTGTTTCAATATATGTTACATTTCATATAATAGTTATCCTACAAATATTATCTTAACAATAAGATTGAACTCCTTGGTAATAAAGCTCTACAGATAAATACTTTGGTTTAAACCTTTATTATCTTCAATTGGATGGTAAAATGTATTATGAACTTTATTTACATTTTCTTTCCTTTTCAGAGAAATTGAACATATTTACAAAAACTGCTCTTGTGACGAACATGAATTGGACTGCTCGACAATGTTTACAACGATAAGAATTCCTGGTGACGATAAGAATTCCTATGCGGGAAACGCAATGCAGTTAAGGTATTTCCACTGCTATTTTCCAATAACTATGAGGCACATCAACAATAAACACTATGTTCTCTTATTACTTATAAAGGTTAAAAGGTTTATACTTATACTTATTACTTATAAAGGTTTATATATATAAAGGTTACCAAGAGAAAGTACGGTTACTATTTGTAGACGACTATGTTCAATTGGTCCTCAAGCTCACACCGTGAATTTGGCTAAATAGAGAGTAAATATGGGACTCCACAGAGCATCCTAACGGTGAGTATGGTGTACGAGTTCAACTGGGGTCAAACACCGTTGCAGAAGGTCAAAAGATATGCTAGGACTTTCGTGAGGGTGTCACGACTACGCGGATAGTGTTTAATATGTTAAAGGACGGTGACGAAACTCTCAAACACGCACCATGCGCTGGCAGACCAACAGATGTACAAAATGAAGATGTGCAGGCAGCAATTGAGGAGAACCATTTAAATCGTGTGAGGAATTGGGCCTACAATTCAGTGGGACTAGACAAGCTGTTTGGCAGCACCTCTATCAATTTGCTAAGTACTACAAGTTGGTTCGATTGGTCCCTAATGATTTGACTCCTGGCCACAAGGCAACGAATGCAGACTTCTGTGTTCGGTTGCTGTCTCGTCTGAGGAACGTGCCGTTTCTGGACAGGGTCTTGGCATGTGATAAAAAGTGGGTTTCGTACGAAGCCGCACAGCGACGTCATCATTGGTTAGCATTTGATCAACCGGTTCGAAAATAGCCGAAAACAGCACGCAACCAGGAGAAGATACTTCTGTGTGTTTGGTTGACCACTCGCGCCATCGTACACAGAAACTGCTTGCAGCTGATCAGATCATCATTGCAACTGTTTACTGTCAACAGTTGATTCATGTTACAGTAAAGCTCAAAACTCCTGTGCCAATATTTCTGAATCGCAAAGAGGTCCTCCTGTTACAGAACAACGCTAAGCCCAACGTGGCTAAGATGACCCATGACCCCATTCTACGTCTTGGAAGGGAAACACTATTGCGTTCGTGTTACTGCCCGGACATTGCACTGTTCGATTATCACCTGTTCCATTCTTTAGTCAACACCTTAGGGAACACCAGTTCAAATTCCAAGTAGATGTAATGTCCCTCGATCCCGGTCCGAAAGAATTCAACTCTGAAAACTACAATGTTAAAAAATGAAAAAAGAAAGGAATCCTTACCCCACAAGACCAGGGACTCGTATCCTCTTAGGTTAACGCAAGCAGTATTTTAATATTCCAAAAGCAAGATTCTTATTATTGACCAAGTTTTTTGAAGTTTGGTATAGCAATCAATGTTAATTCTTCAGCTAATAACAATTTTATTTACAATTAATAAAATCACTAATAACAACAATAGACTATATAATTGAATAGAAAATATTAATTGTATAAATTAATTATTATTGTCCTTCAGGAAGCCTAATTTGCTTTTTAAGAACACATTTTAATATGTCAGATTATCGCTCACAAATCTTCGTCACCCTTAATAACAATTTTCCACTTTAAAGAACATATTAATAATTTGTCAATTACTGGTTTTAGTCAGACAATGCGGCAAGAAACAACGTATCTTTTATAGTAAATTACTTAATAATTACTTAATAATACTATCTTTAACTATTCTATTCTTTTCTTTTTGTCTTGCAATTTTTGGAAACTACTTTCTTTAAAAAAATGAATAATGGGACTAAGAAGTTTTTTTTTAATCTTCGACTATTCAACCTAATGGAGCAAAAAACTAGATTGAACACATACGTTAAATTTCACAAAGACACAGAAGGGATAGAAAAACAAGTGAATAAAGTCTGTTCTTATTTTTACCTCCGCAAACAGCTCCCCCTGTTTTTGTCCTTTTGGTATGTGCCCAACATTTAATGAAACCAAAGAGACATACAAATAGAATGAAAATTACAATGAACTAGCAGAACATGAAGTATCCGTCAGCAAAACTCCATTCGGCTCTCGAACATTAGACCACAACTCACTGCAACATTAAACCGAAGTAGTAACTAAACACAAGCAGTAACGCTAAACTGAGTCAGCGACAGGTCAGAACTGACCTTCCGATACCTAACGGAGCACCAGGCAGGGAAGAATCGAGCTATTGCCACATCGTCTTAACTACAAACTCTTATTTTATTTTGTTGTTTTACAATTCAATACCTTTTTAGTTTATTGTTTTATAATATTATTTTATTCTTCTTTTTTATCGTCCATAATTAGTATGTATCTTAAACAATTTATTTGATTTTATTTTTTATTTGATTCGATTTAACAGTCTCGTCCATTGTCTTTGAGGTGTTTAATAATCCGTTGTACCAGGAGGGGCTCGCAATAAACGTCATGTCAATTGGCGGCTCCAACGGAAAGTCCTTTCCAGTGGCGGTTCCGAAAGAAATTCTCTTCCAGTGGCGGTTCCGAAGGAAATTACTTCAAACTGTGAACTATTACATAGAGCCTGGTTCTATTCTTGTCGTGATCTCAGGTGGTTCGGATTGCACGTTAACCACTAAGTCCCGTCTCATATAGTATCGCTGCTGAGAGGGACGTTAACCTCTTAACCAACTCAACTTAAAACGCCATGAACAATATTATTATAAGCCACTTAGTACAATGGTGTACATGTGTAAGCACATCTTTATGAAATATTTTTCCTTCTACGTTATAAATCATATCTAGAATACTTGTTGTAACATAACTTATAATTTCATAGCATGTAATATGTATGACTGTTGTCTGTAAAGCGATAAAACAAACTAATGGATTTACTATGGTGAATTATGAAAATCTATCATGTATGTTGACTTAGATAACGAAAATAATATTTTCTCTATGTGTGTTCAACAAGCAAATTTTACCATGAAAAAGAAAAATCCAAAGTTTTTAAACATGTATCTGAAGAAGAGTCCTTTCTGCAGATGTATCTAGTATTATTGAACTTATATCCTTTAACATCTTTCACTTACCCTAACTAGGGAAGGTGGCAGGACGTTGCTCTTAGTTCATATCGATACTATGTTCATTCGACTCACTTGTAAATATTGAGCAATTACCCAGACCGGATAATCCGAGATCGCATGCGTATTTGAATCACGATCATTAAAATTTCAGAATTGAACAGGTTTTCGAGAAAATTTGAGTAACCACTTGTTCAGAGAAATGCTTCGTTTCTGGTATTGGTGGGTTTCCATGGATGCCCAGCGCAGTGATGAGATCAAAACATACGCAGTTTGCAAGATATGATAATCTTTTAGGAAGGGTTGAAGCGTAATAGCGTTTTGCAAGTTGCAATTTTCCTCTTGTTTGGCACAACTGCTCGATAAGCTAATAAAATATATCTGCTACACCTATTCAACTGTATTGTTATTCAAATATCACTTTCCTCTGTGATCAATTTCAAATTGAACTATGATATTTGTCACGAAACGCTTTGATAGGCAAGAGAAATTCAAGGATGAACGTCGTGTTATTCTCATTTAATCTTGCGACTATCCATATTAAAATGTTGTTGCCTTCTGCTTGTAGGAATGAGACCCATCTTTCTCAAAAGATTTGTCACCAATGTGTTGTTTTGCACAGATCAGCTGTGCAGCAAAAATTTTACACTTTGCGCAGTAGAACATTGTGTCATATGGTTATACAAATATCAGTTTGTTGCTAAAATGAAATTAATTCAAATAAATTATCCAACACAGCTGGAACTGACAGTGAATACTATTTTCAGTTTACACCACCGACATTTCGTTTATAAGCAATCGGTCTTAATTGTCACTTCAAACAAATTGGGCGGCTACACAGCCCCCGGCCACGGTACTATCCTGAGCGGTATTCCGAACCCGGTCGGCTTATACTTATGCATTGCGGAAGACCTTTTTCAATACTTCATCACTAGTTAAGTTATTTCAATTTTAATCGAATTGAAATACCGATTACGGGAAAATATTGGTCAAACTCCAGGGAATTTTTGAAGATATTCTGTGATAAAATAGGCTTTAAAAATTCATTGAAAAATGATTAGTTGTAATGTGCACTCAAAGATATGAACAAGATGGCTTTTATTCTAGAGCAGGCCTATGTTTCTATATTTCATCTCTTGCCTATGTCTGTCCTTTTGGTCACATTTATCGCTAAATATCGTAAAGTAATTCCTGAAATTTGGCCACTATTTTCCAGGAATCGCCATTAAAATCCACTGAAAAATTTAATATATATATAGGGTCAGTCCTTAAAGTAGTAGGACTGAGTCAATTAAAAGTAAGATAGTGACTGAAATAACACTTACGCATATATTCTTCGAAATATGATCCCCCTATATCCACACACCGCTACCAGCGGGATTTCCAGTTTTCATACGCTTCCTGGAAGGCGAAAACTGGAATAATGTTCAGCTGCCTCGTCACAACTGGTTGTAATGCTTCCACCGAGCTGTGATGATGCCCTTTTAGGGCGGTTTTGAGGCGGGGGAAGAGGAAAAAGTCTGGTGGGCAAGGGCGGGACTGTAGGGTGGCTAAAGCAAGGTTGGAATTTTATGTTGGGAGATATACCCCACCACTCGGAAGGCTGTGTGGCTCGGCGGATTGTCATAATCAGTCGCCAGGAGTTGGCGATGGCTGAGCGGACGCGGACGATGCATTTCCTCAGCCGTTCCAGGACCTGGAGATAAAAAACTGCATTGACAGTCTAACCGTGTGGAACAAATTCTCTGTGGATCACTGCTTGTGAATCGAAAAAGCAAATAAGCATGCTTTTCACTTTTGATTTCGTCATGCGCGCCTTTGTGGGGCGTGTGGAATTTCGGGTGTGCCATTCCGCGCTTTGACGTTTGGTCGCAGGGTCATACTCAAACGTCCACGTCTCGTCCCCAGTCATCACACTGTCTAACAAGTTTTGATTTTCGCTCACTTCTACGAGAAGGTCCTGGCAGATCCGTTTACGAACGTCCTTTTGCTCGCCTGTGAGCACTCGCGGCACCAACTTTGCACAAACTTTCCTCATTTGGAATTGTTCGTTCACAATTTTGTGAACTTGGGTTTTTTGCAATGCCAAGTTCAGCAGCAATCATCCGAACAGTAAATCTTCGGTCACAGTCCAGCAAATTCTTCATTCTTGCAACATTTTCTTCCGTTTTGGAGCTCGAAGGTCGTGCTGAGCGTGCAGGTTTACAACTTCTTCTCTCCCTTCCCTAAACAGCTTGTGCCACTCAAAGACACTCGATCTTTCAATGGCATTATCACCGTACGCCATCTTGGTCATTTCATGAGTCTCTTCCCAGTTTTACCGAGTTTCACGCAAAATCTGATCGCGTAAAGCTGTTCCGAAAGATTGGCCATGACGCAGCGTGACGAGGATCACTTGCAGATGTTACGATGACAAGCGATCTTTACCCTGCTACGGCTGCCAGCCAGCATCCTCTCCTTCCTTAGATCCACCTCAACCAACAACATGTGGAGTAACCGCCGTAAGTCTGTAGAAATAAAAAAATCAGTCCTTCTACTTTAAGGACTGACCCTATATATATATATATATATATATATATATATATATATATATATATATATATAGGATGATTCAATAAGAACGAACCAGGCCTTTATCTCAGCTAATAATGCCCGTAGAGCCGTCAAACAAACAATTGAACTACCAAAATACAAAAAATTGGACAATATTCTTTACATAAAAATACAAAAAATTCGCAATATAGAAATAAGTGCATTGAATTAAGTTACCCGACATTGGGAGATAGACATGACTTTTGGAAGTCCGAAGTCCTGTCATCTCTGAATACCGGCTACGTTAAAGTCTCGTATAAAGGGAATAAAGTTATAAAGGGAATCTAGGAAGTCCGATTTCCTTTAGAGAAGTAATACCACTTATAAGTAGAAAATTTACTTGTTAATTTCTGTAATAGTTATTATTCTTATTCTTTTACTCTATTTTCATTAATATTTTGTATATGGTTACTTTATAATTCAATATGTTTATGTATTTTTATGTATATTCTTTAATATATTGGATACATCCAAAAAAATCGTATGTGTAGAATGCTATAAAAATAGTAGCGACACCAGTGGCGTATCGTGAATATCTAAGGAGGGGGTAACTTCAAAATGTGAAATGGAAACAGGGGTTAGTTGTGCCTTCATTGAAACAAATGCACAATAGGAGAAACGTCGAGAGGAAACACGTTGGCATATTTCTTCCCCTGTGGCAGCAACACGATCGCATTACGAGGTCAATGTCAGAGATGCAAGGGTTTCTGCATGCGGAATAAAAGGAAGAGTAAATACTGGTCTGAAACGAATGGGACCTACAATTGTACATACGCGGAATCACACCGTGTAAGTGACGACAACAATGGCGTCAGCAAGAGGTCACGATGGGAGGAGGGTACATACTGTAACAGTAAGGAGAGGTACATTTGCTCTTGTTGCATGAAGCTCTAAATAGGGAACCAATGACATACGCAATATTTGAAGAGAGTGGTTTCCGTATGGCTGCCACAGAAGCACAGTGGATAGGGAGAGCTGTGATGGGGGACAATGTACGATGTTATAACAAAACGGAAGAAGAAACTATTGGTTGCAACGAAGAAAGACGAACCGAATGTACTGTTGCCAAAGCATGGAACAAAACATGGTTAGAGAATGTTCAGGCGTTGTAATGAAGCCATTGGAGAAAGATGTGTGAAGAGCTAAAGAAACAACTTACTTTCTGCGGAGTGTAGTCGACGCCCCCTGGCTTTCACAAATGTTCAAAGTGATGTCCCCGAACAGCAATACAGCGATTTATTCGCTGTACGTAATTGTGAGCAACAACCCCCAGCTTTGCAACATTGATGATCAGGAATGCGGTTGTAATGCGGTCTTGCATGTTGCGAATTCTAGACAGTCGGTTGACAAACATCAGATCCTTAATTCGACATCAGTAAAAAACAGTCCATACAACTAAGGTCGGGAGCTCGCGGAAGAAACTGTGGATTGGAACCTCTTCCGATTCAAAGTTGGGGAAATAGAACATTTACCTCTTCCCTACACATGGCAGCATTATGGGCTGGACAGCTATCTAATTGAAACTCAGCGTCTCACGTACGTGGAACGGTACATTTTCCAATAGCGGCTGTAGAGGGTGTCGCAAAAAATCACGAAACATTGCACCAGTTAAATGACCAGCAAAAAATCATGGCCCAACGACCTCAGTCCCTACAATGACACCCAACATATTAATGCATCATCGTAGTGATGGGTAAATTTCCCGGAAGACATTTTTCGGGAATATTCCCTGGGAATATTCCCGAGAAGATTCCCAAAATGGGAATTTATCCGGGAATTTATGTACAATCAGAAAGAAAATTGCATTCTATTACTATATTATGATTTCAAAGTTGAATTCATTTTTATATCACATCTTATTATCACTGTTGTCCAGAGAAAATTCTTTAAAATCTATATATTCTGAAAGGTACTGTTACTCTATATTTAGAGAGTACGCATAAATGTATATTAATTTACAATATGTGCTATCAATTAAATATGTGTGAAAATTATATAACACCAGTTTAAATTTATATGTAAGTGGATTTGCTCAACTTGACTCTATTACTGATATTATAAACACATTAAATTTATAAATGTTATAACCAATTAGATTGGGTAAATCCTAGAAGATACATGTCTCACCAATTTATCAACATTTGCGCATACATATTTATGTTCACAAAATTTGCAAGATACTTACTTATCTTTATATTTTAGCACGTAACATTGCCATACACGACCATTCATTCTAACTATTTCTCGAAATTCCATACGTTAATTCACATGTAAAAGAAGTCCGAGTACCTCTTCAGAAATTCGAGTCAGAGAAATGAGACAGATCGACGTCTATTACTAATGATGGTTCAGGGTTTATCAATAGTACTTCATCTCTATTTCTACATAATTCTAAATTACTTTACAAAATGGTTCCACCATTTGTAAATTAGTACTTTGCTAACTTTGGCTGTTCTTTAGCATTGGGGGCCAGCTTTTGCACATACTTCTTTTTTGCGATATTCTATTCCGATGCGGTTGTTCTATGGTTTCATACGTTAAATTACGTTACCAACATTAAATTAAGACAGCATTGCAGAGCAAGAGTTAGCAAATGAAAGCGGGTTAGAGCCCCGTATGGCACGTTGTTTCCTATCTTCGTTACCAACAGTTCACTTTCTTTTCTCACATAAATCACTTCCACTTACCTTTCCGTTTTGTATAAATCTCCTACTGCCCTAACAAAATGTGTTCGATATTTTCTTGACTGCTTGAACATCACTATCAACTCATTTCTTCCGTAAATAATCCTACTTTTTGCTAGTTTTTGCCCCCCAATACTAAACAATTACTTTACGTTTTAGTACAAATGGAAATGGAGCTTAAAAAAATCATATTATTAGTTATATAAAGTACCGTCAAATAATTTTAAATTTTTTAACCTCCGAATTGTTTAAAACCTAGAAGTAAATCATAATATCTTCAAATAAAGTAATTAGTCATATGGTTCTTATAATTTAGAACATAAAGTAAAGAAATGGAAATAAGTTCCTTCCCGGGAATTAATAGGCCAGAGAAAAAACCCGGGAATATTCCCATTTTTTAAATTTCTTCCCAACGGAAATATTCCTACTGCCCAACACTACACCATCGGTGTTGCCGATTGACCTCTCTTATCCAGTGAGGGTTATCTGCTGCCCAGTAATGTGCATTGTGGAAATTCACGTTGTCATCACTGCAGAATATCGCTCCATCAGTTCTTAAAATGAAGTGAATGAAATTCGGATAGTCTCTCATGCGATTGACTACCCACTTGTAGAACAGAAGCCGTAAATTTCAGTGCGCATCACTTAGTTCCTGATGCAGAGACATGTGGTACGAGTGGAAATGTGATTTCCACAGAAACTTAGGACACTAGATTGTCTGATACCTCGTTCTCGTGCGATCTGCCGCGAAGATACATGAAGGTTTACTGCAATAGCGTCAAGTACGTCAATGGAACGTCTTCATTTTGTACGACTCTTGTCCGGACACAATAGCATCCACGCATGTTGTCTGTCTGCCGCAATTGTGCTGCTAATCTCCGTAGCAGATTGTGGGAAATAGCTTGTCGCTGCGGATAGATTTCAGCGTATAATCAAGCTCCAGCCCTATAATTTTCCCGGCATTCCCCTAAAATCATGAGCACTTGGAATTCCTCCAAATTCGTATAGCGCATGAATGTTACTACAGACACTTCCTACTACAATGACTCAAACATCAACACAATCAAAGAGATTTCACTGCTGGTGGAAGTTTCGTATTCGTCCCGTGACAAGCTTGTAATGCACACTGGTAGTAGAACTCAATGCACGATACCTTGTCCAGTGCACGGACCACTTTAACTCACTGCAGAGGTTAATCACTCTCGGACTCTACACGCTTGTGTTACCTGTTTTGGCTACAGCATCTCTCCTTCTTCCCTCTGTCTCACATTGAAGCATTCGCCTGTTTGAGGCCGCATGGACTGTTTTGAGCAACGTCATGTTCGTGTTAACTACTGGATTTACAAAAGTATCACCACACAATCATTGGCAACGATAAATGAGTGTGTAGTTCGAAACAACGACAAACAAACCCACAACACATGCTCCTGGATTTGGGAGATATTTCAAATTGTACGTGCGCACACAAGATACATCGCGTGTCCACGACATTGTGGACCTGGGCTACCCTTGGCTTAGGCCCCATATAAATCCTGCAAAGGCTTCGGCGGTTGTTCGCCATGCCATGGTTTGCACGTACGATCCCGGTATTCGCCTGGTGTGACTAGGGACACCGTCGCGCCATCTCACTTTCACCTAGTAATGCGACCGTGTTTTTGGCAACGATAAAGAAATATGCCAAAGTGTTTTCTTTCGACGTTTTTCCCATTGTGCGCTTGTTTCAGTGGAGGCACAACCAAGCCCTGTTTCCATGTCAAATTTTGCAGATGACTCCCGTTGGAGATATTCACGATACACCACTGGTGTGGCTACTATTTTTTATTGCATTCTACACATACGATTTTGTAGTTCAATAGTTGGTTTGACGGTTCTATGTGCATTATTAGGTAAGATAAAGGCCTGCTACGGGTAGTCAGACAAAGTCTGCAACAACGCCTCTAGCGGCTAAATGGAAAAGGATATGACAAAGTTTGTCCTCTAAAAGTTGCATGACATTTAATGTCCTTTCGAACGATTCCAGCAGTTATACCACTTTCCATTTCAAATTTGCAAACTGCCCCCGTTGGAGGTATTCACCAGACGCCACTGGTCTCGTTACTATTTTTGTTGCATTCTAAATGTACAATTGGTAATGCAATTTTGTTGAAGGCTCTACGTATATTAGCTGCGATATAGGCCTGGTACGTTCTTATTAAATCACCCTATATATATACTGTCCTCTATAATGCAAAAGCAGAAGGTGACTATTTTCGGAGTGCAGTGCAGGGTTGTTCAGCGGCCAAACTTTTTGGAGGCGAATTTCATTGTTCAGTTAGAAGTTGGTTAGAGGAAAGTGATATTTGAATTAAAATACATCTGAATAAGAGTATCGAATACATTTTATCAGTTTATTGACCCGGTGTGTAAAAGAGAAGGCTATTTGCTAGTTGTAAGACGATTTTATTATTCACCTCCTCCCAAGAGAAGTTTCCTTATCTTGCTAAAAGCCTATGTTTTTACTTTACCTCTGTACTGGAGACCCAAGAAAACTCTGCAATACCAAACATAAAGCCTGTATCTAAAACTAATAGTCACTTAAAACTTTTTGCAAAATCTGTTCAATTTTGAACGTCTAACGCTTAAAATTCAAACATATTTGCGATCGAGGATTTCTCCATTTGCGTAATTGTTTCATATCTTAAAACTAATGGATATAGCATAGTATGTATATTTAAAAAAAACATAACGAAATGAAAAGTAAAGGATATGGTTTTAAAAAATGAAGACAATCTCACCTCTGATACTTGTAACCAAGTACACACCAGACTGATCTGTTTTCCCTGAAGAGGGAAAATCAATTTTACAGTGATTTCAACATAATTTTCAACTTTATCATCTTGCGTGATCTTAACATTAATGGTGCTATTTAATACTCAATATGCTGATTGAAAATCCTTTTTGGCTCGACCCTCCTTAAAGACTGTCTCTTAATTTTTTTTCAACTACTAGATGTTTAAAGCTATTAGCATATCCGTTTTCCTTGCACATGAGATGAACTCATCCTTTCTAGTTATTCTCTCTACTCAAGTTGAAAGTAACACCATGATTTTAACCTAAAGCAGATACAATTTATTGAGACTAACTGGTTTTCTGATATTCCTTATCTAGAAAATAATCAAATCATTACATCATATTCATGAAGTCATTTTAAATGTAATTAAACCTAAGCATTAACTTGCCGATTAATTGAAACATATTACATAGAATTGCTAAAAATAATAAATTCCAGAAAACTGTATTTGTAACTTGGTCTAAAAAAATCAAGACAATCTCACCTCTGGAAGTAGATGCATCCAATACGCGTTACTCGCTACATTATTGATCGATTCATCATATTATTTCTTCCATTATACACATAATTTAATAATGTCCTTCGTTCTGATACTTAGAGGTTTATACAGATGTAAATTGAATTTCGAAAAGCGTATGATTTATGCGAGTGATTGTGGAAACAGGAATTCATTATTAGCAAAAGCATTAATAATTAAACCATATATTCTAACTTTTTTTTTCAGAAACAACGGTTCGAGTTTGTTTAATGATGATGGCATTCTAAGATGTCGGCATTTTATTTTAAGACCGGAGAAATCAACAAGGGTATTATGTTTGTCTAAATTTTAAAGTTTGATTTTATATTCTAACTCAAATATTCAAATTGTGAAAATAGCTTGTTAGATTAAGTTTATTCTACTCTCATGGGGAAATAATGTTTCTCCATTGTATTGGATGCAATGCAAAGTGAACACACTGCAAAGATTCTAAACAATTTACTCAGAATTCTCTTTTACTCTCACAGCTAAAAACTAATCTATGAAATGTGTAATCAAACTAAAGATATACAATCATGCATTAAAAGAACATGCAAAAGAATGTTTGTAATAATGTTACCATTTGTATTACATTGACAATAGTTTTTCTACTTATAATAATTCAAGTTAAAACTTCAACTGAAGGGTTGGGTGCAAGAACGAGGTAAGTCTACATCTAGAAAATTTTCCATATCTGTCTGTTTCTTGCTCTAACTTCACGGCGAACACTATATCTAGGATTAGGGATTAGGATTTAGATTTCTGGGCTCTCGGCATCTCGTGGCCATTTAACCCGTCACGTTTGATGGATGACGTGCTTCGGCGAGCACACTATCCGGGAAAGGGAAGGAAGGAAGCGGCCTGGGACCTATAATTTAGGTACCACTCCGGCATTTGCCTGGTGTATATGAGGAAAACCCTGGAAAAACTCATTCAAAGTTGCTGGCCTGAAAAAGCTGTTGCACCCGACTGGGAATCGAACCCGCGACCGCTCGCACCAAAGGCGAACACTGTATCTAGGTACCTCCCTTTATCTTATAACACTGAATATAATCATCGCGTCTACATGATTGCTCTACACAATGTAGAGTGATATATTTCCTACTGGGACGTGTGAAAATCTGAAATTCACTAAAGAAAAAAGAACCTAACTGGTTCTTGCCTCCACCGCTTCAACTATGATAAATAATCATGTATTATCATTGACAACATTGTATTAAAATATGAAATGTGCAATTTCATATTTTCTGGCTTTTTATTTCTAATAGGATTTGAGATGAGATTCGATTTTTACAACTCGTACATATGAAATAGTTCTACATGAAGAATCGTCGTGTTATTAGTAATGCTACTTTACTAATACATACGGCGATGGAATCAAAGTAGTGAGCATCCATCATATGAAGGTGAATTATCTTACCGTAGCACAAAGTAATGTAATAGTCCTAATAGAGAGTTTCCCCTAAGTGAACGAATGGATTAAGTGCATTTATAAAAGTTTCTTTTCATGTCACCGCCAACGAACTTAACATCACACCATCAACAAAATATTTCAACATAGATATTTTCATTTCGCCTGTATTTGCTCAATACATAAAGATGTTCTTTTCCGTTTCATAAAATGTATTGATACTGTTTTTGCATGGCGAAATTGCAATTAGTTTGTGAAAGTTGACTTATGGTCATTAATTCAGACAATACGCCAATCAAAATGAGTGTAGGACTATCACAGTTAGTAGCTACACGTGCTATCACATAATTGTTATAGGAAAATGTCCAGTTAAGAGAAAAAGTAACTCCTTCCTGAGTTCTATAACTTAGTTAAGTCAGATTGAGTACTTTTTGTGTATGACAAACGCCTGGAGAGATGCGAATCAACTTATTAACATACAGCATTTAAAAGAGCAGTTGGCAGTTGGTATGTCTATGAAACACTGAAACCGCCTATGTAGTGTATCGGACTCGCGGAAAATGTCCTTATTTTCAGATTTATATCTATCAAGATCAAACCAGGAGAAAATATCGAATGAGCAACAGTTGAAGAGACTAAATATATACACCTTTGTTTCCATTCATGGACCTACACCAATTTCCGTCACAATTGCCATTTAGAAATCCGTTTCATTCTCTACTTGCATAACACATTTGACAAGTACATTTAAACTGAAGCTTGATAAAAATTTCTGCACCCGAATTGAACGCTCTACTAGCTAGCAAACGCGGTCCATCCTATTATTTAGATCATCGTTATTGTGATCATAAATATAGTTTAAATTTAGTTTATAAATATAGTATAATAATAATAATAATAATAATAATAATAATAATAATTATTATTATTATTATTATTAAATGTCAATGTAACACCACAATTTTACAAATTCAAATTTTTCTCTTCATTAGTTATCATAATCAAAAATAAAATTGGCTTCTGAGAGAACTTCGTTTATACGTTACAAGAAATTGAACTCGCAGCTAGCTCAGTTATGCTTGGTTGTACATAGACTGTTGCGTGAAGCAGAAAAAGACTTTACTCGAAAGTAAAAACAGGGGCGGAGCCACAACAAACCTCGTAAAAGAGCATTCCTATATATAGATAAAATATATTCTTTATTTAGTCTATAATTTTTTGTGAATATAGATTGCTTGTAAGTAATTATTATCTTACGATATCAAAACGTTAAGCAAATTAACGCTTGTTTCATATTACGGAATGTAAAATAATAATATTGTAACAATATATGTATTCTCTAATTCTCTATTGTCATCTTCTAGCTTAAGATCTGTGACATAAGCTTTCTAGTTTTGCTTGTGAACTTACCGAGAGAAGTTATATTAATATAAACAATGAAAATAATTTTTAAATATTGAAATCTGAAATCGAAACAATTATACGTAATAGCCTAAATTTTTTCTTCCAAAGTGGAGTGAAAACTATATACTTTTCGGCTCACGGAAGTGGAAGGTCCAAACTTTAACGCGGGTGGTATACTTTAGTGTTTCGTCCACATATAAGAATGAAATAACACACTTCAGCACACGTTATGGCAATCACGAGAGATCGCCGTGCTGACGATTCCTAACGCTTCGAACTTCAGCCAAAATATTCCGTGTTCGTTGCTATCGAGGCTTCCATTTCGCCTACTTTCAGCCTACTGTAAAATCAAACCATATCTGTGTAGTTTGCTGGGAGTATGTCTGTGTATGATACAATGTAACGAATTCCCCGCTCCCTTTAGAATTTGACGAAATATGCAGTTTTGGATTTTAAATGGAATGCTTTCATTACTGTGGTGGACGGCCACTCATTGCTTTCTCGAATTTGGAATCGGACTGGTTGAACTCTCCGCTTAATACGTGGTTTAAAGAAAAATGTACTTTGACTTTAGTGGAATTATGGCTAACCCAGTTTCATTTAACTAAAAGTAAATAGGGTATAAATATTCATTGGTTTCCAAATTTTCGGGTTGACTTCAAATATGAGTTTGAAACTATGGTTCGTATATTTCATACTTACAATATTGTAAGATTGAAGAGCAGCCTTTTATATATAGACAGAATAGCAGAAGGCCAAGGATGATATCTTAATTGACGCCATGAGTAAGATTTTGTTTTGAATACCAGTATCAGAAACGGCTAAAAAATAACTACCATCTTTGTTAACAATTTTGTACTCGATTCACAACCTCCTTTGGCGTGGGAGACCCGGGTTCGATTGCCGGCGGGAGCTCATGTGGTTCGGATTCCACGTTAATCAGTAGGTCCACGTCTGATATAGCCTCGCTGCTGAAAGGGACGCTAAACTAAAAAATCATTATCAATCAAGTCGATTCACAACCCCTCTAGAAAAACTAAATTTAACACTTAAAAATAAATTACCACTTATGTGAGTAATACCTTTAGAAAAAACTATGAATTAAGCTATTTTCCGAGAAGAAAATTACCGATCGTAAGCAAACGGTAGGTAGAGTTCGAAAGCACTAATATCGTTTGTTTGTATTCCATTGGTGGCCTTCGTAAGTTTAAGGGTACTGATACATTCGTAGGAAAACGTATTTCCTTTGCATTGAGGATTCTGAATATTATATATTATTTTAGGATCTTTATTATTTTAAAATTTGTTGTCCCATATAGTTATCCGGATTATGTGTAGTGAATTTATTCTTGTCAGGTTTTGTTAGCTACAGTTCTTAATTTCTAGTATAGTTTTTGTTTCCACAGTTTTCTTTGAGTTATCAGCACTGTTCGCTATGTCTCAAGCAAATGCAATCTAGGCTTTCCTATTTAAGTGCGTAAGTCTATATCGTAACATGTAGAATAATGCAAAATTAGTCATAGACCTTTACTGCATAATCTTTGCAACATTTGGTACTATCTGTGACTGAAATCGCGCTGAGCCTTAAACATAGAATGCCTTTAGTTATCCATGTGGTAGAAGGTAGTGACACTTTTCACTTGATGAGAGAAACGTGCTTACTCAGTAGTGATTAACAGGGGACGTGTTTTTAGGTAAATGTTTTTTTTTGTATTGAGATAGAGGCCCTTTCTTTTTCCCAAATGTTTATAATATCCTTTTATGTTACCACAGCCAATTTTATTTTACATAAAATTACATATTTTCCAGTTTTCCGTGTGTAAATACATATTTTAAGAATTTTCGTTTTAAAAATATAAAATCACTCATTCAAGCCTGATATATCGAAATCTTCGAAAGAAAAATGTTTATTCTCCCACGCCTCTTTCATATCGAGTGTGTCAGGTTTGTTTTGGCTTTGAGCACGTTAACTGTCAGACTTCTTGCGGATTACTTTAATCCAGGAACAACCAGTTACAATATTCCATGGGCTTTCAATCCACGACGTGTCTTTCTTTTAATGTCTTCTGATTGGTGCTTCAGCACAATGTGCGTTTTCTCGTACTATAAAATGTCAAAATAAAGGCAAGTATTTCATTGCGTCTGCTGAATTTGCGAGACGAATATAATGATAGGTTTAATGCTAACAGCAAAGTGCTGTTTTGTTAACAGTGTGGTAAATCTGTCGCGGCTCATCAATGTTCACAAATTATGCAGCATTTGGAGAGCAAAGATTACATTGCTGCTGCTTCACGTTTGAGCAAGATACATGCATTTATGAATCAAGCAATTGCATCTAGTTCTGGAGAACCGTCAAAATTGTAAGTTTTTTCATTGGACTTGTGCAGAGCTTTTGCATCCACAGATATTCCACTGTTCAAATTAAAGAACCCTGAGTGACGGAAGCTTCTAGTGAAATATACGAACTTCGAACCGCCTGACGAATCAACATTGCGAAAAACTTATTTGCACAGGTATTACCAGCATACTTTACAACATATTTGCTCGGCATATGTGATCTAAAAACTACACACTCCAGTAGAAAAGTGAGAAACGTGATTGGAGTAGTGATAAGTAATGATGATGAAACTGTGTCGACAAAACGTTATTTGCCAATTTTTAAAGAACTATCGCCTGCTACATACGTAACGATAGCAAGGCTTCTTTACGAAGCAATGCAGCTATTGTGGCCGGAAAGCATAAACATGGGAAAATCTCCCTCTTGTTAGATTCTGCAGCTTATATGAAAAACCTGCAATAGGCCTTGCCGTTAGCTACCTCAAAATGGCGCATGTTACCTGTGTGGCCCATGCGTTGCAGAATATGTGGCAGATAAGAGTTCTTTATCCCAAGGTCGATAAACTAGTTTCAAATGGAAAGAACGTTTTCAAGTCAACTAAAAGAATAGACATTTTTAATCAAAAATGATTGGGATTCCTCTTTCACCCGCTCGTGTAGTAACGTGGTGGAGCACTTATGTGGATAGTGTTGAGTATTATGTCGAGAACTGATCAGTTCGTATATGTCGTAAATGTACTCGACAAATACGAAACATTGTCTATAGAAATTCTGCAAAAACTGTTAAAAGACCCCTCCATAAAACTCGAGTTAGCATTCATTTAAACAAATCTGTTCTTTCTTTCTCATTGTATAGAAAAGCTTTAGTCTTTGTCGATCACTGTGTTAGCTTCAGTGGATGAAATCTGTATAATAGAAACGAAACTGAAAGAACTTACTGGGTCTAACGGACAAGTGCTAATGTCTAAATTTACAGACATTTTTTAAAAAAAGATTTTCAAACATTGTGTAAAACTCAACGTGTTTTGGAAAGACAAATGGAGGAAGATGGGGTCAAATTCAGTGTTAGCGAAATTTCGTGCTTCAAATATGCGAGAATTGTCTCGTGTGACATGAAGCGGTATTTAACGCAATATAGGATGATTTTTAGAGATAATCGTTACAAATTTACAATGACAAATTTGGATAAAACTGTGATGGTCTACTGCAACAACTTCAAAGAATAGCTCGAAAAGAGGAAAGAATTTTAAAACTGACATTTAAGAAATTTACAATACACATAGTATTTAAGTTTCTGTTACGAACTATTTTTATTTTTGTCACATATTTTTCTGGTTTTATCACGTATTTTCAAACTTCTTATGGCACATAAATAAAAAAAAATTCTGAGTTTTTTAAGACATAAAGTTCCGTTCCCTAATTACTAATGTCACAATATTAAAGTAATGTTGTTTGTCTATAGACTATCTATGTTTATCTGTAGGTTTTACTTATTAAAAATGTGTTCCCATATAAAAAACAGTACTTTCATTCATATTATTTGAATTCCTGAATCATATTGTTCTCGACGATGTCTTCGATAGTGTGCGTATATAGAAACTTACAAATACTACAATGTGATAAAATGTTTCTGCAATTGAGAATTGTCCATAGGGAACAAATGCGATTGCGTTGTGAAGGCGGTGTACAAGTATGAGAAATGATTTTTACTGTGAACATTGAAAGGCTAAGGGCAAAGAAAATATAAAGAAATGTTTCAGTATCAGTGTTTTACTAAAGCAGTTTAAAATTAAAATAACTTAGTAATATACACTTTTCTTAAAAGGACAATCCATGTAATATTTCATATTCGATTTTGTTAAAATTTATATTTTACATTCTGTACATCATGGAAATTATATTTTAATTCCAGAAACTACATTCAATGATAATATTCTGAATTCCTGTGACTGCATGTCCAGAATATTCGTAGCAACTTCATTTCGTAAATATCCATCATTGACTTCCTAAATTCTGTCATTTCCCGAAAAATGAAGCCTGGTAGTATATTTATTATATTACTCAAACTTGGGTTTGTCGAGAAAAAATAAGTTGGATTTCATCACAGGAATTAAGGAGTGGGGTGAGGAGTTCAATTGCATGTAAGGTTGGCCCAAATGTTGGTGTTCTCAGTTTTATTTGTAGTGAGTGTGCCGTTGGGGACACATGGTAAGAACAGATTTAGAAGGCGGAGGAGAAAAGTAATTGTCAATCCCATTTAGAAGAAGTAAGTGTCAAATGTTAAAGTTGAATCTTTGCTGCTATCCTTCGATCTGCTTCATTTGCAGCATACTAAATTCCAAGAAGTATCACCAACAAAACAAGGAAACACAATATGCAATATAAGTCAGCAAGCATTTAATACAGTCATAACGAACGTTGGGTGACTGAAAATGCAGATATGCCAACACTAACTATTTAGGAGTATGCAGTTAAAATTGATTTTTCACAAGATCTCTGCGCCGATATGTCATGTTATCCTACACATTAAACAGCACAATTAAATGTAAGGAACACGGACATTTAACAAATGAGGAACACCAAAATAGCGCATATAAAAAACATACACATCATACACACGGAGATCACATACATTAATGTAATTTAAGAAATAATATACTGCACTCTACATATTTACTTTAAATGTACAAGACTTCTCACACAATTACGTAGTTTAGTGTGACCGCCAATATCCACTAATAAGGTTAAGCAACTAACGTTTTTCCCCTTAAGTGTTCACTCGTCGAAGAAACAAAATTGATGATAAAGGACCAATACTGTGGTTTTGAACTATTCTCAGATGATAGGCGGACCAAATTGCAGTACAATATATGCATCTAACAGATTTGGATAAAAGTTTCTAAGAAATGAAAAGAAAATGTGAGTTCCAAATGAAACATTTCTAACACTGATTTTGCATCGAAAGATCAGTACATGTTGTGGAATATCGAAAACAAAACAGAAATTTTACTTTGCGTTTGTGCAACCAGTAAGAGATAAGACAACATCTCCTCAATACTAAAGAATTGAATGCGCATTTTGAGATTTCTTTATCGATTCACCGAACTGCGCACTGTTTCTTCCTTAGATACTTTTTATAAAACTTTAATAGCGCCCAAGATCGAATACTGCTTTCCCATATGGGCCATGGTAGCACCTACACACCTTTCCAGACTTGATTCTGTTCTCAATTTCTTCGTCGCTATAGTCCGTTTTCGTGTTCCTGCACTTTGATTATTATCTAAGAAGGAACTTTTGCGACATCTTAATATTCAGACTCCTGAAGTACGCAGAATTATCTCTGACCTGAAGTATCTACATAAAATAGTTAATGGAAATTTAAGATCGGAAATATTACTTCAAGAACTATCCTTACCTGTCCCTTCCCGCATCACCCGGAATACCCACCTGTTCCATCTTGCCAGTCCTAGGTTGGCTATTATACAGAGGTCTCTTTTTTCTAGAATACCAAATTGTTATAATCAAGTAACAATTGATGTGGACATTTTTTCGAGCTACCCAGTGTTTGAAAGAGCAGTTAAACGAGTTTTGACTGAATAGTTTTACTTTTACACTCTTTTTCTATGTTGTTGCTATTGTTGTCTTGTTTTTTCTTTCTTTTGTTAACATGTCCCTGTGTAAAATGGCAAAGTTATCCTTATCTGGGAATTTGTTCAATAAATAAATAAATAAATAAATAAATAAATAAATAAATAGAGAATGAAAATCATACGACGTCATACTTTATTTCAAAATTAAGAGTATACTATGTATGTTCATTATATTTTAAATAATATTACCAGTAAAGTTTCATAAAGCATTTTATATTTCAATTGAGCTGTGAATAATTATAAAGCATGATATTAACATTTAATATTATACTATTTTAAATACGAATATGTACTTTGGATTATATTTTAGAAGTTGACTGCACAGCTTATTTTTTATATTAAAAATATAAATTCAATACACATGAATAGTCACACAGGATGACATGTTTTTTCATAATCCTTACTTGTTGTTCAACACATTTAAATAACATATTAATGATGTATTTATTTCTATTTCCTAGTACTATATGGCAGGAAAATATGACGTTCCATTACCAAATGGCGTAGGAGCTCTTCTGTACCTTGACACTGTGATTTACGCTAAAGAAATACAATTCACAGTTTCAATTGTTGAAGAAGTTACGGACGACGATGTCTCCCTGCTTCCAATAGAGTCTCGTAATTGCAAGTATCCAAATGAAAATGAACAAATGTGGGCATTTCCGTACTACAGTTACACAGCATTTATGACACAGTGCATCATGGAGGGACAAATTAAGCTCTGCAATTGCACAACTTACGTGACAGGATTCACAAGTGGTAAGTAAGTAAGTAAGTAATAATAATAATAATAATAATAATAATAATACTTGTAGTAATAGTAGTAGTAATATGATTATCGTATAAAGTGTTAATCACTATTCAGTGTCAAATGTACGATTGTATGTTACATATTTTTCAAATTTGTATTTCAAGCTTTAATACTTTAACGGTACATTATTTTCTTTATTTGTCTCAACATTTATCTGAATATGTTTCTGCCTCTACGTGTTTTCGGTTACCTGCCATATATATCAACTCTTAAATATGTATATGATTACATGGATCATAGAGTGAGACTTCTGCACCATAGACACATTACCATATTAGTTGCAATTGGAACCAATTGCAAATGAATAGAAGAATATTCACATCTGAGTATTGTTAGTTTAAAAGTGTAAATTCATTTAAAATTATAAAGCTTTTACGTTTATGTTGGAATATGTTTAGAGTAAATTAACTGATTTAATTACCATATCACGACTAATATCTATGTAATGGGTAATTCATTATTTGGCTAAAAGTTGAATAACCACATTTATGACCCCAATTGAAATTTACAATCTTAATGAAATATTGATTTTGTGAAATTATGTAGTGTTTAATGATATATAAAGCAGAATAACGTCATTTAAGCAGTCTTAATAGGATAGATGTATAAAATTATTACCGTACAATAAGAGTCATAATATTATCTACAACTGGTGACATCATAAAGATTCATTAAACAATTTAGGCGACTATGTTAACTCGCAATTTGTATTTGCGTAATTGCATCATCTCTTTCGATGTTATAGTAATTTTTTGTATAGTCATGTAAAGATCGTGAAACTTGTTTTTAT
Source organism: Thermobia domestica (assembly GCF_964235325.1). Taxonomy (NCBI): domain Eukaryota; kingdom Metazoa; phylum Arthropoda; class Insecta; order Zygentoma; family Lepismatidae; genus Thermobia; species Thermobia domestica. The sequence goes on along the minus strand of NC_137460.1, from coordinate 195,293,981 downwards.
TGGGGGTATCGTAGCATTAACTTACCATTATGATCGCAGCGTTGAAGACGGGTACCCACGATATCTGTAAACCAGTTAAACGGCGTATAAGACACATGTAGATAACAACACACTTCTTTATCTTTGTAATATGGGGCACGAACTACCTTGCTAGATAAAGAAATATTTCAAGTTGTTCAAATTCCTGTAGACACTTTTAAAGAAAGTAGACTAATATTTACATTTCTGAAAAATAGTACACACTGCTAATACCACTAGGGTCTATTGGACCAGAAAGACCGTTACGTAAGTGAAAATTTCCCCTACTTGGAAGAGAAATGGAACGGATGTGTATAAACACTCATTTTCAGTACGTTTAGATAAAGAAATTTTGCTCTTGTATTGCTATTTGAATACTGGGAGATCATTAATATCCATTCATTGCTTTTACATCCATGAAGTATGTAAAATATGGACACACGCAATCTTATTATTATTTTGTACATTAACACACTAAACTATATTATTTATATTTTCAAGTTTTCCTCTGTTATCATCATCATTTTCTACGACTTGAAGATTATGTTTCCATCACAGTCTTCTATGATATTTCATGAATGCGTTTATTAAAGAAACTTGTATGCTGAGACTGTGTATAACAATAAGAAAACCAATATCGCATTATATAGGATCCGCATTCCCTTATAAACCGTGAACACTAATGATGGTTTTATGTTATTGCGTCATAATTTATCAATAAATAACAAGTGCTTTGAAGCAAAACCTGCGAAGAGTCTTCACTTTTAAAGAGGTTGTTGAAAGTTATATTGTACCTACTGTTCTGATTTATTTACTATTGGATGCATAACTGGACTGATACCTTGCATACATTTACAATAATCCTATGAACTTCTTTCAATATATATTTCGATTTTTCATACATGGTGTGTTACTATACTTCCCGTCTGTAAGGGCATTTCCCTTCTAAAGCTATTAGCTGCCCTTTTATAGGCATATTATATCCAGATATATATTCTCTTCTCGCCTTTAATATAAGTGAAACAATTTAATGGCTGGTCTTGTTTATCAGATTTATTTTTATGTCAGCCCATTATTAAGGTACTTTCTCTCAATAGATTATGAAATATATTGCGACCTGTTTTGGAATATATGAGGCTTTTATACGATTGCCTTCCAAAGTTTCTAATGTACTAATTTGTAGAGTTATATAAAAAATCGTACAAACATTTACAGTTTCCTTTTATCTTTTTTCTTCCCACCGTTACCAAGTACTGTTCAGCTTCCTTTGTTCTTTCATTTACAAACCAATTCTAAAATCCAGGGACCAAAAACTATTAGGAATGCTGATCAGAAAATATCTTCTTCTCCAGTTACAAACGTGAAGCCTAATTATTTTCATTAATAACACTTCTGCTTGGTTGTTTATATTTACCCCTTATACTTGTTTGGGAATATAAAATTTCACCAAGATTTGAAACGTAAAGCATCTTTTGATCTCTAGGTATGTTGGTGATTTTTAATTTATGAATTTCTTCTAATTAATATACAATTAATAATATACCTGTACAATTAATAATTCAAATTCCTTCAAACAAAACTTCATCTCCTTAATTTTAGCTATCTGGCAGAATACGACCATAGCTTCTTTAGAATCCACACACAAAAAAGAAGAAAGAACTAAATAATTTCTTGATACGTAAGGTATATTTGTGTCTTCCCACTCACCATCAATCCAGATCCACACTAAGGAAAGCAGAGATAATTTCTTCAACAACACTTTTGTGTACCCTTTTTGTAGTGAATTTTCAATCTTATATTTGTTCAATTAGTACAACTAGAAAATCGCCAGCTTAAGTATATATTGGACTTACATTTTAAAGAAGTTATCAAAATTTCTATATCTTTAAGAGTTCATACTGATTTTAACAAAAGAATAGTCAATATATTGATCTGGAGAATATGAATTACTCAAAGTAAGGAAAACTAATAAATAATACCACTAAAATCAAACCATTATCAGTTTTATACCACAGGAACAAATACTGTAGACTACCCATCCATATTTATTAACAGATCTATACTATGTACTTGTCAGAAGAAAGAACAAAGATAAAATAATGCACTCACCCCATAGGAGAACAATGTAAATACGAAATATAACGACCTAATATTTAGTAGTTTGTAAAGAAGGACGAGCATCTAACTGCCAAAGTATGGTATCAAGTACATTTGAACCTTTATAGAGTGCTAGGGTAATACTCTCATAAATGAATCAGTGATGTGTGCTTACTAGGAAAAATCCATTTACTTATCTACGAACTTACATTCTGTTGTCACAAGTTCTAAGAAAGAATCAACGTTGCTATTCAATAAAATTGTCCACAATTTCCCTCGTCACTGTGGTCTCTCTTTATTGAATTAAAATATATGAACAGCAAGTATATAAGAGAGCTAAAAGGATATGTGATTGATGGTATCTAGCAGTGTTTATAACTATACTTGCCTAGTTCATATGCACAGTTAGAAAAGTTATACGGAGATTTTGATCTCACTGGTATAATCAGTAATGATATTAAGGATGCCGTTTTGGATATTTTAACTTATTGGGATATCTATATTTAATAATTCTAGTGTCGATGTGTTGAATAAAACAATCTGTTAGAATCCTCAGTGTTCCATTATTTACACCATTAATCAGCAATTAACGTCTCACCACCAATCAAACGACAGCCATTCACCGCATATTAGCCTTACTATTTGAAACGATCCAAAGTACTAAATAACATTGTACGCCTAAACTAGTACTATACTTCCATTTCATGCAGGAACTAAGATTCATAAGGACCTTCATAAGAAAATGTAGAAAAATACTTAATTCACTTCGGAAGAGCTGGTATGTGTTTCTTGCTAGGCCAACGCGATGCAATCAATTGACATAGCCTTCCCTCGTCTTTGCATATCTATAGCAAACTTTGTAGTTTATAGAAACATTTCTAAACAGAAACAAGAACATAATCCACCCCTTATTTTTCGAGACACACAACGACTGTACAGTATCCACTAATCGTCTTGTCATGTCACAATCGATAATGATTTCAGGTTTTAGAGTATCTTTGTCCAATATCAGTGTGTCATTCATCCTAGATATGAGTATTACAGATTTTTTAAGGCATGGGAGAAGTTAGAGCAATATCCTTCTTAAATCTAAATATAGTACATCCTACTTCTGGACTCTTATTTCCCTGAAATTCCATTTGTATTGCACCTTTGTCTTCCTTCATTGTGCCGATGTAGGTCAGGTTCTTCTTAAGCAGATATATTGCTAAAAAATGTCTTATACAAAAGTTAACTAAAGTTATATTTCTACTGAATCCTACAATATCACAAGCAATAGGTTTTGAAATATCAATTTGTTTATTTTATGGCAGATGTGGCCCATCCTCTTGTGTTCCGCAATATATTTCGAAGTTGGTTGTACAGAAACTTTTCGAATCACGAAGTGCAAGCCATTTGATGTCCTATTGAGCAGGCGTGTTCGCTCAGGCAGTTCCCAAACTGTATGTATTACTGTAGTTCATGATATATTTGTCCAAAAAGGGACATATTGCTGTTAATTTACCATGTTCTCTCCTATCCACACCGGTCGATGCAATCAAAGAAGTAGTAACAAGAGCTTGTAGCTCATACAGCATCTTAGTACATGTATTGCTGTTCCATCAGAATTTCAAAATTCCGAAATATTTGTATTAGCTGCTTTCTCAGGTTTATGACGTATAAACATCCGAAAATACCATTATTTCTGAACTGGATCTTTCTTTGCCATCTTTGTTTCTTAGATACAGCGTTTGCTTCCTTTGAATCTAGAGGAACTAATTTAATGGTCTCCATACCGTTAATTCTCTCAGAATCTACAATATATTAGATGGCTGATTTTCAGCAAAAAATATTTTTTGCTATAGTTTTGCTTAGTTTTTCTTGTCGACAAAAATTAATATTCCTCCATCTACAAGCATTATTTCTTTACATAAAATAATCATTAGTCACAACATAAACACATTACTCCATTTATCTGTAACACAATCTTGATCAGAGTCATTATTATGATCACTGCTTTCTGTTTTCTTATTTTCCCAATGGGATCTTCACTTCCTACTACGTCTTCTTCCTATACTCCTTTAGCAAGTTTAACATTTCTTTAGTTGACATTTTCGTAAAGTAAACAAAATAACGTGTTCAATAGCACTGAATATCCATACAATCAATATGTAAAGTACAATTTCATTCAACTATTTTCGTTAACAAGGGCGCATTTGACATTGTTACTACCCCGCATTTACTTGCAATCAGCCAATAATTGTAGCCAATCCACCTCCTACGAAACAACGTGGACTAGCTCAACTGTCAGATACCAATGGACCAACACTCTGAGCACAAGCTCAAAATCTACAAGAACAATGTTTCTTTGTTCTAAGCAATGAGAGTAGGGTACGTTTAGCTAGCGTAAGGGTTAAAAGGATCATTGGTGTACTTGGGTATACCACTACACATAAAATATAAACAAACAACGAAAATGCAGAAAAAGAAAAAAGGAAAAAAGAAAGAAAGAAAGAAAGAAGTAAAGAATGAAAAAAGAAACAAACACATTCTTTAGAAGGTATGTATTTTATGTTCCATACACAGCTTTCAAAATAGTTTGATCAACAAGTGTTGTCCATGTATTATAATTGTGTTCGATATCAATATTATTATTGGTTGTATTCACTCAATCAGCACAATATGACCATTTAGGCATTAATAAAATGTAATAACCTAAATTGAAGTGTGTATTATAGTGTATAATATATTGCATATCTGAAAACCACTTCGGATTCAAACACATTGCAGGAAAGAAAAAAGTTTGTGTCCTTGTATTCCTTAAATGTCCAATTGTGAATGTATACAAATACATATTGCGATAAAATTAAAGTCAAATCTTTATATCATTAGGCCTTTAACGCCTTAACAAATGCGCTTCTCACTTAATATTCCGTACATTTCACATTGGTTCAGAGAAAAGATAACTATTATAGCATATTAATAATAATAATTCGTAAAATTAATAATAATTCTTTAAAATATTTGTAAATAAAATACTATGTGCTTCAATGTACAATATACCATGCATGCATACATATTTAAATTAATATATTCTATGAATTTTTTTATTTTGAAAGTAATGTAAAATTTCATAAGGTATTTTTTTAGCAAACCAACCTCGAAGATGTGACGAGAAAGGAAGAAAATGCATAGAAACTTTCGAAGGTAATTCACTCAATTAAATAAATATTTTATAGAGAAAACTATTAAGTTCATATAGATTTCAATTACAGAATCACGTTATATTTTAGAGAAAATAGTTTAATATTTAAAATGTTAAGTACATTTGTATCAAAAATGCAATATGCAGATCTTAAGAATTTATATAATCTAAGAATACTTACTAAAAATACTACAAATATGTTTATATAAATTATGCACAAAATATTTTGAATACGAAGTGTCAGACGGGAATAAGCAGGTCGAAAGAAATGCATGAATCATGGATTCAGATTTAAGGAAAAGTGTAATAACGTTTCGGAAATAATGTCAGATCTGAAGTTGAGGTAAAACAATACTCGAAAAAAGTAGTTCGAGTGTGCTGATTTAGAAAATAATCTTCATTTTTGTTGATTAATTCAGGAGTTTTATGGAAATTCGAAATCGATACTTTTGCTAAATTTCTATTTAAAAAGGACACCTTTTGAACAATGTTCCATGTACTCTCTGCTAACAGTTCTTTATCCATTGAAATCTAAGCAAAATACGTAAGTGTCCACAAAACTTTCAAATCACCGCAAATGGTCCAACCGTGGTTGACATATTTTATTTTGTTGTGGACGAGAGACAGGCTTCTTTACTTTTCTGAAAAAAAGGGAAAGGAAATCTTTGAGTTTGAAGTCCCACTGTTATGCAGGTTAGACTAAAGGAGACTGTGATGATGAGTAATGAATGAAATGGTGGAATGACGAAACTGGGAGGAAACGGGAGAACCCCGAGAAAATCCCCGCACACGGTGTTACTCCACCACAAAGTTCACTTGGCGGAAGCTGGGATCGAACTCAGGACCCCAAGCACCAGAGGTGAACGCTCTACCACTGAGCCACCGCGGCCCCTCTCTTACTTTTCTGTTAAACATATAAGTTCGCAACTGATACGGATGTATAACGACTACTGCGATGAAGGACAGATGTTAGACTTGTTTTCGAGACATATATAAGCAGCATTCATTCATCTTTACTGTAGTAGATATCACATTTGCTCATGAATATGAATAACATCAGAAGAATAGATCAGATTGTCCTCTTGGTCAAAGTACTTATCAAGTATCTTTCCTTGATTCATGTATCAAGAAAACGTGGTTTGTTTGGCCAAATTTGTTTTCTTTATATCTGGAGCCCAATAGTTCAGCTGCCTCTTTCGAAAGACCCAGATGTCTAGTAAGATTATTAATTTCAATCTAAGAAGAATTCCTGAGGTGAATCAACTCCAAAGGGCTTTTATTCAGTATCGGAAATTTAAGCATCTGAATTGTCCGGGTCTGAAGACTGAAAAGATGATTGGCAAGGGGCGTAAATTTGACGGAGTGTTCTCGGGTTAAGAAATTAGCTTCTAATTTTTTACGGTCGAACCCACAAACATGGCAGTAACAAAAGTAGCAATCATCATCGTAGTTTTGCTTGTACTTCCATATCATTGTAATTGCAAATCAAAAACAGTCTTCTTTTCTTTGAGCCATAAGCATAGACCATTAATACGCAGCTCAGAAACTTTACGAAGAGCCTACGATTTGGTCTGCGAGTTGCATGCTAAAATACACAATACACGGTACTCTTAAAAAAACTTATAATGCTCCTCATGCAATTTTAATAGCACTATATTCGGCGCATAAGTAACAAAAGTCATCTGGCAAATGTTCATAACGTCCCTATCTCGAATCCATATTTCACGAAACAGAAAAAAAACAACCATTATTATTGTTTCTGTGATGTAGTTTCCACTTGGAACTATTTCAGCTCTCGCATGACAAGACACAATGAAATATTCATATGAACTTAGACCTTTTCTTGTCTTTTATCCTACTACGAACACAGTACGTACACGATCCTCTTGACTCAAAGATAAATGGTGTCCCTCATGAGGAACGGCCTTTCATATCTTTCCTGATGACTCCAGAACAGTCGCCTCAATTTGTCGTCCGAAATATAACACGTTGAGGATCAATCCACATAAAGTTCGAACAAATAGAAGGTGACTACTACTCGCTTTGCAAGCGTTCCTGCGAGGCCAGAGAACTATGGTCAGGATCTGAGAGCAGGCTTCGCACGGTGCTATTGGTAACGAGAGATTGCGACTGGGAGAGAAGTGTCACAGAGTAGTATTCAGTACGTTTCACCAAGGTAGGACGATAGTCAGGCCGGAAGGAAAGACGTTCCAAGCCGGAAAACATTTTTCTGGAAATGTTCCTACAAATCAAAGAAAAATTAGTTTCTTTTTCAAAAAATAGGACATTATAGACATTTTTCCTTTTTTTGTTTTCAATTAGTATTACAAACTACATTAAGATAGGCTATCACTTATCTTGCATTGTTTCACCACAGGCCTGTTTAATTAAAGGTTCTCCAGTTAGTTGTAAAACTTTTCACTTTGAAACATCTAATTCTATCCATTTATTATAGGGAAAATCATTATCTGTAATATTATTCTCAAATTGCTCCACTAAAATCAATAAAAATATCACCTTCATCTGTTATTCCTATTTCAAAAGTTTAAATCGAGTAACCTCGAGTAACCTCGAGTAACCTCGTGATTGTTTCCTGGGGAGCATGCCAAGAGGCAATTTTGTTTGCAAATCGCTTAAAATGTGCACAACATTACAAAAACTCAGATTTGTTTTTATAATCAAGCGGTCAATCGGCCTCTTGCTGCATTACGGCGTCCTAGATCTAAATACAACCATGTAGGCAATGATGTGCTGTAAATGGAAAAGTACAGGGGCACAGGAAACGCAAGCTTATAAAAATAATAATTCAAATATAATTTCATAGAAAAAAGGGTACTTTGAGAGGTAACGGATTGCACATGTGTCCTATCGCAGAACCTTCAATTTTCAGACAGAGAATCCCATGCACATATGCCGTACTATGTTCTAATGAAAACGCTTCGAAGAAGCCGTGTATTATGTGTAGGTGGAAAGATAAATGCGTTCTAACAATTACTTTCAAATGTCAACTAGTAGAACCCACTATGTCTGTAAACAAATACTTCTCTCTTCTGAAAAAGAAAATATATCAGTACCACAGTCAAACGTGACAATTTTGTATAATCGATAGAATGGTGGTACTGACGTTATAGTAATAATATCAGCTGTTACAGAAGTAACATTCCATCAAAGAATTTGAGTTGGCCTCTGTTCTTGTGGGGGACCAAAGTTTCAGTGCAGAATGCATATCATCTTTGCTAGTGCTCAGTCAACATTACTCTTGGAGAGTTTCATAAAGTTTCTTCAATTCTGGCGTAGTATTACAATTTCTCTTTTGACAAAATACGGACAAGTGAAACGCAGAAATGTGAGAATAGTTACAGGAATTGCACATGGAGAAGGAGAGGGTGTGCGATTTGACAACAAAGGACGTTGCAGTGAAAGCGATCAAGATGTGTTTTATGTAAATCGCATAATAAGTGCTTCATAATATTCCAAACTGTCAAATTGTTGCCAATTGTCAGTGTAGATTTAAAATTCAGGAGCTGAAAAAGAACTAAATATTGTAACATATATGTATATGGGTGGGTGGGTGTGTATGTATGTATAAATTTTTCCAAATATGTTATTCACCATATTGTCTGTCAAGTAAGTGTAAATAGTTATGATATAAATTTAATATCAAACATGGAGAACAATTTCTGTTCACACTTTTCCCTGGACACCCGTTAGTTTCTGAGAAAGAGTTGAATCATATCTTCTTTTCCCAGTGTTGCGTTTTCGTAACAGGCATATTGTTTCCGATAGATAACATGTGTGCTCGGTGTTGCAATTTCACAACAGGCGTTTTTTTCGTTCAGTAGCGCAAGAACGTTAAATGTTTTTTTCTATAAATTCCGGTTCTTACACGTCTCTATTACTAATGGTTAATTATTGCCTATATTATGGGCATATATTAGTTGACTTCGAAAAGCGACAATCAAAGTCGGGCTCGAATTAAAAATCTCCTATAATCAATACTTATTTAAAGAGTTTCTACCTAGGGTGAATAAAACATAGGAAAATCTGAGTCCATATCTTTATTGTGCCGGATTGGTATATAATCTACAAACTTTTATAATAGGTAATTTTAAATGTGCCATAGGTTCAGATCAGTTGCAAATAAAAGGTAATCTATTGGTTAAACTTTTGGGTTTTGTACTAAAATTAAATTGCGTTAGTCATTCTGAACTACCAACAATTCCATTCGATAATTTGAAATGGATAATTAGATGTAAGTGTTTGTGTTTCTTTGCCAATGGATTACAACCAAAAGTACTCACAAGAGTTTGGTACGATATCTATGATTCATAGGGATTAATATTAAAGAGATATATATTACAGATTTCTCAAAACTTTATTTTGGATACATTCAAACCTATTTACATAGTTTTTTTAATAATGATCCCAAAATAAAGCATCATAATCAGGTCTACTACTAACAAAGGTATTAAATACAGTTATTAAGGCGCAAAAATTGTCGAAATTACTGGTGTTTCATATTTCAAATTCTAAAAAGCTTAAAAGTCAATTACATACTGTTTTTACATGTATACAGGACTCCAAATATTGCACTACTACCTGCAATTATTTTTCCCTGCAATAATAGGCAACCCAGAAAGCTCGGTCGTTCTGTTGGACCAAACCTCAATTATGTTACAAATATACCAGTATGGCAAACTGCAAAAAAGAGAATAAAATAAAGTGTTAAGAATGATGATTGTATTATTGTGAACGAAATGGATGACAAAAAGGTAAAAAGTGAACTTAGTTAAGCAGTCGAAACAAGATGAATGCTAATTAATAGATGCCAGAGGAAAGCAGTTTATTTCCTTCTTCAAAAACTCGGAAATAAGAAAATAAATTACATAATATAAAGGTTTATATAAAAGCGTGAAACACAGGAAACGGAAAGAGAGACAAACACAGACTAAAAGACACCAATAGCGTAGTAGATTTGCGCGCCTCTCGTACAAGATACAAACACGGGACCCTATCACTACTACTACTACTACTATATTATTCATAATAATAATAATAATAATAATAATAATAATAATAATTATTATTATTATTATTATTATTATTATTAACATTATTGAAAACAGGTTTCCTTTCCCAATCTCTGATTATGCCTAAGACCATCTCTGCAGATAGTGGTTGTGCTTAGTTATTGTCAACAAGTGGTCTCAAATACCAAATGGGATTGAAATCAACGAGAAAGAGGGACAAACAAACTTTATTATAATAAATTCTAGGTCAAAGTTCGAAGAACGTATTTCTGACAGATGCTTTCTTCCTTTCTTTTTCGGGAACATATAAGTTCTTGCGCATAAGAAACTACAGTATGCAATATTGCAAATTTGCAGTGGATTTATTTTCATTGCTATTACTAGTAATAAAGAATTTGTCATTGGAGGACATTATTGTAAAATTAAGTTTTGTTTCGTCACTGAACGCAGGTCTAAAAGGCTCCTACGCTTCAACCTCCAAGGTCGATATTATAAATTTAGGATATGGATATACCGATGTTGATATATTTGCGATATCAAATATTGATATGAGTGAATATCGACATCGGCGATATCGACATATCGCAAATACATAGATCCGAAAAAATATTGCTTTAAAGATGATGAAATCAATAATCAAAATCAAAATATCTTCTTGAATTTCGTATTCCATGTTGAGGGGGAAGGGGGTGATCCTGAACTAAAGTCTCAAGACAAAAAAAATGTTAAAATAAAAGTAGCTAACTTCCCACTTAATTGAAAATTATTATTATTATTTTCTTATACTTTTGTTTCTGATTGTAATCAGAAATCAACGACAGTACACATATTTTACAAAGGACACCAATATGCACTATAAATTTTCACAACTAAGGAAACTGGAAGATTAAATTCATGTGACAATAAAGTGGAATGTCATACAAAGTAAGCAGAATGTATTCTTGTTATATCTATCAGTAATCTTGACACAAACTAAAAACTACAATATTAATAAAACTAGAAATGAGAGATTAATTCCTTTTTTCTCTCACACCAAAAGACGTTTGCGTTTTACTTCGATAGTCATTTTCTTAATATATAAGCCCCTATCCCGGGCCAATTATGGCTACAAGAGATTCGAGGTAATCGGTACTGGAAAGTGTAAAGTTTGTCGACTCTCAAATCCCGACAGTGTGTCAAAGAGATTTAACAATTCATGTTTTTATTTCTTCGTTACAAAACACTTCTGATTCACTATATTCATGGTGAATTACTGAACTTATACACTCCACATAAAAGAGCGACTCCTAACACTTCTCAATTAGACCATCCAATATATATCTCCTTATCCCAAAATCGTGTCTGGTAGAGAGACACCCCTCTCTCATCCTTTCTCCCTAACTTATTAAAATCAGCAACAACTTGAGCACAACTCTAATTTCAAAATCTGCATGCATTAGTGTCAATAGAGTGAAATAATAAAAATGAGACGAAATGAGATTCATAAGTTGATATAGAGAGAAACTTATCTCAATGAAAAACTTAAACCAATAAATATCTGTTAGAGGTACGGAAGTGAGACAAATGCAGAAAAGAAGTTAGAATAACAAAGAGAAAAGTGACCACAGATAAAAAACGTATTGGATTTAAACATAGTAAGACAATTCTAAAGTTCCGTTTCAAGAAATCAAAGCGGAATATTGTAATATGTTTTAATTTTTTTTCAGAACTATTCAAATAAATTCGTTAAGGTTGCAAATTCGTTAGTGTTCATTAAACGTACATATCTAAAATATATTAAAGTAAACTTAGTAGGTAGCGTACGTCATACCTTCTATTTGAGACTATTAATGCAAACTGAGCAAAAAAAAGGAAAAAGTAAATATAGAAAAAAAGACACAAAGGAATATTGAATGAGTCCTATTTTACTGCTAAATTTCTAGCAGAAAGAGCCGACATTAAAAGTCGAAATTGTATCACAATGAAAGTTGCAAATGTTTAAAATAAAAATGGGATGTTGGTTCCTTATAGAGTTAGCAAATATTGATAGTTTGCATTTCATACGTGGACAAAACAAATTGAAGAATCTTAGCATGGAATCGAATTTTGTGTGAAATTATTATAAATGAAATCTCCCCTGATATAGACAATAGCATAACAAACCATTTTCTGGTCATTTCTGAACATTTGTCTGTTCCGAATATCCATTCTTGATTCCTCCCATGGCAGATATAACGTTGTAACTCACAATGAAATAATAAACACGTCAGAGCTGAAACTGGTTATAGCAGTGACACGGGGATTCGATTGAGAATCGTCTTTGGCTTGGGTGACCCGGGTTCGATTTCCACGTTAATCACTAGGTCCATCTCTCATATACTCGAGCTTTTGAACGGGACGTTCAACTCAAAATCGGCTCAACAACTCAACTCCATTCAGACTCGGTAACCCACAGGAAAAAGCAGAGACCTTACTTATTTACTTGACATAGAGTGTATATTTGTGTGTTTGAGAGATAAGGGAAATATGCAAGACATGATAAGAAAACATCAAAAGAGATTAGTAGAGAGAGTGAAACAGAGACGAATATAAATATCAAAACTACTTACCATTATTCTGTGTGATGAGGACTGCACACGTTGCTTATTCGGATTCTCACCTAGTAATTCTCCGACCTACGTTGGTACCTAATGTTTTATGAAAAAACATAACACCTCATGGGGATTTGAACGGAGATTTTCTATTTGGAAGTCTAGGACGCTACAAATACTCCAACGGTTACTCTACCCGAAACGTATTTAACAAAGGCTAGATTGTTTCTTTCTAAGAAAAATAACATGAAAAGTGGGTACTACAGACCAATTAAGTGTTTCGGATTGTCCAAGTAGCCCCATCGTTATTATTTTCCTTTCCCAACCAACATTTGTAAATCCTCTCTATCATGATACACATGTTTGCTTCCACATTCTTACGGATTGCTCATTTAGCATCAGAAGTCATTCTTTGGATATTCACGATCACTTTGTGAAAAAAGACTTTTGTTTTGAGCAGGATTAGAACCTACCTTTGAACCAATACTACGCGTGAGTTCATGACTTTACCCAAGATATACGCAGACATCTGAAACGGCAACTAAAATCTTCCTACTTCAGTTCTGTTCTTTGGAACGAACCATATTCTTTCTGTAATGTTTTTACTCCCAAGTGCACACCGAAATTCATTCATTCGACAATCTGCAGACAAATTAGTGACAATTTATAAACGAAATAACATACAATCCACGACAGAAATACAGAAATAATAACATACCACGCAATAATTAAACGGGCAAGTTCAAACCCCATGCCGTAAACGAAGCAAACACTCAGTGGCTCACTTGCTTGTGAGCGGTAGTATGACGTCAGGGTTTCGTCGAGTGAAAAAAAAATCTAATGTCATTGTATTAAAGTTACCACCACGTAGCAGCGAAGACTTCATTTTGGACCGCGCTACTTCCATTCATCGAGGAGAATCGCGAAGGAACCAACACGATCTATCGTCAGTCATGCGCATGCGGTTATTACTATATCCGAGCCTAATATACCCTTTCTTCGGATGGAGCAGTATTTGGAAGACGACGCCTGTCTGAGTATCACCATTCACTTCAGCGACTGCGAAAAGTATGATCTTTACACTCATATCTGCCATTTTGGCTATTTTTACATGTTTCGATATCCCCCTTCTCCGTTGCATCCGACCGGCGTACAATATTAAGTGAATTTGTATGCATCGCTGACAGAAACGTCACCATTGATCTAAGCGATCGCGAAAATTATGGATTTAACACTACTATCAGTCATTTTGGATTACTTTTACATGTCTCGGTATCCCGTTCAGGTGCCCTCAGGCGTGCAGGCAAAATAGGGTGAATTTGGAAGTTAATGTGACCGGAGTTTCAAATTTGATTTCAGCGACCGCGAAAACAATGAATTCGACAGTAATGTCGGTCATTTCTACTAATTTTACATTTCTAGGTAAACGTCCCCCTGTGACCCCTTGGTACGAATTTTAAAAAAGGTGCCTCACTTTAGTCTGGGTCTTGGACCAAGGTATCCATGACCAAAATTTGATAACTCTCGATCAACTTGTCTGCCTCCCAGGTCGATCCCGGTAAACGCCCACGTGAGAACTAATGGTTCGGGTTTTGATAAAAATGGTTCGCCTTTGTTTGTGGCCTAGACCAAGGTATTAATGTCCAAAATTTGATAACTCTCGATCAACTTGTCTGCCTCCCAGGTCGATCCCGGTAAACGCCCACGTGAGAACTAATGGTTCGGGTTTTGATAAAAATGGTTCGCCTTTGTTTGTGGCTTAGACCAAGGTATCAATGTCCAAAATTTGATAACTCTCGATCAACTTGTCTGGTTCCCAAGCCGATCCCGGTAAACGTCTGTCTGTCCTAACTTGTTGTAAAATTACATCGCTAGCAGATTATATCTGATTTCAAACGGTTATCGTCGAATATACACAGTTAAAGGAGTACTCTGGTTAGCAAAATACAAAAGACCTTAACGACTTATCCCTCTACAAGCGAGGTTTTCTTCATTGTCAGAGTGGCCAAGTCGAAAGAGCACTTGGTTAGTAATGAAAGAATTGGTGGTTCGCGCCCACAACACTATTCTTTTTCTACTTTTTAAAATTGTTTTTAGACTCACCTTAATGTAAACAAATTACGCAGTTTGGTAATTTAAAATATTTTGGGGATTAATTTTTGTGGTTCGTTGATGTTTCGTCCCATTTCCGCTGCTATTGGTATAATTTTCAAACCGAATGTGGGGCCACCGAGGGTCGTCGCAGCGGGACCGCCAAGTTTTGGTGAGATGTCACTAGTTGCCCATCGGTGATCCACCGACGCTTACGGCATGGGGAAATTACGCTTGTGATAATAATAATAATTATAATAATAATAATAATAATAATAATAATAATAATAATAATAATAATAATAAAGTTTCAGCTTCATTGTTTAATTTGTTTGCATTAAGGTGAGTCTAAAAACACTTTTAAAAAGTAAAAAGAAGCATCGTGGGGTGGGCGCGAACCCCAACCTTTGATTAGTAGGGGAGTGCTCTTTCGACTTATATAAGCACTCAATGAAAAAACCTCGCTTGTAGAGAGACAAATCGTTCACTTCTTTTGAATTTAGCTAGTCAGAGCCCTCCTTTAAGTGTGTATATTCGATGATAAACCTTCGAAATCAGTTACAATTTTCTCGCGATGTAATTTTACAACAAAATGACGCGCGTCTATTTACGTTATTCATGATTGGCCCATATTCACTTTCAAATGACCGGTGACAGTTTCCATCTAAATTCAAACAATTACAAGCACTCATCTCAAGATATTTCACTTCATCTTATAGAGGCAGGGGTTACTCTTGACCCCTGGAGCTAACTTTAGGAACAATTCGTCTGGAAAAAATAATCTAATGTAAAAGAAAGTAAGTAGTGTGTTTGTGTGTTTGTCTGTGTGTGTGCCTCTTGTAGACCAGACGAGTGGTCAGACAGTTACCAAAATTTGGGCATAGGCACGCTGGGGTGAGGCTCATATCAAGACGAATCGATTCTTTACATTTCGAATCAGGGGGTCTCAGGGAAGACAGGCGTTTACCGGGACCGCCCTGGGAATTAGACAAGTTCACCGAGAGTTATAAAATTTTGAACATTGATACCATAGTCAATTCCCCAGACGAAGGTGAAACATCTTTTGAAAAAATTCGAACCATGGGATCTCAGAAGGGACGTTAACTGGGACATGTAAAAGTGGTAGAAATGACCGATATTACTGTGAAATTCATAACTCCAGGGTCGCTGAAATCGATGGTTTAACTCCGATCGCATTAACTCCCAAATATACCCTATCTTGCTGCGGGCCTGTGGTCACCGGGGAGAGATACCGAGACATGCACAAGTAGCAAAATATGACTGATATTAAGTGTCAAACCCAAAATTTTCGCGGTCGCTGAGATAAATGGTGACACTTCCATTAGCGATAACTTGCAAATTCACCTACCATTGTATGCCGGTTGAGGGGCACTGGAAAGAGGGATAACGGGACATTTAAAAAAGCCCAAAATGACAAATATCAGTGTCAAATACATTCTTTTCGCGGTCACTGAAGTCATGGCGTTGCTCAAACAGGCATTGTTTTCCAAATACTGCCCCATCGAAAATTGGTTATATTCAGCTCGTATAAAATAATAACCGTATCCACATGACTGGCGATAGGTCGTGTTGGATCCGTTCGCGATTCTCCGCGTCCAATCGGAGGAGGGCGGAAGAAAATCAAGTCGCTGCTATGCGGTTGTAACTTCAATCCCCCGACTCTAGATTACTCTTTCCACTCGACGAATCCCTGACGCCAGTGGCATACTAGCGGTATTCCATGGACGCGTTGCTATAGCGACGATCGACGTTTACAAGCAAGTGGGCCACAATTTATAAGTTTCTTTTACAGCATAGGGTTTGAACTTGCAAGTGTAATTATTGCATAGTATTTTATTATTTCTGTACCTCTTCCATGATTCTGTGTTATTTCGTTTATTTATGGCACCAATTTGAATCTAGTTCGTCGAATGAATGAATTTCGGAGTGTACTTTGATGCAAATAATGTTACGGAAAGACGCCGGTTCATTCCAAAATAGAGCTGAATAAGAAAGATTTGAGTTATGGATTCAGGTGGCAGTGTAGGGAAGGATTAACGTCCTGGACTCACGAGTGATATAGGTTCTACATGTAGGTTCGAATACTGGACAAGGCAAAGTATTTTGTCCACAAACTGATCTTCAACAATCGAAAAGTGACTTCTGATGGTAAACAGCAAACCGTAAGAATGTGGAAGCAAACATCAGTATCTTGGTGGAGACGATTTACAAATGTTGGTTGGGAAAGGAAAATAATAACTGTTGGGACTACTAGGACAATTCGAAACACTTAAATGGTCTGTAGTATCCACTTTTCATGTTATTGTTCTTAGAAAGAAACACTATAGCCTTTGTTAAATATGTTTCGGATAGAGTAACCGTTGGAGTATTTTAGCGTCCTAGACTTCCAAATAGAAAATCTAGGTTCGAATCCCCATGAGGTGTTATGTTTTCTCATACAACATTCGGTACCAACGTTGGTTGGAGAAAATAGTAGGTGAAAATCCGAATAAGCAATGTGTGCAGTCTTCATCATACAGAATAATGATAAGTAGTTTTCATATTTATATTCGTCTATCTTTCACTCTCTTTATTAATCTCTCATGATGTTTTCTTATCATTTCTTGCATATTTCCCTTATCTCTCACACACACAATTATACACTCTATGTCAAGTAGATAAGTAAAGTCCCTGTTTTTTCCTGGGGCTTACCGAGTCTGAATGCAGTTGAGTTCTTGAGTCGATTTTGAGTTTAACGTCCCGTTCAAAAGCTCGAGTATATGAGATATGGACCTAACGATTAACGTGGAATACGAACAGAATGAGCTTCTGTCGGGAATTGAACTCGGCTCATTCACGCCAAAGACCATTCTCAATCGAATCCCCGTGTCACTGCTATAACCCGTTTCAGCTCCAGTGTGTGCAATATTGCATTGTGAATTACAATGTAATATATGCAATAGGTGGGATCGAGAGTGGATATTCGGAACAGGGAAATGTTCAGAAATGACTAGAAAATAGTCCGCTTTTGAGTATTTTAAGACAGATTATATTTCTATTAAATTAACAAAATTCTTCCATCCTCTAATCCTTAAATTTGCTTTATCCATTTATGAAATGCGAAATATCAAGATTTGCCATCGTTATAAGGAACCAACATCCCATTTTCCTTCTAACATTTGTAACTTTTCATTATGATGCAATTTCTACTTTAAATATAGACTCTTTCTGATAGAAATTTATCAGTAAAATAGGACTAATTCAATTTTCCTTTCTGTCTTTTTTCTATATTTACTCTTTCGTTTTCTTTTTTTGTTCAGTTTGCATTGTTATTCTGGAATGGAAGGTATGACCTACGCTACTTACTAGGTTTATTTTAATGTATTTCAGATATGTACGTTTAATGAACACTACCGAATTTGCAACCGAATCGCGGAAAGACACAATGAATGTTAAACTTTTGTCATGATACAAGATTTGTTTCGAAACCTTTAAGTTTCAGTGGAAATTGAGTACTTAATTTGATCTTCAAATTTGGTATCCATACTAAAAGTGACTTAATGGAGTTTCCAAGCATCCTTATCGAATTTATTTAAATAGCCCTGACATTTTGTTTTAAAGAAAACGTTATTACTATGTATCGTTTCGATTTCTTGAAACGGAACTTTAAAAATTTTCTTACCACGTTTAAATCCAATATGTTTTTTTGTCTGTGGTCACTTTCCTCTTTGTTCTTCTAACTTCTTTTCTGTATTTTTCTCACTTCCGTACCTCTAACAGATATTTATTGGTTTCAGTTTTTTCATTGAGATAAGTTTCTCTCTACATCAACTTATGAATCTCGTTTCGTCTCATTTTTTATTCTTTCACTCTATTGACACTAATGCATGTACATTTTGAAATTAGAATTGTGCTCAAGTTGTTGCTGATATTAATATGTTAGAGAGAAAGGATGAGAGAGGGGTGTCTCTCTACCAGACACAATTGTAGGATAAGGAGATATATATTGGATGGTTTAACTGCAAGGTGTTAGGTGTCGCTCTTTTATGTGTAGTGTAAGTTCAGTAATTCACCACGAATATTCTAAATCAGAAGTGTTTTGTAACGAAGAAGTAAGAACATGAATTGTTAAGTCTCTTTTCACACACTGTCGAGATCTGAGAGTCAACAAACTTTACACTTTCCTGTACGGATTATCTCGAATCCCTGGTAGTCATAATTAGCCCGGAATAGGGGCTTATATTAACAAAATGACAATTTAAGCGAAATGCAAACGTCTTTTACTGTGAGAGAAAAAATAATTAGTCTCTCATTTCAAGTCTGTTAATCTTGTAGTTCTCAGTCTGTGTCAAAATTACTGACAGAAATAATGAAAATGACTTATTGTTACTTTGTGAAACATTCCACTTTATTATCACATGAATGTAATCTTCCAGTTTGGTTTGTTCCGAAACGTTACAGTGTATATTGCTATACTATGTAAAATATGTGTATTGATTCTGATTTCTAATTACAATCAGAAACAAAAGTGTAAGATAAAATACGGTAATAGTTTTCTATTTAGTGGGATGTGTTAATACTTATACTTTAAATTTTTTTTGGCTTAACATCCTTGTTCGGATTCACATCACGGAAATTTTATTTTAATTCCAGAAACTACATTCAATGATAATATTCTGAATTCCTGTGACTGCATGTCCAGAATATTCGTAGCAACTTCATTTCTTAAATATCCATCATTGACTTCCTAAATTCTGTCATTTCCCGAAAAATGAAGCCTGGTAGTATATTTATTATATTACTCAAACTTGGGTTTGTCGAGAAAAAATAAGTTGGATTTCATCACAGGAATTAAGGAGTGGGGTGAGGAGTTCAATTGCATGTAAGGTTGGCCCAAATGTTGGTGTTCTCAGTTTTATTTGTAGTGAGTGTGCCGTTGGGGACACATGGTAACAACGGATTTAGAAGGCGGAGGAGAAAAGTAATTGTCAATCCCATATAGAAGAAGTAAGTGTCAAATGTTAAAGTTGAATCTTTGCTGCTATCCTTCGATCTGCTTCATTTGCAGCATACTAAATTCCAAGAAGTATCACCAACAAAACAAGGAAACACAATATGCTATATAAGTCAGCAAGCATTTAATACAGTCATAACGAACGTTGGATGACTGAAAATGCAGATATGCCAACACTAACTATTTAGGAGTATGCAGTTAAAATTGATTTTTCACAAGATCTCTGCGCCGATATGTCATGTTATCCTACACATTAAACAGCACAATTAAATGTAAGGAACACGGACATTTAACAAATGAGGAACACAAAAATAGCGCATATAAAAAACATACACATCATACACACGGAGATCACATACATTAATGTAATTTAAGAAATAATATACTACACTCTACATATTTACTTTAAATGTACAAGACTTCTCACACAATTACGTAGTTTAGTGTGACCGCCAATATTCACTAATAAGGTTAAGCAACTAACGTTTTTCCCCTTAAGTGTTCACTCGTCGAAGAAACAAAATTGATGATAAAGGACCAATACTGTGGTTTTGAACTATTCTCAGATGATAGGCGGACCAAATTGCAGTACAATATATGCATCTAACAGATTTGGATAAAAGTTTCTAAGAAATGAAAAGAAAAT
Organism: Thermobia domestica; assembly: GCF_964235325.1. Taxonomy (NCBI): domain Eukaryota; kingdom Metazoa; phylum Arthropoda; class Insecta; order Zygentoma; family Lepismatidae; genus Thermobia; species Thermobia domestica. The sequence continues at coordinate 195,273,331 of NC_137460.1, read as the reverse complement.
GTGAGTTCCAAACGAAACATTTCTAACACTGATTTTGCATCGAAAGATCAGTACATGTTGTGGAATATCGAAAACAAAACAGAAATTTTACTTTGCGTTTGTGCAACCAGTAAGAGATAAGACCACATCTCCTCAATACTAAAGAATTCAATGCGCATTTTGAGATTTCTTTATCGATTCACCGAACTGCGCACTGTTTCTTCCTTAGATACTTTTTATAAAACTTTAATAGCGCCCAAGATCGAATACTGCTTTCCCATATGGGCCATGGTAGCACCTACACACCTTTCCAGACTTGATTCTGTTCTCAATTTCTTCGTCGCTATAGTCCGTTTTCGTGTTCCTGCACTTTGATTATTATCTAAGAAGGAACTTTTGCGACATCTTAATATTCAGACTCCTGAAGTACGCAGAATTATCTCTGACCTGAAGTATCTACATAAAATAGTTAATGGAAACTTAAGATCGGAAATATTACTTCAAGAACTATCCTTACCTGTCCCTTCCCGCATCACCCGGAATACCCACCTGTTCCATCTTGCCAGTCCTACGTTGGCTATTATATAGAGGTCTCTTTTTTCTAGAATACCAAATTGTTATAATCAAGTAACAATTGATGTGGACCTTTTTTCGAGCTACCCAGTGTTTGAAAGAGCAGTTAAACGAGTTTTGACTGAATAGTTTTACTTTTACACTCTTTTTTCTATGTTGTTGCTATTGTTGTCTTGTTTTTTCTTTCTTTTGTTAACATGTCCCTGTCTAAAATGGCAAAGTTATCCTGTATCTGGGAATTTGTTCAATTAATAAATAAATAAATAAATAAATAGAGAATGAAAATCATACGACGTCTTACTTTATTTCAAAATTAAGAGTATACTATGTATGTTCATTATATTTTAAATAATATTACCAGTAAAGTTTCATAAAGCATTTTATATTTCAATTGAGCTGTGAATAATTATAAAGCATGATATTAACATTTAATATTATACTATTTTAAATACGAATATGTACTTTGGATTATATTTTAGAAGTTGACTGCACAGCTTATTTTTTATATTAAAAATATAAATTGAATACACATGAATAGTCACACAGGATGACATGTTTTTTCATAATCCTTACTTGTTGTTCAACACATTTAAATAACATATTAATGATGTATTTATTTCTATTTCCTAGTACTATATGGCAGGAAAATATGACGTTCCATTACCAAATGGCGTAGGAGCTCTTCTGTACCTTGACACTGTGATTTACGCTAAAGAAATACAATTCACAGTTTCAATTGTTGATGAAGTTACGGACGACGATGTCTCCCTGCTTCCAATAGAGTCTCGTAATTGCAGGTATCCAAATGAAAATGAACAAATGTGGGCATTTCCGTACTACAGTTACACAGCATTTATGACACAGTGCATCATGGAGGGACAAATTAAGCTCTGCAATTGCACAACTTACGTGACAGGATTCACAAGTGGTAAGTAAGTAAGTAAGTAATAATAATAATAATAATACTTGTAGTAATAGTAGTAGTAATATGATTATCGTATAAAGTGTTAATCACTATTCAGTGTCAAATGTACGATTGTATGTTACATAATTTTCAAATTTGTATTTCAAGCTTTAATACTTTAACGGTACATTATTTTCTTTATTTGTCTCAACATTTATCTGAATATGTTTCTGCCTCTACGTGTTTTCGGTTACCTGCCATATATATCAACTCTTAAATATGTATATGATTACATGGATCATAGAGTGAGACTTCTGCACCATAGACACATTACCATATTAGTTGCAATTGGAACCAATTGCAAATGAATAGAAGAATATTCACATCTGAGTATTGTTAGTTTAAAAGTGTTATTCATTTAAAATTATAAAGCTTTTACGTTTATGTTGGAATATGTTTAGAGTAAATTAACTGATTTAATCCTTAATTTAATCTTCCATCCTCTAATCCTTAAATTTGCTTTATCCATTTATGAAATGCGAAATATCAAGATTTGCCATCGTTATAAGGAACCAACATCCCATTTTCCTTCTAACATTTGTAACTTTTCATTATGATGCAATTTCTACTTTAAATATAGACTCTTTCTGATAGAAATTTATCAGTAAAATAGGACTAATTCAATTTTCCTTTCTGTCTTTTTTCTATATTTACTCTTTCGTTTTCTTTTTTTGTTCAGTTTGCATTGTTATTCTGGAATGGAAGGTATGACCTACGCTACTTACTAGGTTTATTTTAATGTATTTCAGATATGTACGTTTAATGAACACTACCGAATTTGCAACCGAATCGCGGAAAGACACAATGAATGTTAAACTTTTGTCATGATACAAGATTTGTTTCGAAACCTTTAAGTTTCAGTGGAAATTGAGTACTTAATTTGATCTTCAAATTTGGTATCCATACTAAAAGTGACTTAATGGAGTTTCCAAGCATCCTTATCGAATTTATTTAAATAGCCCTGACATTTTGTTTTAAAGAAAACGTTATTACTATGTATCGTTTCGATTTCTTGAAACGGAACTTTAAAAATTTTCTTACCACGTTTAAATCCAATATGTTTTTTTGTCTGTGGTCACTTTCCTCTTTGTTCTTCTAACTTCTTTTCTGTATTTTTCTCACTTCCGTACCTCTAACAGATATTTATTGGTTTCAGTTTTTTCATTGAGATAAGTTTCTCTCTACATCAACTTATGAATCTCGTTTCGTCTCATTTTTTATTCTTTCACTCTATTGACACTAATGCATGTACATTTTGAAATTAGAATTGTGCTCAAGTTGTTGCTGATATTAATATGTTAGAGAGAAAGGATGAGAGAGGGGTGTCTCTCTACCAGACACAATTGTAGGATAAGGAGATATATATTGGATGGTTTAACTGCAAGGTGTTAGGTGTCGCTCTTTTATGTGTAGTGTAAGTTCAGTAATTCACCACGAATATTCTAAATCAGAAGTGTTTTGTAACGAAGAAGTAAGAACATGAATTGTTAAGTCTCTTTTCACACACTGTCGAGATCTGAGAGTCAACAAACTTTACACTTTCCTGTACGGATTATCTCGAATCCCTGGTAGTCATAATTAGCCCGGAATAGGGGCTTATATTAACAAAATGACAATTTAAGCGAAATGCAAACGTCTTTTACTGTGAGAGAAAAAATAATTAGTCTCTCATTTCAAGTCTGTTAATCTTGTAGTTCTCAGTCTGTGTCAAAATTACTGACAGAAATAATGAAAATGACTTATTGTTACTTTGTGAAACATTCCACTTTATTATCACATGAATGTAATCTTCCAGTTTGGTTTGTTCCGAAACGTTACAGTGTATATTGCTATACTATGTAAAATATGTGTATTGATTCTGATTTCTAATTACAATCAGAAACAAAAGTGTAAGATAAAATACGGTAATAGTTTTCTATTTAGTGGGATGTGTAAATACTTATACTTTAATTTTTTTTTGGCTTAACATCCTTGTTCGGATTCACATCTTTCCGCATCAGCATTGAATATGGAATGCAAGAATATACTTAGATTCTGATTTTTGATTCCAGTATATTTCAAGCGTCATTTCTTGGAACTAGGCCTGTGCGATATGTCGATATATCGACATCGTCGATATCGATATTTACACATATCAACATTCGATATCGCAAATATATCAACATCAGTATATCCATATCCTAAATTGTTTATATCGATCTTATGGAGCCCCTAAGACCTGGGATGGGTGACGAAATAAATCTTAGCTTCTACAATAATGTCTTCCAATTAAAAACTCTTTATTACCACAAAAAACATGAAAATAAATCCACTTGCAAATCTGGAATAGTATACACTGTAATTTCTTACACGCCGAAACTTTTCTCTTCCCGAAAAATAAAGAAGGACAAAAACATCTGTGGAAAACAAGTGCTTCGAACTTTGACCTAGAATTTTTCATAAAAAGTATTTTTTTCCTCTCTCTCGTTGGTTTCCATCCCATTTGACCTCTGAGACAGTTCATTGACAAAAAGTGCACATATGACCGCTATATGCAGATACGGTCTTAGGCACAATCAGAGATTGAGAAAGGAAACGACTTCTCAATAATAATAATAATAATAATAATAATAATAATAATAATAATAATAATAATAATACAGTCCCGTCTGCTTATCTTGTATGAGAGTCCCGCAAATCAATTACGCTAATGGTGTCCCTTAGTCTGTGTTTGTCTCTCTTCTCGTTTCCTATGCTTTTATGCTTTGTGCGTTTTTTTCTATTAAACCTTTATAGTATGTAACCTATTTCTTATTACCGAGTTTTTTTGGAAAAAGAAAAACTGCTTTCCTCTGATATATATTACTTACCATTCATCTTGTTTCGACTGTTTAAGTAATATCATTTGATATCAATTTGTATCATCCATTTCCTCACAACAATAGAACCGTCAAACTTTGCTCTCTTTTTAGCAGTTTGCCACACTTATATAATTGTAACAGAATTAAGGTTTGTTCCAACGCCTTTCGAATTCTCCACCAACACCATGACCGAGCTTGTTGGTTACCTACTATTGCAGGAAAATGACAATTGCTAGTGCTAACGCATTTTTGGAGTCGTGTATACATTAAAAGAAATCATATTATTGATAACTGTTTGCACCTTTTGATATTAAAATAATTAATCTTATAGTCAAAGTGAGTGGGATTATTGTTTCCTTCAGAAAGTGATTGCAATATATTTATTGGTGTTGAAATACAATTTATTTTCAAGACTGCAGTAATAACAACTATTTAATTCATCTTGTAGCTTCCAAAGATCATTAGCATCTCTTATTTGTCTATTCAGTGTTACACAATTACGTAACCAGGATTTCGTGAAGGAAGGGGGGTCCGTGACATATATACTGTGGTCATCATAGTAGGGGCTCGATCATTCTAAACTATTTTACTGGAACATATATTTGTTAGTTCAGCCAGAATTTCGTAACGGTGGGGAGGGGCGTGAAATGAATTTCTGAATGCCCAGGAGCTCGATCAATTTAAACTACTTTACTGTCAACATATATTGGTTTGTTAGAACAATAAAATCAGGGTATGTTGGTAAGTATTTTAATAACAATCTATGAGATACCTCGAGTAAATTAATAATAATAATAATAATAATAATAATAATAATAATAATAATAATAATAATAATAATAATAATAATAATAATATAATGTACTGAAAATATTTTGCAATATTTACATTCTTCTTCTGTACATTCCAATATAAGAATTTCCTTTCATTATGACCCCAACTATTATAAAAAGTACATATTCAATAATGTCTTGTATAATATTTTGGAATATCTGCGCTCGTTTCTTTGTTGAATCAAATGTTAGCAGAACTTTCTTTCAATATAAATTTTTCTTTTTATTATTCCGCCAACTACTGTCTGTTCCAATGATAGGTTAAAGAAGCAGTAGAAAGTTGTTTTTGTAATAACATGTTTTATACTGCAAGGATGCGATGACTAAAATTTATGATAGAAAATGTCCACGTGTTACACAGCGGTACTATACTTTCGTAAGCTTGAAATCTCCCTTGAAATTCCCCTGATTAGTAGGAGAAATTCTGAGAATTCCGTAGCTCTTCTAGAAATTCTGAGAATTCCGTAACTTTTCTAGAAATTTTAAATTCCCTGACTCTTCCAGGTTATCTCGCTCATCTTGCCACCATCTATCTCAAGTAATACAAATCTCCTCATAAGGAAGATTTCTAAAAAAGCTTCCTGATTTTTTTTATTTTTTTTAAAACGCAGTCCTTTTTTCTCATTTCATTTTTATCCTTCCTTATTTTTTTTTTCATTTCTGGTCTCGAAGGAGGGTTCCGGACCCCCGGACAATGTTATGTTAAACTCTGGTTGATATGAATAGTCCGATCCATTCCAAACCAAGATCTTTACATCTGAGATATATTTTAGATTTTTTTTCTGGAATAAATTGACTCTTATGATCTAACAGATCTGGCAATAATATCTGGTTTTGATTGACTGAGAGATTTCTTTCAACCTATCACATACGTCTATCATATCATTAGTAGCACTTATGTCCAATGCGCTGCCTACTACCTTCATTATATTAGTAATATCTACATTTGGTCAGACAAGAATTCCTTGTATTTCAACAGTATTCTTCAATATAGTATATTAGTCCAATTCTTCTACTTGAATTTTTATCAATTTGTTATTTAACTATAAATTTTCATTCTTTAATTTCTCAATAGTATTCATACACTAATTCAATTACTTCATTTGATGTTTGACGAGGTTACAAATCAGATTTTTAATAGATAGCATTTAAGGAAAACACTATTTCATCCTACAGTATTTTATTAAAGACTTTAGTTTCGTCGACTTCCTTTATAATTGATAGTATCAAATTATGCACTTCTAACAAAATAAAGAGGTGAGGGTTTTTCAGCCATACCTGCGTAACTGTCACCAGACATGGATCTCCTTCGAGCTTTCGCACAATCTTAACATCGTCTTATATATCTGAGGACTTAAGAAATTTCATATCTTCTACCTTTATTTCAACACAAAATATTTAATAAATGTTCCTACACTAATAATCAACAACTCTATTTAATAGACTAATTTCTCCTAATAAATTTAGCGTAAAGGTGGGGCTATATTAGCAATTCTTAGTAAAAATCGTCACAACGCCATGCTTGGTATAAAAGACAACATGCCCAGGTTAATTAATAATCTTCGACTCCCTAGGAGCTCATAAGAAATATTTGCAAGGCAATCCCGAATAACACAGGCCGTGTGCAATCATTAACGTAAGAGCGCCTCTATATTCCCATAGCCCCATCGTTATTGACCCTATTAGCACTAAGCCCATATGGGCGACAGAGGAATAAGCAATCAAAGACTTTACATCAACCTGGCATAAACATACTAATCTAACTGATTAAATAAATACAACACTGATACCAAATCAAATTAACTTTATGTTTACAGCTACATTTTCCATAAAATACATAATACGTAATAAGCCATAGTCTAGTTTCAATAAGTCTCCCACCAAAATTATTCAACCGCACATTTTAATCAAAAAAGCAACAACTAAATCAAAATACCATATAATATATAATCCCAAGATCTGTCACACTTCTTTATTGACCATCAATAAAATGCCCCTGATATATTCTAAATAGAAAAATGCCAATTAAAAGTGGCAACAAAGCAAATAAGGTATAGAACAATAAATATATCCCCGTTTGCACTCGCTCAGGCTGATATCCCCAACCCAAAATTAGAAATAACGTAGGGATTAGCGAGCCCTAAAAAAAATAAAGTAAATCAAACAATCTAGAAGAAGAAAATCTTAAATAAAGTAATACAAGTAATACTAAAACTAAACTAATGAAACTCGTATTATAAAACGAACTATTCAAAACACGTTCTCTAGCCATAATTATAAATATGACAATTCAAATACTCAACAAAATTAACGAATATCCCAAATTATCTCTTCATAAATAATAGCCTACCTCTCAAGAAATTAGTCCTATACTATTTCCCATTGAAAAATAAAAACAAAGTCTAATAAGAGAAAACTGAAAACTCATAATTATTTAAAAATAAAGCCCAAAGGGATTAAAAACAATATAAACATTAAATATTTTAACATCGTAATACAACCAAAGAATTCAAATAATCCCCTCCATGAGTTTGAAAATAGATAGTAAAATTGATAAGACTAGGCTATCTTTACAAACTCTAAAAGTTAAAAATAATAAACAAAAATAGCTTTCAACATATAAACTACCTAAAGAATAAGATATCAGTAAAAAACTCATCAACACAATTAATTCAAGACTTAATAAAACAATCAATAAATGCTTACGCTGAAGAACAAAACAAGTTATACCCAAAATAACTAAAAATAACAGAAAAAACAAAACAAATAATATTTTCATAAGCTTTTATAGTTTAATCTAAACGTTTGTGTTATATACCATTAATGAATCATATTCTAAAAGCATCCAGAGAAAGTAAAACTCATCTTTAGTCCCCAAAACTAATATTTTAATAACTACATCTTGAAATTAAAATAACCTGAATATTACTATGATCTTAGCACTTTTAAGATTCATTTTAAGTCAAATATCCCACCCTCTATCAATAGGGCTAATACTTATTATCAACACTACTTCTCTAACTCTTTCAACTATTAGAGAATCTCCTTGATTCTCTTATATTCTTTTTCTAGTCTTTCTAGGGTGTATATTAGTTCTATACATTTACGTTATAAGACTAGCATCAAATGAAATATTCACCTTAAGCCCTAAACTTTTCTTATTAACTTTTCTTATTCCTTTCCTCTTAGTCCTCAGTATAATTATCGACCCCCTTCTTCTACAAAACATAATTTCAATGTCAGCCCCTCATGTTTGTGTGAGTAATAACCAAGAAATTCCCGGTATAAAATTGTACATAACATCAATCTTAATAAATACTATTATACTAGCTACATACTTATTTATCACATTCTCTCTGTCAGGGACCTCTTCGGCCCTCTGAAACATATGTCAACACCAATTCGTCTGCATTATTCTCTTTTTTTAAAATTGCCAATGATGCCTTAGTTGGTCTGCCCGCGCCAATTAACATCTCATAATGATGAAACTTTGGATCTCTCCTTGGCCTGTGCTTAATTATTCAAATTGCCACCGGCCTATTTTTGGCAATACACTATGTATCAAAAATTGAATTAGCCTTTAATAGAGTAATCCATATCTGTTGGGACGTGAGTTATGGTTGACTCTTACGTACCCTACATGAAAAAAAACGCATCTTTCTCCTTTATTTGCCTTTATTTACACGTTGGTCGAGGCACATATTACGGCTCTTACCTCTACCTTCACACCTGAAGAGTAAGGGTTGCCATTCTACTTTTAGCAATAGCAACAGCCGTTGTGGGATACGTCTCACCGTAAGGTCAAATATCTTTCTGAGGGGCAACAGTTATTACAAATCTACTCGCAGGTATTCCCTACCTAGGAACAATATTGTTACAATGAATTTGGGGGGGGGGATTTGCTGTAGATAATGCTACCTTAAATCGATTCTTTGCTTTCCACTTCCTCTTGCCTTTCATTGTTGCTTATATATCAATAGTACACCTCCTATTCCTCCATCAAACAGGCTCTAACAACCCCTTAGGGCTTAACAGAAACCAGGTTAAAATTTCTTTCCAACCTTATTTCTCAACAAAAGACACTATTGGATTCTTAACTATAATAACAGCCTTAATATATCTTATTCTATGGACTCCATGTATGTTAGGGGATCCTGAAAATTTCACTCCAGCCAATGGTACTTCCTGTTTGCTTACGCTATTGTTCGTTGTATTCCCAACACATTAGGAGGAGTTATCACCTTAGTAATATCAATCCTCATTTTAATAATTATACCATTCTTTCACACTAGAAAAATACGGGGCCTACAATTCTATCCTATTAATCAAATTATGTTTTGAGTTATAGTCGGCACAGTATTTCTCTTAACTTGAATTGGTGCTCGACCAGTTGAAGATCCTTATGTTCTAACACGCCAAATTCTCACAGTTATCTACTTCGCTTATTTCCTACTTGTGAAATACCTGTCCACTTTATGAGATTCTTTATTAAATAAAATCTAGTTCTTTGACTGAGAATAAGCATATGTTTTGAAAACATACAACAGAGCAAAGCTCTAAGAACTTATTCTCAATTTAATAAACTTAAATTAAGAGAGAAATAAAAAGAAGCTTCATGCCTCCTAAAAATAAAAGGCAATTAAGAGATAAGGACAAAAACACTTTCAAGTTATATCAGCTAATCATATCGAAATCGAGGTAAAATGCCTCGTACCCAAATAAATGCAAAAGAAATAAATATTTCCTTACGAAAAATAAAATAGAAAAAATATCATAGCCTAAAAACAAAACACTAAATAAAGCTCTTATAAATAAAATACTACCATACTCGGTCATAAAAATAAGAGCAACCTCCCCTGCTCTATACTCAATATTATATCCTGAGACAAGCTCGGATTCTCCTTCGGCAAAATCAAAAGGAATACGATTAGTCTCTGCTAAACAAAGAACCAACAACACTAATGCCAAAGGAAACGTGATTCACAAAAAAAAATCATAATTCCTATATAATAACCAAAATTCAACAATCTACATCTTTCAGCTAAAAATTCATAGGAAATAGTCTGTACAACTGCTCGCAGCCCTCCTAACAAAGAATATGAAGAATTAGAGGATCACCCAGCAATCATTACGGTATACACATTTATTCTAGTACAACATAAAAAATAATAGACTTAAATAAAAGGTCAATATAATACTTAAGTAAGGATTTCTTAATCACACTAACAAAGACAAAAATAAGCTAAAACAGGACCTAAATAATAAGGATAATAATTAGATATAGAAGGGAAAACCCGCTCCTTAGTAAAAAACTTAATTGCATCTGCAAAAGGCTGAGGCAGATCACAGATACCTACCTTATTAGGATCACGTCGAATCTGGATATATCCTAAAAATCTTCGCTCTAATGAAGTTAAAAATGCAACTTCAATTAAAACACAAATTATCAAAATTAAATAAGAAATCACACCTATGATATAATCATAATACACTATTACCTGGACTCAGCATATCCATTATTAGATCCTAAATCTAATGCACTTATCTGCCAAAGTAATTATTAATTATTTTTATTCCTCAACGATAAATAATATCAGTACTTGGTACTTTCGTACTAAAGTACTATTTCAAAATAAGGGATAGAAACCGATCTGGCTCACGCCGATCTGAACACAGATCATGTAAGATTTTAAAGCTCGAACAGACCTATACACTAAGCTTCTGCACCTAGGTAAAATCTTAATCCAACATCGAGGTCGCAATCTCTTTTGTCGATATGAACTCTCAAAAAAAATTACGCTGTTGTTCCTGAGGTAACTTAGTCTAATAATCATTAATAAAGGATCATAAAAATACTCAAAAGTAATAATCACAAAACGAGTTTATTTATCTTCTCGTCGCCCCAACGTAATAATTAAATAGTAAATATATTCATTATCAACTACAAAAATTACTACTCAAATATAAAGATCTACAGGGTCTTATCGTCCCTTTAAATCATTTAAGCCTTTTCACTCAAAAGTAAAATTCAACATTACAAATAAACACAATCTTCCACTCGTCCAACTTTTCATATAAGCCCACAATTAAAGGACTAATGATTATGCTACCTTCGCACGGTCAAGCTACCGCGGTATTTAAACTTTCACTGGGCAGGTCAATTCTTATATTTTAACAAAAGGACATGTTTTTGATAAACAGGCGGAGGAAAATTTTGCTGAATTCCTTTACTTATTCTCCCTAGTATACTAATAACACCATTATAAATTATCTCAAATAATTCAAGATAAAAGTACAATAATAAATTAAATGTAACAAAATATAATAAATAGCTCAAATAAGTTATAACAAAATTACAAATGGCATAACTACTTCTAAGCCCACATCTTTCATTCAACACGGCACCACATTATAAATAACAAAAGTAAGAAGAAAATCCCCCTTACTATTACTTACGACCAAACTACAACAAAATTAAATTCATAACAAGCTAGCCGCACCTGAATTAAATTAAATTCTAATGCAAACCGAAAGGCATTTCACCACTAAAACAAGATTAATAAATAATATGCTACCTATAATTGATATTATAGGTAGCACATGATATTAGCTCTTTCCGTTTCGGGAAATAATTATACAATAATATTATTTAGTGTTCCCTGATACAAAAGGTTCCCTGATACATTCCACGTCTTCTTCTCTAAAAAAATCACTTATTTAAACATACCCTTATGGTACTAATTGACTATAATATTAACAAATTAATTCTATACCTTATACAATAACATCAATTTCAAAATTGATTCACTTAATGTTAATATAAATAATAATAATAATAATAATAATAATAATAATAATAATAATAATAATAAGTACATCTTTCAATCGAAATAATCTGAATCGCAGAGAAACCGCTTCGGTGTAAACGAATAGTTCAACTAACAAGCTCTATTTTGTATATATCCAATCTAGACACACGTTCAGCTACACCCACTATCTTACGACTTATCTCACCTAAACAAATGAGAGCGACGGGCGATGTGTACATATCTTAGAGCCCTTTTTATGCTAGCAATACAACTAACATTACATTTAAATCCACCTTCATTTAAATAACTTCCATACCAAAATCCGTATAAACACTTTATTGTAATCCATCTCCTCTTACTGATAAGATGCACCTTGACCTGAAGTTTTTCTTAATAAATAAACTGAAGGTACCTAATTTCTCTCTAATACCATCAACTATTGCGGTATACAAACTGCAATACAACAGCAAGTAAAATATATCGTGGTTTGACGATTACGGGACATATTCCTCTGAATAGTCTAAAATGCCGTCAAATCCTTTGAGTTTCAAGAACATAACTACTATTATCCAGGTATTCCATTTTACATTCAAACTAATAGGGTATCTAAACCTAGTCTAACAAATAATTTCATAACCTCAAATACAGAACTTATTATTCCAAGTTATAATTTCACCTAAAAATAAAAAAATAAAAATAAGTTCTCCAATTTATATTTATAACTACACCTTAACCATTTATCTTCTCTCCGACCCCCTCGTCTCACCGCGGAAGCTGGCACGAATATCGGCGCATCTTGTTAAACCTTAACTGCTTCAAACACTAATCAATAAACAAAAACAAGTACTGCGACAAATAAATCTCATTACTTACCCTCAAGGCCAACAACAACTACTTTCTCTCCCAAAAGGTTACATGCACAACCAGATAAATAAGGGAAGAAAAGCCAGTGCTCTATTATTAACATATAATACTAAAAGAAATAGTTATTAGTTACATCTTCAACTTTAATTGATAAGAATTAGTATTAAATGAACCCTATTTTCCCGTTGTAAGGATACAATTTTGTTTTTCCCCCTCCAAACAAAATTCTATCCTGTATAAGTATATTTATTCTCTCTCTACACATATGCGGTAAAAACTAGCATTTAATGGATATGTTAAGCCTATTAATATACTATTAGCCGGTCTCTCAGATTAATTAATTAAGAGGATTTAATAGATTTTCAAGTCTTAATTATTATTAATAATAAGTATTCCTAAATTTAGTCATTATAATATAATATTAATCTATTTTAACTCCTATATGCCACTATAAATAACAACTAAATAATAAGATGCCTGATTAAAGGGTTATCGTGATATTATAAATCAAGTATTTCAATATACCCTTATTACACCTAAAAGAATCAAACTTTCACTCTTGACATCAAAAATCAACGTGCATCATACACTAAGATATAGAAATATAAGCTAAGGTAAGCTAGTGTGCTCAAACCAGCATATGAAGATTTACTCTTCTTTTTCTAATGCTCACTAATCCTAAAACTCTACTATTCTCCACAACACTTATGCTAGGGACTCTTATTTCCCTAACTTCCTCATCGTGATTTGGTACTTGAATTGGTATTGAAATTAACTTCCTATCATTCGTCCCTCTAATTTCAAAGACCAACAATCAACGTCATACTGAATCTGCTCTAAAATAGATTTTAGTTCAAGCTATTTCAAGATCCTTGCTTCTAATAGTAATCATTTTACTTTACATAGGACTGCAAACTGCATATTACCTAATCTCCATCTTTCTAGTATTTAAAATAGGGGCTAACCCCCTTCACTTTTGAATACCGGAAGTGATAGAGGCCATGCTCTGAATAGACTGCATTATTTTAATAAGTTGACAAAAACTACCACCCCTTGGTCTGCTTTCCTGTAGCTGAACTCCTACAAACTTAATTCGCCTGACCCTAATTCTATCTTTAATTGTAGGCTCAATTGGGGAGCTTAAATCAAACATCACTACGTAAAGCTATAGCATTCTCATCAATCAATCATACTGGTTGAATACTCATAGCTTTACTGTTAAGCGATATAACATGATCCCTTTACTTCCTATTCTATGCTTTACTTTCGGCAATAGCAGTCACCCTTTTAGCAATAAACAAAATATTTCATATTAATCAAACTTTCTTCAATAAAATTATTGTAACAACAAAATTAGCCATTTTTACTAGCCTCTTGTTCTTAGGAGGCCTCCCCCCATTCCTGGGCTTCTTACCTAAGTGAATCGTTATCATAAAAACTGCTGAACAAATATAATTTATTATTCTCACCTTAATAGTAATAACAGCACTAATTACTCATTTTTACTATATACGAATTGCCTACGTTGCTTTCATTATTAACCACCATAACAAAACATGAACATCTTTACCGAAAGAAAATCAAGAAACCTTAATTAGATCAGCATTCATGATTGTTTCACTAAGAGGAATAATTATTTTGCAACTAACAGTCAACATACTTTACACAAAGACTTTAAGTTAAAAAAAAACTAGTGGCCTTCAAAGCTGTAAATAAAAGGCAACCCTTTCGGTCTTAGTATGCTAACTACTACTCCGGAATCGCATTCCAACATCATAAATATTGACTATAAAAACTAACAGGAGGTTTACTGCACCATAAATAGATTTACAATCCATCGCCTAATATTTCGGCCATCCTATTTGCTTTGCAACGAACCATAAAGACATTGGTACAATATACTTAATCTTTGGGGCTTGGGCAGGAATAGTAGGTACATCACTAAGCCTTCTTATTCGGGCAGAGCTCGGACATCCCGGCGGCTTAAATGGAGATGATCAAATTTACAACGTAATTGTCATTGCCCATGCTTTCATTATAATTTTCTTCATAGTTATGCCAATCATGATTGGAGGATTTGGTAAATGACTAGTTCCTTTAATACTAGGACGAGACTAGAAAACCTTATTTCTCGTGTCGTCTCGTCTCATCTGAAACACTCCTTGAACGAAATAGATAGATTTTTGCTTCAAGTGACTACCTGGCAGATAATGGTGCAACATTTTTTGGCATGGACAATCGATTTTATGGCATATACATCTGCAAGCGTCTCATCAATCTTTACGCTATTATTGGGGCATTAGCTAAGAACAGAACACTGTAGAATGCATTAGGTTATTATTTAAAAATGAAATGAAATCTATTTGTTTTACGTCTCACGTTTATGTCTGTTAGGATAAAGGAGACGGTGATGATGAGAATGAATGAAATGATTGAATGAAGAAAGTGGAAGAAAATGAGAAAACCTCGAGAAAACTAACGAATATGATGTCATCCACCACAAACCCACTTGGTACGATCTGGGATCGAATTGGGGAGCACACATACTTCAGAGGTGAGCACTCTACCACTGAGCCACCACAGTAACCGTTATTCTTTATGGCATAATAATTTATGTAAAAGAATCATTGAAATTCCTATATTGTTAATCTGCAATATTAATGAATATTATTTCTTCAACCTAGGTTTATTAAACTTCCAAACTATTATATGAATAAGTATCGGAAGTCTAATAGAACGGCTATGTCCATCTGTCTGTTAAGAGGTTTCACACCAAAACCAGCAAGAGATATGGAGAAGGGTTTTTCTTTATAAATCGTAAGTGATAGAGATCAACCACTTATGGGCCAAAAAAAAAAAAGTATATTAGTTATCAACAAGCGGCTTTAGAGAATTGATTCAACGTCTCTAGAAAATATACCCTCTCCATTCCTATCTCTGTATTGAAAACCGGAACTGGTAGAAGTTTACTACTATTTCCGGTTTCAATAATGATTTTCATAGAGCATAAGCGACACGATATATCGAAAAGCAGCTCTCGGTCCTTTTCTTCTTACACATAAGGACTGTATCGAAAAGTAACTATCAACATGCATGATTAACATGAATAAAAATGGAAGAAGATGTACAAAAACACAATTTGTTACACTACAATACTTGTTGAATACACAGAGAAAAAAAATTATACATTTACAGTTCGTGTCTGATGAATAAACGAAGTTTTCGCCGAACACCACACAAAAGTTTCTGCACAGTATTGGCGGTGCATTTTCTCGTTGCGGCAGACCAATATTTTCTGAATTCAGCCATGTTCCTGGCAGCTTTACCACCCTGTTTGATATTTTTGTTCACAAGTGCCCTATACCGTTCAATAGGTCGGAGCTAAGGGCAGCTTGGTGGATTCACATGTTTTGCAACAAAATCTATTTTGTGTTTAATGTACCAATTTAGCGTAGTTTTAGCGTAGTGGGTCATCGCCAAATCCGGCCAAAACAATGGGGGAGCACTGTGCTTTTTATACAGGGGGAGCAATCTTTTCTGTAGACATTCATTTTCATATATTTCGGCATTAATAATTCCCTGTGTATAGAACATTCCAGACCGTAAGCCGCACGAACAAATTGCTTGACACAGGAGTACTTTGGTCCAAATTTGTCCGCTAAAACACATTTGATTCATCCACATCTTCATCTTTGATTTTTATATAATATTGAGAGACAGGAAGTGCTATAAAGTCCCCCTTCACGTAAGTTTCTTCGTCCATCAAAACACATTTTTCTTCCCTGCTCACAATTCGTTCATACAATTTGCGAGCTCGTGATTCTGCTCCCAATTTCTGGTTGACGATTGTATGGCTATTTTTTGCTTTCTGTAGGTTTTCAAATTATTCCTAGTTTTAATTTTTTGAACCATTGCGATCGTATTACCTGCCTTTTTCGCTAAATCGCGAACAGATAATGATGGGTTTTGGTTGATCAACCTCACCAATTTCTGGTCCAGTTTTGGGTTATGTGCATCCCTTTTTTCTCCCCGATCTCGGCAAATCTGTAAAAGTAAAATGATTACCAAATGTTTCAATAATAGCTTTCACACTTGCATGATGCACTTTCACTTGTTTTGCTATCTGATTGTAGGTGACTCCTTTTTGGGAACAACATATGTGCACAATTTTGCACTTCACTTTCCTTTGAATTCGTCCCATAGACTCTACAACTCCTCACGCTACAGCATCAAAATACAACTTACCAACTAACCCGAAGACTGCGTGAACGCACTTTCAGCTGCCTGGCCCGTACCTACCAGCGCCACCAATTTTGATACTTACTTTTCGATACAGTCCTTATATTAACTATTTTGCAGTTCGCTATACATCATAACAGGATAAATCCTCTTCGATCTCTATGAAAAGGTTTCTCAGTTGATGCGACAAATAAGCTAGTTCACTCTACACTATACAGGTCGAAATTACTTTTATAAGATGAAGATTTCCCTCACTTGAATGCAACAAAGACAGATTTTCTAAAATATTCATAAGTCGTTAGCTCCAATATGCCTCCACAGGTAGCTATTCGCTTAGATGTTTACGTAGAATCAATGAAATCTTAAAGGTCTACAGTATGAAGAGAGAGAAAACATACTTTGCTCTTTTCTGCTGTCAATGTGCATTCCATCGGTTTCTTTATCTGCGCGGACAACTCAAAGTTTGCGCAAGTGACCTAGCGTGGAACAGAGAACAAAAGAAAACTACCTGGTTAGCTTCCTATCTGCTGTTCTGCGTTGTTGCAAAATGTACAGCCATATATTAATCAGCTTTTAAATGAAAAAATAATTTTTAATTAGCGTTTTCTAATATTAACCTAGCAAGAGAAAGCAAAAGTTTACATGCAATATTGATACTAACAAATATTTAACGAATTTTGAAATGTATAAAATAAATAGTTTTCATAATATTTCGGAAATAATTTTCATAATAAGTAGTTTTCATATTTGCCATGTTATTATATATTGAAATACCAACGCGTTCCAAGTGTTGGACACAGCCTTAATAAGACTCATCATCACGTTATGCAAAATTAATTAGAAAGGTAAATTATAATCTACCATAGAGTTTATATCGGGCATCCAAATTATGCTGCCCTCTTTTGATGTATTTATTCAGCCTTAAGCTTGAACCTCTCCTTCAAAATTGCTGTAGGAACAAGACAGAATTTTAAATGATTTTCACAAGCTTAATGTCTAAGCATACGCGAGCGTTATATCACTGCTTTTTACTGAATTTTATCATCTTCGGAAAGCTTAAAACGCAATGAGCGGTATTCTTCGCTCAGTGAACAAATACTCAGTCCCAATTAATCTGAACAATATTTGGTTTTTTAAGTGGTAATGTCTGAATTCCTTGCTGAAAACTTGGAAAGTACAACCTGTCTGCATTCTTAATATCCTCTGTATTAATTTTATCAACAATATAAGGAACCTACAACAACATATATGCAGAACACAATCCCAACTGAAATACTCATCCAAAGTCAAGAATATAAGACACGTGCAGTTAGCTTGATCAACGGACGTTGTACGCTGCGCGTACCTGTGCACCAAACTTCTGCCTTAACAAAAATTTACGTCACAAAAGTATACTACTTAATTAGGTGCATTCTATGACGGGGTGATTTTCCCGGATATACTGGTCGATCCTGTCACTCACATATGCTCAATGAGGTCTCATATTGTTTAAAATTCGAAATAAAGCTCGAACATTGCTTTTACAAAACATGAATGTACAGTGTTGAATTTGAATCACCCACACTAGATGTTATTAACAAGACAGGTGATATTCGTGTCAATAAAAGACATAATTTACTCCATGAACAAATTCATCCATCGTAATAAATCTTTATGAATTCAAACTAAACTGTGCATATCTGGCCCCTTGTCCTCAGAACAAGTAGTATTTTGTTCAACACATTCCATCATAAGCATAGCAATTCAGAAACTGAACGGCATAATCTTCGCATAATATGGATCATCCTGTCCTTATATGTGAAGTGAAAAGCATGTAGTATCAAGCACTTAATAACTTTTCTTCACCAATAAAGGCTTATACACCATTCATAAGAGTTTTACTGACCAATGTCATATTCGTGGATAAAGGGATATATTCCGTTACCGCCAATCTGAATGTTCGATGCTGGGGCAGTATGGTTTGTTGGCACTCATCTTCCAAACCCAAACAACATTTTAGGGCGAATACTGTAACCACCCGGGTGTCTGGTCGGTGTTCGTGGTTCGTTGTCCTACTAATAAGTATTCTCCTGTGACTTGAACTTATCTGGATAGGACGATGAAGGAACTCTCCAAGAAAGAATTACAAATTGTTTCCAAATCGCTCGTCGGTCTGAATGATGAGATGAAAATTAGGCGGCGAGAGGTTCGGATGTCTCTTCCCGAAAACCGCGCGGTCGATCAGACGGTCATCCAGACCATAACGCACACGAACATGATTCACACAAACAAAGAAAACTCACTGGATTATATTATACTATACTTATTGATTAGAATACTATTATATAAAAATATAACGAAGAGAAATGAACACAATACTTAACACTAAATATGTATAATAATCTTCATTACTAAAATCATACTTTCAATTTTTAATGCACTGTAGCCCTTATTATCACTTTTATATAGAAGATTATAATTCAGATTTCACTGTAAAGACTTCTCTCACACAATTGACGAACTTGGGGGATTAGCCCTGGGGGAAAAGGTTTCAGGGATAATCCCACGTTTGACCTGGTTGCTGTTCCAAATAATCCTGAAGCGCTAAGATAAGTCTTCACCAAAAATGTCTCCAAATAGAATGCTAATGTTGGAAAGTGCGTTTATAACTTTTTTGGCGCACAAGGTTTATGAACCTAGGACTTATTGAGTGGGGCTAGCTGTAAAAAACGTCCTTCACCGGGACACAACATCATACTTAATTCCCGACGCAACGTGTGTGGTGCCTGCACACAATTCCGGAGTTAAACTTCCTAAGCTCGAAAGTTCAAGATAGGAGTTGTAGTGGTTCACTGAAGAGTGTTGGCAGTTCATTCCAAAAACCACTCAGTTAACTCACATGTATGCACATACAAACAGAATACGGAAAATAATTTATGTTAATTTTAGTCCACTCGCCACGATGCACGAGATATTGTGGTAACTCGAACGTGAGAAGGTACAGATAAGGAACTGCAAAAGCAATGTGACTGGCGTCACACTGGTCACTCGAACACCTGTTCAGCTAGTATTTCCATAAATGATTAAAGAAATAACTTAATTCAGTTCCAAATAACTGCATCATATATACTGTGCATATTAATAAGTCAGGGAGAACCACTGAGAAGATTCCTCACTCACTGAAATGTTCTCACCAAAAAGCAATGTTTTAAATATATATATGAAAAAAAAACAATGACAGACTTGTTTGTCCAGTTGCGTGGGAAGGAAGCAATTCCCACCGAATAAATGACTTATTTGCGTCCCAGAATATAGCATAAATCGAAAAAATAATCACTGTCTTTACGAAATATACAGAGCGCCCACATAGACCTTCTATAACCTGGTACCGGTTATAATATCATTTTTTTCACTGGTTCAGTTGTTCCAGTCCAGTGAACTCGTAACACAACCGTCATACGGCTTCTTAGTTCAACTATCTAATAACAGCTTCAAATAAGACAATATTAAACACAAATCGAACGTTTTGATAATTTGCAACGTTTCCAGTGAAACATTATTCGTTGGATGGAGGAACACAAATAATTTCCGAAATTCCTACATGTGCTATGTGATTAGTGGATACATTATCATTTTTTTCATAATTTATTTCCTTAAACAATTTATACTGATTTCTGTCCAGCTTCATAGTGTAGCATTACAACTCCAATGTCTTGACCCTTTATACTATTTATGTATATTTCTCATGTATAAATTACTAGTTTATATTTATGTACTACTTTAACTATGTACTACTACTACATTATTATTATTTTATATTGTGATCTGATATGGGCATGCTTGAAAATTTAGAACAATAAAAATATGCTAATATTATTGAAGAAGGAGAAAGTAATAAAACGGAGTTAAAGCTTCGATCCCAGTTAAGTACTATATTTCTTTAGTGAACTTATGAAATAATATAAATCTACTTATTTTTGGTTTAAGCACTGGCGGAAGTAAAAAAGAAAAAGAAAAACATTTCATACTTACTTAATTTACACCAAAACACCTGCTTCATGCGAAAATAATCGTCTACATCCGACACAAGAAAATTGCTTAGGATTTTCTCTCGATTTAAATGTGAGACAACAAAGACCATAGAACGTATCGGAAGGTAGTCAAAATTGTTATTAAGAAACGAAAAATTTTGTAAATAACATTGTTTGCACAACTATGGAAATATATATTTTAATAATGGCCACATATTGTAGTTTTAAATTTTACATTTCTATTTCCACAATGCAGTTAATTTTCATTTTACTTCCTTTGGGCTCAAATTTTTATGAAACTTATGAACGGGAAATACAATTAAATAAATTCATGTTTGTGACGATTTGCAGACTCCATTTTTAATTATTTAGCTCGTAATTTCCACACAAAGATAAGATCTGCTCGCACTATAAGTTAGTGGATGTCACAAAAGTATTATAAACAAAATACACCATGACTTTCATGGGAAAAGTGGATTAACCTAGGGGAAAATGACAACATAAATTGAAATTATTTAGTTTATTATACAACTAAAATGGTAGTATACATCACATTTGATTTAGGTATTTTACAAAATTAATTAGTAAAAGTAGTGATATTTGTCTCTTCAGTGATCTTTGACTACATTATCATAATTTGAAGAACTAAATAGACTTTCAAGTATTTGAGTTAGCTAAGATAAAAAAATGAATTACGAGTATGCGACGTTTACTCTTATTCGTGAGAGTTTTACTATCAACTGATGAATCATTTTGCAGTGCTGACTGACATATTATTACTTGAGCTCAAAATAGCAAATGTGCATGTACATACCTTGAATAGAAGTCTTGTTACACCCTGCAACTTGGTGTCCCGAAGGTCTGAGTTCTTATACACGTCGTCACTACGTCGTTGCCGCCCGAAATGAATATTATCTAGACCTTGAGGTCCCTTTTTATTATTTTTGCAAGGGCCACTCCCAAACCGCACATCAGTCATCACATCCTGGTCGTCAGATTCACAAATATGGAAACTTATTGCTCTCTGCATTCTGATTGGCTATTAGCAAGGAACCGCACCCAAAAATTATGGCGTGATCCAGCACACACGTGGATGGCGTGACTGTTACCGCCGGAAGATTTCAATAACAGGATTTCCAGAATTATCCACATTTATCTATGACTGGTCCAGAGATTCTTAACTATTAACCAAAATTTCCGCAAATGCGGGGTCACATTGACAAATTTGTAATATTTCATCCTGTTAGTAACCAAGCATAAGTAAACATCCTATGACCTTTTTGCGCAGTAAAACAACCATAATCAACTTCGAGGTTCTGCGTAGTTCCGTTCTCTGTTACCAGCTCATGATAAGCTAAAAGAGAAACCGTCCTGTAATTGCACATTAAACCAAAATAGCCTTTTTCAATTCCTTCAATAAAGAGCAATGTAACCATATTTTGAATCCGGCGTCACATTCCCACTGCTTCATAATTTTCGTCCTCGAAAATCATCAAGAAGCGAGCGCTCAAGCAGGCTGAAGTAACCAATACTTTTCGAATGACCCTCGTATGAAATGAAGATTTTGCAAAATATGTGAATTGTATGTCATGCACATAATATGAGTTGACTAATATGAGTTTGTTGTCGTCATAGTCGTAATTCATCTTATTTATACAATAAAATAAGGTACATGTGCAATATAATGATAATTGTCCGTCTTCTCATGAAAATGACACAATAGACGGATACTTAGGCATGAAAACATCAAGTGAATAATCATAAAAATTTGCATAACATATAACATATGGAAATGGCACATTGTTATAACATATTGCTGCTGTGTTAAGGTAAGGAAGTATGATCTTAAGAATAATGGTTAACAACTTTTGGAATATTGTGTTGAAACATTTGGAATTTCTACAACTGCAATTAAGGTCCTAAACAAAATACTACATAGATAATGAAGAGTTGATAATAATTTGAACATGCTACTGTGACTGAATGGTACTGACGTATTACATTAAAGTTAAAAAAAAAAACAAAACAAATGAACAGTTATAACTTGCTTGCTACATGCATATAAGTTATGGAATGAAATTACCACATTATACTTAATAAGATTTATAATTGGTCGAATACGCAACCTAGCAAGAAATCACGTAACTGAAATACTACATATATTGAAAATCAATAATATTTTGAACCATGCGTCATTAGCAAAAGTGAATAGTACAATAATCTATTAATGCCCTAGAAGGTCAGTATAGTTAACAGGTTCCTTTCAAAATTCATTACAACTGATTTGAGAATAATCAGTGAATCGATAAACATCAACATTTTAAGTGAACTGTTCTGTGCATGGAGAGGGCATAGGGCAAAAGTAACGATAATTAATAAATTAGACTAAGTAGTAATAACAAGGAACTGTCAGGATTATCGTCCTAACGATACAGTTATAACGCTACCTTAGATTCAAACTTTAGTTCTGTTAGAACTGTTAAGTCTGTATACGGTTAAATACGTATAACGTAGTGAGATGTATGTTAGTTCAATTTAAACAAAATAGGGTCTCATTAGGTTTGAACGATACACAATTAAAGATGAATTAGAACTACTCAGGAACACAGTTACTTAATTTTAGTTTAATATTATTCCATTGTTTTCATATATTTTCATGGTAGTACCAATATCATAATTATGAAGGTAGTGATCAATAACTAATAATTGATTAGAGATTAATGACTATTAGATCAATAACTTTAGCAATATAATTAACATGCAAGTTTTAACAAGCATAGTAAAATAATGAGTTTGTTTTGCCTTACAAGGCAATTAACCGTATTCAGTTGCTTACAGGAATGAATGAATATTTACAATATAGTCCAATTGAAAGTAAAGAACCAGGAATATAAATTTAAAAGTCAATTGGTAGATTGCAATGAGAATTTTACAGATTTGAGTTGTCCATGAGGGACGTGAGAGAGTTATTATTATTGATTTAACATGTAGAGTCAAGGAGGCGATGGCAATAGATTTAATGTACAATTTATATTTCAATTTGGAAAAATTATCAAAACAGACAAGTCACAAGATTTAAAAGGAAGGTGGCCCTTTTTGCCAGTCCTTATTTGATGAGGACATAGTACGCCTTGAGTCTACATGGCATGAGACCCTATTTAGTTATGATTACTCTATTTTTATACCCAATATAAAGAGTGAGTTCTTCTCTTTCCTTTCTCCTCTTTCTGAGCATTTTAAGAGGTTACAAGTGTATTAAAAAAAGAGCGAGGAAGGAAAAAGATTGTTATTTATTATTCTGAGACTTCGGAGGAATGAACCAATACCTGGTAGATTTGAAAATTCCACACTTGGTGGTATTACTTCCGCCTGGTCGTAATCATTTACATATATTTTTTTATTGGGGGGGGGCAGAGGTGGGGTGGCAATAATCGGGTTTGTAACTCTTCGTATGAAGGGCAATCGTCTCTCCTTTTTCCCATTCTGTACTTAAGGTAGCCATCGGAACGAGGAGAGAGGATTTTAGCTTGCCGATCTTGTGACGAAGGGGAATCGAACCGCAGGGTACTTGCATTCAATGTTTAGTGTGCATATCATGCATAAATAGTTTATAGAGGAAAGTTTGGCTGAATATCACTATGTGCCACGCAGTGGATAAAACCACAAGAAGCTGATACTGACTTCCTGTTGACGCTGATATGATATTAAAAATAATATTACAGGAAGCTTGTATGAATACTGTTACTGCGAAACAAGAACAGTGTTTCCATTGTGATAAGTGATTGTGAGCTAAGGGAAGAGTTTTAAAATTTGCTACGTTTGCTATTCTTATAATTCTGAATTATGTTATTCCTATTCAGGTGAATAGGTACCCGGTTGGCATAATTGGGAGGTTGACGAATCGGAGGAAATAATTCCAATTGCCAAATATGGGTTGAAATTAGGAAATCTAGAATGTCATTGGTTCTTGCAAGTGATCAGTGGCAGGAAGGGCGTTAGCAGGAAGGGTGTATCCCAAGGAGTGAGGAATGCTGCATAGCAGCATATTAGTTCTTCACTTATTCAATTTTGTGCGCGGATACTTGGAGGTGCGTTTATACGGGACATGGAACTTCTTAGGTGTGAGAAGGAGACTTTAACTAATTAGATAAGTATATCTCTATTCTACACTTTACAATATACATTATATTTGCGTGTTTTTTTTTATTAAGTTTTAACGTTCCTTTGAACATATCCAGTGAACATATCCAGTAATGAAACAGGTGTCCGTGAGTTTCCTCCAATACTTGTACTACGTTTCTGAAGGTTTTGCCAATCGTTCAGAAGCATCTTCTCCCAACGCAGTCTCATATACGATTCACATTCCGTAGGCAAGAATTACTCATGAAACAAATATAATAATAATATTAGTAATAATTATAATTAAAAAATACACTTAATTAACCCTAATTAACAACTCCCAATTATTAATTATTAACAAGATTCAATAATCTATATATATGTGTGAGAAACCTTTTTTTTTCACTTAACACTGGTGTGATGTATCTAAAACTATAAAGTTCATTCGTCTCTATGTCCTTGTTCGTTTGATATCAGCTTTGGCTGAACTTGTGAACGACTTCCTTTTGTTTGGTTTTATCATTACATAATTCAAGGCTGGAGAGAATAATGTTATTTGTTAGCAGAATAGTAACATACTGGTAGAGTTATGTGTTTTAGAAATTATATTAATTTATTGTACCTTGTCTATGCTTTTATGCACGGTGTAAATGAAAAAATTAATTGAACATGAATGAACATTAATGAACATAAGCCTCTATTTATAAGGTGAATTATCTACGAGGTTATTTTTGATTTTTATCTAACAAGAATATACTTTTGCCTCTTAGCAAAGAATTAAAGATAATAGTCAAATGTATGCTGAAATAAGAATACAGTTTAGATAATTTAATTATACTCACTGCTCTGGCAATCAAACCTTTTTTTTTCTGTAAAGAGAAAACTGCATTATTTATCAGAGTCACTTTATTTATTGTTGTTACATACCATTTTGTACCAGAATTTGTAAAGTAGTGATGAAGTTCAGTAGATTAGGAGAAATTGTTTTTTTTTTTCATAATTATACCAGTGAGGCTAAGAGAGACAGTGTAATAACGAATGAATGAGAATGAACATAAAAATAAGAAAAGTGGGAGGGAACAGGAGAATCTCGAGAAACACAAACACACTGTGTTGGTCCTCCTTAATTATTAAGATGGGTTAATCATTAAGATTAAACACTAATGAGGTCGTAGAAAACTAGGTCGACATAACGGCACATGAGGAAGAAGATGGTATGCATAATTACTTATGAATCCTACACAAGAAGATTCAATTCGAAACTACTGGCCATCTCAGGTATAGGGGTACAATGTAGATAGCTATATCAATTGTACACAGATACCTGTAATGGAGGGTAGGGAGATTCATCCCCGTCGATGCTGCATGAGTTAGAAGGATTTCTTTGGTTGTGGAACCTGACCTATTTGCATGACTACCAATGACCTCTGTAAGGCACCAACCTGACCTAACGTTTTTCATTCATATCGTTAGGCAAGTTGGCTCCTGATGGAGTGTCTTTGATTTGCTTCGCATGTTTTCGACCAAATGGATGAAGAAGGGATTGAAGACTTTCACCAATGGATCTACACATAATAGTAGCATGTCTTAACTAGGAAGGCACTAAAGCGGGATGAGGTATATGTGTTCGGGCAACTAAATGGAATGTAGCATGATCATTGGAATGTAGCATGTAGTATTGGTATGTAGCATGTAGTATTGGTATGTAGCATGTAGTATTGGTATGTAGCATGTAGTATTGGTATGTAGCATGTAGTATTGGTAGATAAGAGTGCATAATGACACAACTGTTTCTTTAAGGCATTGACACTGTTTCTTGCCTTGTGTAGTTATTCTCACTATATGTCATATAAGGGTGATTGCATGATGCATGTACGTGTCGAGTTTTTTATTTTATTTTAAAGCTTTTAGTAACCTAAAATAAAGTGCCTATAGAAATTACACATAATTAGTTAGTTGTAATTAGAAAAAAAAATGAAATGAAATCTTTAAGTTTAGCGTCCCACGGTTATGCCGGTTAGGCTAAAGGAAACGGTGAGAATGAGAAATGAGTGAAATGGTGGAATGAAGAAGGTGGGAGGAAACGGGAGAACCCCGAGAAAACCCACGAGCACGATGTTTGTCCACCACAAAGTTCACACGGCGCGAGCTGGGATCGTACCGGGGAACCCAAGCACCGTAGGTGAACGCTCTACATATTGAATAACTTTATTTAAAAAAAATATAATAATTTATATATATATATATATATATATATATATATATATATATATATATATATATATATATATATATAATGTACATAAGGAATAATGCACTAATTAACAATTTTCAACTGAATGGTAGCATTATATCTTTATATATTCTATAGACTATACAAGATGTGTACTATCTTTAATAAGGATTTATCATATAATTTATATGGAGTGTTACTAAGATACATCATGCCAATGTGCAATTATATATATATAGTAGTCGAAAAATAATAAAATTGCGCTAAATATAATTATAATTCCAAAATATAATAACTACTTAAATATCTACTAAAAACTGAAAAATTAAACAACTATTAACTACAAGATAATACAACTGAAAGTTAGAACTACTGAGTAACTAGTGAATACTAAACATTAATACATTTAAATATCTTCAGTACTAAAAACTCAACAATAATATAATAACCTAAAATATTGAATAGTAAAAACAAATCTATTTACTGAATACTAAGCTTAAAGTGAGTTAAATAATCTTTGGATATTGAAAGGTAATAAAATAAGCTGAAAACTAAGGATTATTAGAATCAAACAACCTAATAACTACTGCATGTAGTTAGATACATATAAATGATTACACATTTTATTTCATATTTATCTATCACTATTCATTTCATAATAATATTTTACTAAAAGAATCTAAATGTCTACTGAATACGGAAACGTAACAACTAATAACTATAGTATATTGAAAATTAAAACAAACTAATGAATACTGAATATTTGAAAATCAAATAACCTAATAACTACTGCATATAGATATATACACATAATTGATTCTATATTTCTATTATATATCGATTATATACCTAATAACTATTGCATATAGATATATACACATAATTGATTATATATTTCTATTATATATCGATTATATATTACTATTTATTTCATTATTTTTACTTTACAAGAAATATAAAAGCGAAACTGGCACATAGCATAGATAAAGGACTGAAAGTTGAAGTTTTGAAAAATCAGTTCGAGTATAGACAAGCTGGCAAGAAGGGAAGTTTTTACTCATGGGCCTGGCGTCTCAACCAATTTATAGCGGTCTGTGAGAATGCACTTGTGCGTAACAGTGATCTTCTTTGTGAAGCCACTAAGAAAGCCTTCTTATCATAAAAGTGAAAGCTCTGGAGCACACTTTCTGTTCTGACTAATGGAATAAAGTGCTTTAATGCAAATTTGTTTTTAAGGCGATTTAGTCGATATTGCACATCGTCATAATTCAATTCAGTAAAAATAATAAAAGCTAGTCTGTAGGAAAAGTTTTTATGTACAATTACATAGCCGATGAAGGTCATGAACAAGGAGGAGCGTTTAAAAAGAGTAGTCATATGTGATAGAGAAACCTGTCTGACTCCTAAAAGAAAGAGATCGTATTTATCATCCTGTAAGGGTTTAAGCTCAAGGAAGTAGCAGTGATTTGAAGAAGTTATGATCTCTCTGGCCTTTGAAAAATCTGTTAAGCTGTAGCAAGGGATTTCTGGCAGTAACTTACAATGTTCTGCATATAAGACGTATTTAAAATGACTGTCCATTGAATTGTCCATTTCCCTGTGTCGAAAGGATTCAATTTCTGTTCGTTCTCTTCGGCGTACGGCTTCGTGTCGTCGTTGATTATGCCTATCACTCATTTTATCTCTAAGAATAGGTAAACAACAGTAAATCACTACAGTAATATTAATTGTCTGAATTTACACAACACAATTTAGTTCCAATATATTCGTCTAAATCCAATTAACGGATGTCTACAAATTACGCAATGATTCACCGAACTTGCGCATGTAGTACATAGGGCTAAGTGATTACAGGGCAAGGCTAAAATGTTGAGATCGTTTTGATAACACACCTTGCATTTAAGTTTGTCTGATATATCATAAGGCGAATTGTGATTCGTATTACGTATGTGTGACTCATGTTCTCCATTATTTAATTCTTTTTGGTCAGTTTTAACTGGAAGATATGGCATAGCGCCTAGACGGGAACCAAAATAGTTGGATGTTGGACAGGATTCCAACTCCTGGTGAACTCGTCGAACAAATTCGGCTCCTTTCAACAACAATAAATAATAACAGGTGGGAGAGTATTTTGAATGTTCGACCCAGGGATTATCCACAGGTTTCCAATTAAATAATCCCAATCCACAGTAATAACATAGAACCAAATCATGATTTCCGGTATAATAAAATCCAGATCGAACAAGTTCTTTTGAATTTTGACCAGTCCCCTTTGGCCATGTGAGAAACGTTTCTAATCGCGGTCCCGCGGTTGCATACTTTGGATGCAGGGGAGGGCTATATAGATAAGTCCGTGTATTATACAATTCGATGACATACAAGGGGTCCAAATGAATCTTCGGGGGAATGGGTTTGGGGCCTATTGATGCAATGGTTTGAAATGGCGCAGTGATCAATCCAGAGTCTTCTTCCATAGGAATATTTTGAGTGTCACGGCGTAGTATTAAGGGGCAATTTGGGTTGGCGTGCAATATAACCGGTAGAAAAAATTCTCCCGGACGAAAATTACCTAATGTAACTTGGCAGAATATGCACTTTACAAAATCAGGGGGGTGGGAAAAATAAAAACCGTATTTTGCCAGAAAATTGGGATTTAGAAAAACATGAGGCCAATTACAAAATGTTTTTCGTCTGTCCACTTCCTTGCGGAGATTTAATGAAGGTTGCAGAAAGTATAGCGAGCCGAAGGTTGGAAATATTGCTTTTTCAGCCATACTTACAGAAAATTTAGGGTTCCGCGTGTGATTTCCTTAAAGGTCTGAAAAAAAAATAAGTCAAGTTGTAAATGTTTGTTTCCTTCTTGTTTTTTTTTTTAACCTAAATTTATGTATATCGAGCATTCATTCCATTAGTCAGAATATATTTTGGGTTATCTATTCCCAATCATCAGGAGAGGGGTTGATTTCTAAGACAAGCCATTCTTTATGTGTGCTTCCAGAGGGGTGGCTTTCAGTTTCCGTTTTAGCCTTGATCTTGTGAAGCGTAAACCATTCACATAAGGCTTTGGTCTGGCTTAGAGCACATCTCGCAGAGCTCACTCGAGCGTGCGAGCTACAACACTGGCGTGAGCGGGGAAGGTGTTCTAATCGAGGACATCCTATGGTTTCTAAATCCTCAGCTTTAATTTCGAATAGTTGTTGGAGCCATTTAATTTTATTACTGCCTTTACAATAAACTCTGCTGTCGGGTGGAATTAATGTGGACAGCATATTCTGTACTGTGGAAAAGGCAATCCCCTCAGGTCGAGACCACTCAAGACCATGAATGCGAGTTGTTTGAAAATGGACTCGGCGTTGATCCGTTTCTAATAGGGATTCTAAAGAAATAGGTAAGTTGATTAAGCAGTGGAAAAGGAATGTGCTATTTGGGGTTGCAATTCCCAATTCACGCAAATAATACGATTTCCCTAATAAGAAGCCTTGGATATCAATTATGAAAGTTGGTTGGGAAGGAGAGTTTCGCAGTGGGTAAGAAGATGAACGCAATGAAGCTAGTAATGAGCGATCTCTCAATATTCCTTGGAATGCTTTCAACAACAAGGAAGGAGAAAAAGCATGAATATGTTGGTTTACGAATACTTCCTTCCATTTCGAGATCATTTCCTCGTTCTGTGAGTCCTCATGTAGCTGTTCTTCAATTGTGGTATGGGGTTGTATGCCAACTTGATTGAAATATCTCGTTAGTGAGTCAAACACACAACCTTCCTTGATATATCCGTCTGAGCAGATCATACAATTTTCCCGTCCAGCCATATTTTTTTTTATTTAATTTGTTTCGTTTCCTATAGTAAAAAGAAATGTAGTTATAAGTATATTGCTTGACAGTTAATAGTGACAATTTTAGCTGTAATTTCTTAATTATTACTATAATTTGTAATAATCTGATTATTGTTTTTTTTTATTTTATTTATTTTTTTTTACTTATACTCGAACTGACGTATACTTACGAAATTTGTTTGTTGTTATTATTATTATTATTATTATTATTATTATTATTATTATTATTATTATTATTATTATTATTATTATTATTGCAATATTTCGCAATATTCGGGTCTCGTATGAAAGGTGCGAGGCATTTCATATTCATCGGGCACATTTTGAGGTCGGGGGAGAGTCTTAGGGGGTCGAGGGAGTTTCCTCAATTTTCTATAATAGAAGACGGATACAATTAAAAGACAACCTAATATAATATTAATAATTAATCCCACGACTAACGTTATGATACATTCTAAACTTTCATCATGCGTTTCATTAAAATTTTCTATACCTTCTGAATTGTCTAATACCTCATAATTTGTTATGGGGGTTTTAACTTTTTCCGGTTTATGCCTTAACCAAGATGATGGAACTATATGTGACACCTTGGCCATTAATGTTTGCAATGAAAGACACGGAAATTTAGAAGTTAATGTCGTATTTTCGAACATTAGTTTACAATTGCAACCTAGATGTACAAATACAGAGCCTACCTTGGGGGTGGAATGCAACGGGATATCTACTGTTGGACATGAAATAGTAAAATCTTGCTCTTCAGCTATCAATAAGGATATTGTAGTAAAGTTTATATATGATATTGACATATCCCTTGAATGATTAAAGCAATTCCATTTACAATTTTGATCAATATCCTTTGTTCTTCCACTTAATTGGGCCTTAATACATTCCATATACTGTAACATGTGAACAGGTGGAGTGGTCACGAGACATAATAAATCAGTGTGGATATTGCAAGTAGTATAAAGAATTTGGTTGGTGATTTGACGATAAACTATAAACAAAGGAGGTACATCCAAATGACAAATTTGGTGATGTCGCCTGAAGGCAAGAGGGGAAATGATGTATGCACTGTCATTAGCTGATAAGTCAGTGACCGGAAGTTTTATCCCTAGCATTGCATACTGAGGCGATATAAGACATTCGGCCAATGGATAATTATATATAGAAGCGGGGTCTGATTGTATTATTTTCAGTGTTTTTCCTTTTTGCCGTAACTTATATTGAATGTCTTCTATTACATAAGACAATTCAGTTACCTTTATCAATTGCGGATGAACCATTCGTCGCTGACAGCCAATTAATAATTTTTCAAATTCAGTTTCTGATTTTATTTGCCGATTAGATAATTGGAAAAACCAAGGCTCATCCGAATATTGAAATATTCTGTTATGAATATAATCCAAATTGTCCTTAGTCAACAACAGTCGCTTAGTATGTAGTCTAGTAATTGTATGAAAGAATGATCCAGTTGAAGGGTCATCAGCAGAAATAGTTTCGGATAAAATATTTTGATCAAAAGTTTCAAACTCATATTGTTCCGTAATAGTTGGAGGATAAGAAAATTTTGTGAGAATTACTACTGCTGATTCATAGAGAATTGGTGAATCAAATGGAACTATTGACAATCCACCATGCGCTAACGTAGGAATTGATAATGACTGAACAGGATGATTGATAACACTGAGCAACGTTACTAGTCATATCGATGTGGTAGCCATATTGTCTGATGGATTAAGTCCTCGCCTCGCCGTTCTAGGGGTAGCTACGGGGGTAGCTAATGCTCTTACCGATATTGTGTCTCCTACGTTTTCTGCTTCTATATTATTGTGCGACTTCATTTGAGCGAGAAGGGGACACAGATGTTTACAACAACAATTATACAATATGTAAAGACATAGTGCAAATATGGCAATTGATAGAAGAGTGTATGAAACTACTTCCGCTATGTCGTGCAATAGTGTGGCTTCTGTAGGGGTTGGCCTCAATAAAATAAGGGTAGCTATGCCCAAGTGGCTCCTTAATTTATACCCAATCCATAAAATAATTAAGGAGATAGTGACATTCCATACAAACTGAATTGTTAAATACGGTCTGGTAGATTGAATTTTTTTAAAGGGTATGATCGGAGTGGTCAGTGGCGTAACTGAAGATAACGTGGTCGAGATTTTGAAATGGGGAACGCGAGCTGTCCAGTTTGGATCTAAGCACTGATTGAGATGCGTGAATTCAGAATTTTCAAAGGTTGATCCTTTCAACTTTAAGGTAGAAACTTGAGTCCAAGAAGCGGGAATTATAATTTTCATTTCCAATTCCTTATTATTAATTTCTGGGCAGGGAAAAGAAGGGGATATCACATGAGTCTCAGTAATAATTTCTTTACATTCACAAGGCAATGATAACTGATAAGCTCCAGGCATAGTAGAATCGAGTTGCATTGTTCGTTTTACTTTGGGGCATTCTATATAAATTTCAGAAGGGGGGTTGGTTAAAGCAAATAGTCCGGGTCTTACTTCAGTGATCAACAATCCATTCGTCTCTTCACATCGGAAAACACAATATTTACTGATCTCTGCTACTGAGGCAGTATGAAATAGTGTTCTTGCACAACCTGGTGAACGCAAATTATCCGCGGGATAACTTGGAATGTAACATAACTCACTACTCTTAGGATCGCATGCCGATAACCGATCTGTGGCCAATACTGAAATATCGTTAGCACGTTTCACAACGATAGATGGTTGATGTGAGATTAAACAAGTAGCATTTCCGAACTTATATGGTACTGTTATTAATTCGTATACTTCGACATTGCCCGGATTTCTAGTAATAGGTACCTTAATTATTACATTTAAATCATTATTCTCATAGTGGCAAGACGCAATGGGTAATGTATAATATTTCATCAGATCCGTTAATGGTACAGCTAATATGTATGAATAACGTCTTAATTTAGCTTGTAATTTAGTCAAATTTGCTTTTAATTGATCTGGGGTAATCATAGTAGGAGGTATTCTCTGTGACATACAATGAGCTAATATTGTTTGGTCTTCATTACTTTTGATAATCCGAATCAGTAATCGGTGTAGCCCGGCGACTTGTAGGGTTAGCAACAATTGTTTTTCTGGAATGCCTTCCTCTAATTCGCGGTTTAATGCTTTCTGAGTCAACTTAATTTGGGTTTCTAATTTAGATATGGTAGCTTTTAACTGCGAATTAAAATTTTGACCAGCCTTCACAAACTGTACTATGTTTCTATGGTCTTGATATATCTCAGTCTTAATTCCTTCAATGACTCGTTCCATTTCCGTGGTTCGAACAGCCACCTTATCTACCAACGAGACTGTTGCTACTGAACAACACCACGAAAGAGCTGAGCCGAGAAAATCTATACCGCGTTTCACTCTTTGATCTAATATTGTATAATCAAGATGTGTCATATCATGTTCATTAATTAGCGTAGCAAGTTCATTAATGTGCTGGACTACTGAACAATATGAAAAGGTTACGTTTTCCGGCTGAGAACATACTTCCTGAGTTATCTTATGAATTAAAGCCAATTGATCTTCATCAGGGGGTATAGTGGTTACCTTTTGATGGTAAACTAATGGAATTATAGCCTCATAAGGAATTACCTTTGAAATTTTATTCCAGAATGCACCTGTTGTGATTGAAACAGTGAATTGGTTACCTGAAGTCGGTGATGATACATCTATTAATAACCCTAAGTTGATCAGAATAGACCCTATTACAAGAAATCCCATCTGTAAAGAACAGAGTTAATTACCAATTAAAAATTCATGCCATGTTATTTTTCTAGATACTACTAATAATATTACTTGCTGAAGTCTCCTATCTATCCTGAATGTTAATTTGAAGGCGATGCCATACCTTTTCCGAAGTTTACGAAATATAGATACTAATCGTCTTTTTGATTTATATAACCAAAATCTAAATAAACATCCTGAACGAAAATGTGCATATCTTAAGTAAGCTTCAGTGGCTAAGATTGACGAAAATTCAAGGGGTACTATGATCTTGACATACCTTTCTGGGATACCTTCGAAACATAGCCGTAAGATATCCTTCAACCAATGCTCTACTAATGACCTTATGGGATTCGGAATTGTTCCTAATTCTCCTATTCGAGGGTGAATCGTATAGTAGTTCATAGTTGGTTATCCTACAATATAAGGGTATATAAATTATTGTGCCAATCTCTAGTCAGTATACTCTATCGCTTTAGTCATTGCAAAAAAAATATACTTAAAGTGAACTTCAATACATACTTATTTTTGAGTGTTATTTGAATTGTCTACATTTTGAGTTCTATCATTGTTATTTCGTCTTCCTCTATTTGGGCGTCTTCCAAAAGATTGTCCTCTTTTAATCGGTTGACCTCTATTTGAATTTTGATTTCCACGGTGGGGTCTATTAGATTGATCCCTATACTGATTTTGATTTTGTCGAATTCGGCACTCGCGAGCAAAGTGACCATATTTACCACATGCGTAGCATTGTATATTATTAATATTTATATTCTGAAATCTTCGAATCAGATTAGGGCGAGGGCCTCGAGTACCACGACCTCTATTGTTATAAAATCTTTGTCCTACACGATTTTGTAGTCTCTGTCGATTTACTTCGAACTTCGGTTGATTAACTTCCACCTCAGGGAGTTCCAAGGGTGCATCAGAAAGGGCACGTAGGCCTGCTTGAACTTTAGCAGATTCATACAATTTAAGCAATCTGTCAACTTCATCCACACTATCTGGTTCACGAGTGATGACGAACTCTAATGCACGCGGATCCAATCCTTTTAATATATGTCGTTTGCGTTCAGTCTCACTCATACTAGGATCTACTTTGTTACACAGTCTTAAAACTGCATAAATATATTCAGAAAAACTTTCATGGGGAGTTTTATTTCGTCTCGCTAGTAATGCAAAAGGTTCACCAAGCTCAGCTGAGGCTGCGAAGGCCTTTCTTAGCTGAACCTCCAGATCTTCAAATTTTGTTAACGCCACTAATGATTCTTTTTTCATATGATACCAGTCAGCGGCACTTCCTTGCAAATACGCGGGAAGAAACTTTTTCATCTCGCTATCGCTCCAGGAATAAAGATTTCCACATGTTATATACGCGTCAAGAAATTGAGATATGTCCTCATTTAATTTTCCAGAAAAGGGCGGAATTGTGATGGAGGGCAGTTTGTTATTTACAGTTATACCAGCCATTTCTGAATGTGTTTCCACTTTTGTTTTTAATACTTTTTCCTTCTTGAGAGAACTAGAAGGGAACTGATTTTCTACACACTTGTTAATACACTTACTTCTTGTCCTGATTGGACTTCTAACAAATGAAGAATCCTTTGACATCCGTATTGGTGTAGCCGGATGATAGTATTAACCTTAATTGGACCTACAAAATACGAAAGGCGCATGCTAGTTTAAGCGTATTCTTTCATGGTATTCATCTATCGCTGATTTTATTTATTTATTTATTTATTTATTTTTTTCTAACGGAGGGAGATGAGTTTCTCCCCTTTTTTTTAATATTTTTTTAAATTTTTTTTTCACTTGGTGTTATGGGTTTGTCTGTCAGTCTGTCTGGCCATCTGTCTATAAGTCAACACCAGGAAAATAATACTTTGCCAAGGTAAGCGGTTAACTTCCTTAGTTGTATTTAATGTATTCATGTTGTTTAATTTGTTCCTTTATTCAATTGCAGGGTTTCCGACCATTAATGGATTTTTTTTTACCTAACTTAGACCTTACACTTTACTTATTATGACAACGTTGTCTACAATCAGTTAGTTCCTTATGGACTCAATCATTTATTTATTTATTCACGTTTTTTTTTTGATTTACTCTATCATTTCTTTCAGAAAGCCTGCTTCAATATAGAATTTCACGTTAGAAGTTTCTACGCCTATCGCGATAACTTATTAAATAACATTTTTTGTTTCTTTTTTTTTCTTCTTTTTTTTTTAGTTGGACTTTGCAATATATGATCGACTAAATTCAATCCGATTCGGAACCAGAGAACTTGGATAATACAGCTTCATTCGTTCAACATTAACCTTCTTTGGCTGACTTTTCCCATTCACATGCAGAACCTCGCATACGTTTTTAGGACATATACGTACAATTTTATAGGGGCCTACA
Organism: Thermobia domestica; assembly: GCF_964235325.1. Lineage (NCBI taxonomy): Eukaryota > Metazoa > Arthropoda > Insecta > Zygentoma > Lepismatidae > Thermobia > Thermobia domestica. Next base: position 195,235,865 of record NC_137460.1, on the reverse strand, counting down.
TATCGAGCCCTTACTAACTTGGGAGATAATCCTGGCTTAGTGGCGAAATTCCTAACGAGGACTAAATCGTTTTCTTTGAACGTATGGGCCTTCCTATGTTTGTCAATTTTGACTTTTTGTTTTTCCTGTTGCCTAATTAGGGCATTTTGAGCGAGCTTTCTTATTCGACTTAAATTCTTTTTCACAAGTTTTCCAAATGGAGTTCGACATGGTGTTTCGAGTTCGATACCTAATACAGCTTTTCTGCCGAACACCAATTCATATGGAGAATAAGGATGATTTTCGTGTCTTGCCGTATTGTATGCATAACAAGCAGTTTTAACAAATAGCGACCAATCCTTTTGAGAAGTGGAGACGTATTTACTCAAATAGTTTGCTAACGTATGATTATATCTCTCCACTCGTGAATTTGTTCTAGGATGATAAGCAGTACTAAACTTTTGATGTATGCCCAATACACCAGTAATCTCTCGCGTCATTTCTGCGACAAAATTAGAACCAAGATCGATTAAAAGATGACGCGGTGGCCCAAAATAACAAATTATATCATCCAATAAGAACTTTGCGACATTTTTGGCTGTTATGGTTTTCAACGGTCGGGCTACTACATAGTTTGAAAACAGATCAACAGCAGTGATGACGTACTTATAACCGTTTGAGGAGGGCAGTGGGCCAAACACGTCTAAATTTAGAGTATGAAAAGGAGCTATTGGTTTAATTGGTTCATGCAACCCTAATGGTTTAGTGGTTGGGTCTTTAAGTTCTTGACATTCGCGACATGACTTAATATACTGTTTGATATCGAATCCCATTCGAGGCCAATAAAATCGCTCATTAACACGAGAAAATACTTTACGTTCTCCAAGATGTCCGCCTTCTAGACATGAAGTATGTGTAGCATATAGCACCTCAGGAACTAAACTTCGAGGAACACATTGTTTTAAATCATTATTAGACTTACGATATAACACCTCATCTACTAATACATAAGGACGAGCCTCATTATTAGTAGGATCAGACTTCACTAAATCACGAATTCTACCAAAATATTCATCTTCTTTCTGTGCTTTGACTACATCAGTCGTGTCAATTTTCATCGTGTTTATACACAGTCCTTCATCGCGATTGGCATTTTCTTCCTCACTTAAAGTTTGCGTCGGATATCTTGACATACAATCGGAATGACGATTAGAGGGATTACCTCTTATCCCTTTAATCGAAAAGTTGTAAGATTGTAAACGGATTAACCAACGAAGGTATTTGCCTTTTAGATTTTTCATGTTCCTCAAATAGCATACACAACAACTATCAGTAAATGCCGTGAAGTGTGGCACTCCTATTAGATATTCATGAAAGTGCAACACGGCCTGTACCAAGGCCATTGTCTCTTTTTCTGGAATCGTCAAGGACTTAGCTTCATGGTCTGAGATTTTCCGACTATAATAAGCAATAGGCCTTTTTTCTCCGTTTTTGATCTGCATTAATACTGCACCTATTCCGTACTCGCATGCATCTACATACAACTCGGTAGCATCTGCTTCCGGATCAAAGATGGCTAATACAGGGGCAGTAATTAACTTTTCTTTTAGGGTATTAAAGGCTTGACGCTCTCTATCTCCAAAATGGAAGAGTACATCGGACTTAGTCAAATCTATTAGAGGTTTCGCGATAACAGAAAAGTTTTTAATAAACCTTCGATTATAACTAGCCATCCCGACAAACCTGCGAACATCACGAACTGTTTTTGGTTCGGGGAAGTTAGCAATAGCCTCGATTCGCTTAGGGTCTATTTTTACCCCATCGCGTCCTACGACAAATCCTAAAATAGGTAGTTCAGAATACATGAAATGGGACTTTGATGGATTTAATTTTAAGTTAGCTTCTCGCAACCGAGTGAATACTTTTCTAAGTCTATCTAGCTTCTCGTCTATTGATTTCCCAAACACAATCAAATCGTCCATATAACAGGCCATGATATCGAATTTCAAACCTGCAAATACTTTATCGATCATTCTTTGAAATGCTGCGGGGGAAGTGGATAGTCCTTGTGGGGTAACGTGGAAACAAAAGAGGCCCGCGGAACAGATGAAGGCTGTTTTCAATTTGTCCTCTTCCCTTAAGGGGATTTGGAAAAATCCTGATCTTAAATCCATGGAGCTTACAAATTGAATATTTGCGAATAGATCTATCAAATCGTTGATTAACGGAAGAGCATAACAGTCTGGAGATATTATAGAATTTAATTTTCTGAAATCCACTACCAATCTCTTAGTATTATCTTTCTTATTGACTAATAGGACCGGAGACGCATAAGGGGATCTACAAGGAAATATGATGTTTTGTTTGAGCAATCTGTCTATTTCTTCCTGCATGGCTCTCTTAGTCTCTAAGGTCTCTCTATAAGGAGGTGAAGATACCGGAATGTTGGAAATTAATTCAATGGAGTGTTCATATTCATGCGTGACGGTCATATCGTCAATTGTCCACGCTAAAATATCTTGAAATTCAGTTAATAGATCTACTACTCTCTTTCGATCTTCAGGGGACAGGTCCGAAGAAATATCAATTTCTTTACCAATATCATGTTGTACTTTAGAATTCGATTCCTTTACTTTCTCAGGGGAAGGTGAGCTGGCCTTAACCATATTCACTCTTGCCTCTGGTGTTGGAACACATTCCTCTAAATGTCCTATGATTTGAGCATCTGGAATAGTGACGTTCCGCTTACTTAAATTAAACACAGGCAATCTAACATATCCATTTTCTTCTTCATACATTGTAGGTGGTATTAAGCATGAGTAGGTGCGATGCAAAACATCATTCGGTTCAATATAATGGTTTCCAGTTATAGGATAACTTGGTTTAACTTGCACTAACCCAACCTTCCCAGCAGGTATTCGCATGCGCTCGGCAGTCGTGATCAAGTTACGAGAGGTTTGCTGCTCAATACAATTGATTTTCAATATAGGACATTCGTCCTCAGGTTGGGAATCACAATGTGCGTCTTCAGAAAGGGAAATTGACTCATGAAGTTCTAAACTACTTTGAGGCACGTCAATATTCGTAGGTGATACTAATGTTGAACTAACTTTCCTATTCGTCCTAGAGTTACCATTTTTGTTATAAAACTGAACATGCGATAAATTAAGTACTGTTTGCTCCTTACGATTAGGCAAATACTGGACATAAAACTTCATGTTAGGATGTCTGTGATTACCCTTAATGAGAATGGACTGTAACCCAATGCCATACGTATAACGCTGAAGGAAATCCATTCCTAGAACCATTTTCTCGTCTAATTGAGACTGTTTAACTAAAGCCACATTTAACCACAAGCGACGCGATCTTCGACCATAAGTTCCAACTTGGAAACTTAATCGAACCACTGCGAGTGGTTCAGTTAACTTATCCCCCAATGTGCGCAAACGAATAGTGGCACGCATTCGCTTAGCAATTGGAAAATTTTGAGGGATCATTTCTTCAGCTAAAACCGAAATTTGCGAACCGCTGTCTAATAAAGCATCTACCTTTTTATTAAAAATACGAATTGGTATCGTGGGCAATCTGTGATCACACAATTTCGTTCGAGCTCTTTTCACTTCAATTGGCCTACCATCTCTCCCGATTTCACGTCTATATGTCCACATTCTTCTAACAAACGAATTGTTTTTAGCACCCATATACGGTTTTACATGATGTGGTCCTAATTCTCTACCTTTTTTCTTCATTTCCCGATGAGATTCAGTATAAACGTCAGCTAAATACAATAACCGCAGCACATGGATAGCTTGATCTATGGTCGATACTTCCTTTAAAACTAAAGCTTGGACATAGTTACTAGGCAATGCCTTATATAGTAGGCGTAATAACTCTCTTTCTCCAATTTCAGGTCTCACGAATTTCCAATCCCGTATTAAAGTATACGCAAAGTTATCAGGTGGAAAACGAGGAGGAAGTCGTTTTCTCATCAACTTTTGTTCAAGCTGACCTTTATACATATCATCAGGAAATGCTCGAGAAATCATTTGCTTTAATTCCCGAAATTGTATCTGTCGGATGGCATCTTTATGACATAAAAACCAATCAAGAGCTGAATTTTCAAGACAGGCCACTAAATATATATGCTGCTCCCGGTCATCCCAGTTTAAGGCACGAGCTATGGTCTGATATTCATCAAGGAATTTAGTAACCGATTCGTTAGGGTTTCCTTTAAATTTTGGCAATTTAAATACCGGGACATTGGCTACTTGATTATCAGTTTCTTCCTGTACAATTGTTTCATTAAGGTTTTGCCCATTTTCTACTTGGGATTCTTTCGGAGAGGGTGAATTAACTTTTATAGATTTATTCTCGTCCAATTGTAATGAATCCTCTGAGGGAGTCTTCATATCGTGATTATCTAATATTTCATGTCTAATATTCTCATATAACAATAATGCAAGTGCATTATCGGCAGTGGGGGAATATTTCACTGAAGGAGGGTGAGAAGCAACTTGCGGATATTTAGGAAAACTTAGATTTTCTATGCAAGGTTCGTCATTTGCAAAATCTTTGAATTCTTCATTTGATTCATATGAGAAAGGACTTGGTGTTAGTACATCATGTACAGTCTTTTCCTGATAGAGCTCCTTCTTTGCCAATTGCTTAATTTCGTCTTCTGAATCATATTTACTTGATTCAGGTGGTGAATTTTCTGGGAGTTTACTTTTCAAGGGCTCGCCCACATGAGGTGGTATATCAAATGGAAAATAAACTTCATCCTTGACTGCTTCTGAAGCAACTACTTGCTGCTGGGCTTCGGTCTTTAAAGGTGTTGACACAAACCTAGGATCAAACTCAAAATCACTCGTCAGAATACCAGGGGATTCTTCGGAAGAACTAACTGCATCTTCATTAGAAGGGTTAGTCAGTTGTTCTGGCTTCGAAAAATTGTCCGTTTCGCGACCACTGGTTTATATTGTGTACTGTCCAAAGGAGTCAAGGATGACATTTTATTACAAGTTTCTTCAAACTTAGCCAGATTTTCCTTATAACGTTGCGTTTTCGTTATCGGTTGCCTATCCACAGGTTCTGGTAAACTATACTGCTGTGGATGATTTATCCGCGGTTCAAGAGAAGTAGGCAAACTACCTATTGGCAAACTAGCCTGCTGCACTGGCAAATCGGTTGCTTCTTTTGCCATGGGACATAGCTCGGAACGCAAAGTCTTCGTGAGCGCAGTTTTCTGAGCAAGAGATTTCCTACAATATTTGCAATTTGCCTCTCCTGATTTTGTAATATACCAGGCATGATACTTCGGCGGAGATTTCTTAGGTTTGAAAAAGGGGAACCAATGGAAAGACATTTTAAATTATGAATTATAATTTTTTGTTTTCTCTAAGCGAAGGAAAGAAGAAAAGAAAAAAAAAATATATATGGGGTATTTCACTATGAGTAATGTAATCAATCACTAATTGCCATTATAATCCATAATAATACATTAGCAAAATTGCAACAATTCACATAATTTACTTAAAGTATAATGCACTGTGAACAATATACCAACAAACATAAACAAAAAAAGAGAGAAGAAAAAAAAAGGATGATGTCATAGCAGCACTGCAAAATTTTTCGTCCCGAAAAATGGAAAAGAAAGAAAAGGCTTTGGACGAGCCCCCATTTGTGACGATTTGCAGACTCCATTTTTAATTATTTAGCTCGTAATTTCCACACAAAGATAAGATCTGCTCGCACTATAAGTTAGTGGATGTCACAAAAGTATTATAAACAAAATACACCATGACTTTCATGGGAAAAGTGGATTAACCTAGGGGAAAATGACAACATAAATTGAAATTATTTAGTTTATTATACAACTAAAATGGTAGTATACATCACATTTGATTTAGGTATTTTACAAAATTAATTAGTAAAAGTAGTGATATTTGTCTCTTCAGTGATCTTTGACTACATTATCATAATTTGAAGAACTAAATAGACTTTCAAGTATTTGAGTTAGCTAAGATAAAAAAATGAATTACGAGTATGCGACGTTTACTCTTATTCGTGAGAGTTTTACTATCAACTGATGAATCATTTTGCAGTGCTGACTGACATATTATTACTTGAGCTCAAAATAGCAAATGTGCATGTACATACCTTGAATAGAAGTCTTGTTACACCCTGCAACTTGGTGTCCCGAAGGTCTGAGTTCTTATACACGTCGTCACTACGTCGTTGCCGCCCGAAATGAATATTATCTAGACCTTGAGGTCCCTTTTTATTATTTTTGCAAGGGCCACTCCCAAACCGCACATCAGTCATCACATCCTGGTTGTCAGATTCACAAATATGGAAACTTATTGCTCTCTGCATTCTGATTGGCTATTAGCAAGGAACCGCACCCAAAAATTATGGCGTGATCCAGCACACACGTGGATGGCGTGACTGTTACCGCCGGAAGATTTCAATAACAGGATTTCCAGAATTATCCACATTTATCTATGACTGGTCCAGAGATTCTTAACTATTAACCAAAATTTCCGCAAATGCGGGGTCACATTGACAAATTTGTAATATTTCATCCTGTTAGTAACCAAGCATAAGTAAACATCCTATGACCTTTTTGCGCAGTAAAACAACCATAATCAACTTCGAGGTTCTGCGTAGTTCCGTTCTCTGTTACCAGCTCATGATAAGCTAAAAGAGAAACCGTCCTGTAATTGCACATTAAACCAAAATAGCCTTTTTCAATTCCTTCAATAAAGAGCAATGTAACCATATTTTGAATCCGGCGTCACATGTTTCTCTATGAAAATAATCATGAACAAGAATGGGCTTAAACGAATGCAATGTACTATAGTTTTACATTTTAAATAATAAAGTATATATAATATCAGCCAAACCTTTCGACTCGTATAATACCTAGGACGCGTGTCTTTGAAGTTCGAGATTTTGCGTTGAATTTCTTGTCTGACAGCTTTGAAATTTAGAGGTATAACGGTGGTTTGGGTTTCAGAAAATAAGTACGACTACATTTTATATGTCCATGGTGCTGGAAGGTTTACCCTTGTATCCAAATAAGCAAAATAATGTAAGCCAAACATCTACATTGGTTCAAACAAGAGGGAGATCATTGTTAGAAACTACATCTTGGAGATATGTGTCTGAGTGAGCAGTTAGGAGTTACCTCATTAATAATAGGTATAATCTTAGAATACCACGGCCAATCACTCCTATTTCTACTTGAGAACCTTTTATTTCACATTGGCAAGGAATGGCATAAGGTATCTGTCATATCTGTATCGAAATATGTTTTGTATTTGACCTTCTTCAATTTTCTACATGTTTATACCTTTAAAAGGTCATAATGGAAAGTGAATCACATGTAAACCTATCGATTAATTGGGCTAAAGTTTACCTCTTTACTTTGAGGAGATTCCTGGTAACAATACATATTTATAAAATATTATTCAATATTTTCAATTAGATTTGTCAACAAGACGAGTACAGACGAGAAATAACATTTTCTCGTCTCGTCTCATAAATATTTAGAGGTCCTGTCTCCTCTCGATTTTGGAAGTATTCATTCTCGAAAATGTCTGATTATGTCTAGGAAATGTCTGATAAATAGTTCCAAGTTTTCAGATATATTAAAATGTAATTGATACTCATAAATTGTTAATATGAACGATTCTATGCATTTAATAATAATAATAATAATAATAATAATAATAATAATAATAATAATAATAATAATAATAATAATAATAAAATTAAAACACACTTAGAAACTAATGGTGTCGTATAATCATATAAAACATTTTACAGGAGAATAATGGTTTCAAATGCAGCGTTGAGTCATAGATAATTTATGCTGTGCCGCAACGAGAAAAAGGTTGCGGTACACTGAAGCAGATAAAGAAGATCACAGTCAATATAACTACCAATTGACGTTTCTTTGAAAGAAACATTAAAAAGATAATTCTTTCGTTACAAGAAAATGTCGCTGTCCATCCACCACTGCATGCACAAGTAGCACTGAAAAATATAATGTTTGAAACTCTACATCATGTTCCAACCTCCTGATATTTAGTTCCATCAGAGTATTACCTATTTGCAGACAATTTGTTCAGAACACTGATCCAAGGAATAGTCTTTTATTTGTTTTTAAGTGATCTACAAAAATTAGAGCATGGTACATGGATTTGTGTTTAGTGTGATTGCATTTGAGGGTGTATGTAGAATAATTGTAAAATTTTATCATTACACGTGCATTCGTACTGGGCTGGGCTAAAAATATTCAGCCGCTGTCATACATGGCAAACGATAATATAGATACAATCGTTCCGGTTGGGTGAATATACTGTTCAATAAAGGTATTCAGTTTCAAAAGAATTTCACAAGTAGAAAATTCATTTTCGGAACTTCGAACTTTAGTTTATGTCTCTATTCATTTAAATAGACTTCCAGTAATCTTTCCTTCGAAGTTCGATTATATGTAAGACATGATAATGGAAGAAAGTTACGATCCTCCTATTATGCTCACTCTTTCTATGTTTAAAAATGTAAAACGTTCCATTAAATTGGCCATACATCCAGCTTTTCTCTTATATTTAAACAATAAAATTTAAAAGATTAATTTAGGAGTAATGTATCTACCGATTGGGTTATATAACCAAAATATAATTTCTCATTATGATATTGAAGTATAATTGCAAATAGGTTTTATTGTTTGGTGTTATTTCAGAAGAACAAAGAAAGAATTCAGAGTTAGCTTAACTGTGTACACTACCCATACAACTAGTTTAATAATGTTAACTAGAATATTATGTTTCTCGGTCCATATTGAAAATTAGAAACCAATAAGTGTAAATAAGATGCACTTTTTTCTGGAAAAAGAAACACACAGAAACTTTATTTAAAAAAATAGAAAAGATAGTAACGGAAAATATAGCTGTGATGTGAAGGGCTTTTGGACCTTGAAAATAAATATTCACCTTATGAAATTGTCCTTCCATAATAATGTAATAATCTAATTACGAAGTTAACATTGGACGAATTTGTCAAAAGGGAACGGGGGAACAGATAAAACAATAAAATGATATAGAATGATTAAATGTTTTTCTACACTTACAAAGCTTTTCTATGCATATGTATGTTTAAGCTATATACTGCCATTTTCTCTGTTAGCTTTTCAACAAAGGACGAACTGTTAGTTAATATTTGTACCACAGAAAATTAAGCACAAGTACAAATTGATGAAGTATTCCAAACACATTTGTCAATATCAATTTACTATTTTATTTATTTTATAGCATTACATACAGTGTGTTTCAAAACAGCACCGACAGTGTTTTGCAGGTAATTCCAGACACCAAGATAAGACAAGAAATATAGACCAACCTGGATGCACATATGATTCCTTTCGTAGCTATAGGCTGCCGAAAACATGAAACAATGAACTTTATAGGTCAATAGTTCCAAAACTATGGGACCTACCGTACTCGGGTAAGGAATTCACATAGAAACTAGTATGTGTCCTATCCAGAAACCCATGTTTCAGAATCCATTGATACTTCCTGAACAATTTCTATAGAGGGAGTAGGGCTAAGGGCCTATAATTTGAAGAACTCAAAAACAACCTCTATAAAAATATTGTGTACGTACGGCAGGATTCTGGAATAAGGATATTTGGATAGGGCACATACTAGTTCCTAAATGAGGTCTTGACCCGACTACGGTAGGTCACATAGTATTGGAGCTTTGGACATTTAAAATTTATTTTTTCATGTTTTCGTCAGTCAATAACTCCAAAAGGAAGCATTTGTGCACCGAGGTTGGTCTGTACATTTTGTCTTATCTTGGTGTCAGAACCCACCTCACAAATGTGTTTGAAACGCCCTTTATATATATAAGATGTTCTGAAAATGGCTCCCGCGGACCATAGAGCACTATTCTACAGAAAACTAAAACGAAATTGTTATATGATCGTATGCCCTCCCGGACCTCCTTCAGCCGCTATGCGAAATAAAGAATTCGCAATGTGGCAACGTTGCAGATTAACTTGGGGCCTTTATCATTACTCTACTAGTACAACTATAATTTGTATCGATTGCTGCATTAATAAGTTATTCTAGTGTCTCTCAATATCGCCTGTAGCTGCCATCTGCCACCCTTTAACACCGGCACTCTTCTATCTTCACGTGTTGAAGGATTTTCCAAAAATACACAAAAAGGAAGTAAAGCTTACGCCACTTATGGACTGTAGCAATAATTATTACGAACCGTTAGAAAGTGACTTGAAACCAGTGAGTAAGAGACAGACAAAAGACTTTGGCAGCTAAAGACTATAGAGAAGTAATAAACTACATCAGTAATGCTAAAAGTAATAATGAATTCACTTTGTTTAGTTTAGATGTTAAAGCCATGTTCTCTAGTCTAAAGAGAAATGTTATACTTAATACCATTAAGAGAGTTATGGGGGGAGATTGTGTTAAAGCTTGAAAATGGGAAAAAAGTTAGGAAAGCCCTCAACTTAAAATGAGAGTTTGGTTTCTGTAAAGTTAAGAATGACATATATAAAATTAAGGATGGTTTAAGCATAGGATCTAAGATAAGACCGGTATTGCCTGATATAATTATGAATGTGTGGGAAAAGGATGTGGTAGAAAAGGGGAAAGAAAAGATTCGATTTTTATATAGATACGTTGATGATTGTTTTGGGATATGGGAAGGATCAAAAGAACAGTTGTTGGTAGTATTGAGGTAAGGAGAAGGGAATAGTATTAGAACTAAAGACAGAGCAGGGAGGTGTATTATGTTATCTTGACAATATAATGAGCATAGAAGGGAAGTGGACTAAGACTCAATGACATCAAAAATAATGTAATGCTGGTATTTATTGTAACAAGAAGAGTAATGCAGATAGAAGCACAAAAGGTGATTTCATAAGCAATATGTTAGTAAGAATTACCAAAATTGTAACAAAAATGTAGAAGAGAGTGTGGAAATCTTTAAAGAACAGCTATATGAGAATGGTTATAGTAAAGAAATATCGATAAAGCATCCATGGTCTCTGGAAAGGTAAAAGTGGGGGGACAATGAGGGGGTATGGAAAGGCATTGTAGGGCTAGGAGAAGATACCGAGATTTTAAAAAAGATGTTCAGAAAGCAAGGGGTCAAGGTGTATAGAAAAGGTAGCAGAACGTTGTTGGACATGGTCAAAAGCAAAGGGAGCAAAAAAAGGAGATAAAAAAGTGTAATTTATTGTATTAATTGTAAGGATTATGATATGAAATATATTGGTGAAATGGGGAAATTATTGAAAGAAAGAATTAAACAACATAAAAGTGATATGAACTATGGCAGAGAAACTACCGCAATCTTTAAACACGTCATAAAAGTGATATGAACTATGGCAGAGAAACTACCGCAATCTTTAAACACGTAAAAGAAAAACGACATGATTTGAACTGGGAAGAAGTTATTGTGCAGGAGTAGGGAAAATATTTGTGGCCGAGAAAGTGAAAAGAGGCTTGGTAGGTAGAAAAGGAAGGGATGTAAACATAATGAATTGGATCAAAGATATCAACATTAATAAAGAATAGCGAAATATTATTGATAAATGCAGAATGAATTAAGGTACTTAGTGGTTGCCTACTCCTTGTTTTTCCTGGTAAAACGTTATGTTTTCCTATTGGTCAGTTCAGATAGATTTCCACGCTTCTGATTGGCTGTTTGAACGGGCCAATGAGAGACCAGATAGGGAGATGAATTGTTTATATATACTTGAGTAGTCTTTTGTATCACTCAGTGTACGTCTGATGAGGATCTTCGCTAGAAGAGCGAAACGTCGCGTGTAAAGGTGTTTTTATATTAAATAAGTGTAGTCTTGCTCAGCAGTGTGTTTATTTTTCAGAATTCTTTAGCAACGAATATTTTCAAGTCAGGAATTCAGTATTAAAATAATTCCGACAGAGAACTTTTTCGAGTAATAATTTATTGAATTTCATCAGGGTATAGTACAACACCAGCGTTTCAGAAACATATGCTACGTTTCATGATGAAACCAGAACTCAAAGACAAGTGCATCGTTGGATTTTCATTTGGCTTTGACAGCCTCAGTGACGAGGATGGTGAATTACATCCATGGAATGTAAAGTGTAAGAGGATATCGGCAATGCGCGTTGAATAATTGAATATATTAGACGTGAAATACAGCGCTAAAGTAAGGAAAATTTATGGACTTACATTAGGTAAATGTGAACAATTGTATATGATTAATTATATGTAAAAATTATGTTATCATGTTATTGTATCCATTACAATTTATTTCAAGACAAGGAGATGTTTCGTAAGACTGTGCCTTTATATTTGATCGCAGTAGCAATAAATCATGAATGAATAATTGTGAAAGGTGGTGAACCATGCATATAGTCATTTCAAGAAGAAAATAAACAAAAATCTTTTGTATGGTTGTTCCAAGGCAGACAATTACCTCCCAAAAACGTTTGTCCGTTTTCTGTTCCCGCAATGTTGCTAAACGAATGGTTGAATCATTTTTGTCGATTCAAAGTACGTTTCTTACACAAAATAATTGACTGCACCATCTAAAACGCAGAACAGTTAGTAGGCCTACTGACAGTTTTATTTGTCATAATTATCAATATTCTTCTACCAAATGATCTAGAATGTCATCTCAATTACCATCATGATAACGAAAGCACTTGTGGAGCTCTTAGCCAACTAGATCACCACTAGTTGGTGCTCTAAAGACAGAGCATGTTTACTTGCTTATTAACCAGATTTACTCGCTAGCACTGCTTTCTTGTTTACTAACTTCAAGAATAAAATCGCGAGGTAGAGTCTCCTAATTCATAAACAAGGAGTGCGAACATGCAAAACCCATAATTCTGAAGTTCCCTTTTCTGAGTTGTATAGTGTATTCAAAAGCAGTTTATCAAAATGGAGACAAGAACTCATTAAAGACGAATACACTAAAAAAAACATTTTTAGAAAAAGATGCTTGAGTTCTGGTTAACTTCTTCATGTCACTTTCGTAAAATTTCCAATGAAACCATCTTACACTCAACACCATAAAACGATATGTTTCAAAATATATCATCTGAAGGTTTATATCGGTTATTGGTATTGTTAATTAGCAATTAATATTTATGTTTATAATTTGTTTCTACATATACGTTAAGAAACCCGTGGACCTTATTGAATCATACGCCACCAGTTGAACGCCGATCATATATATATATATATATATAGTGGTGGATAAGAAATCTAAAAGCACTTCATACATGACACGTAACTTTGGCCCTCCACTATAGAACACGTGTTGCGGTTGGCGATCGTTTTTCGTTTACAATGTGTCATGTGGACCTTCTTTTTCCGTCAGCAGTAACCAGTTCACCACTGAGTGTCGTGGTGTGCAATTGGTGCGGTAGAAAGGGGCGACGTAACAGACTTCCAAAGAGGGATGATTGTTGGTGCCCGTTTAGTTGAAGCTTCAGTGGCAAGAGTGGCGAACATTGTGGGAGTATCGAAAGGCACTGTGTTCAATACCACGAGGACATGTACAATCCATGAGCAAACCACATCTGCAAGCACAACAGTGGTTGAAACAGAACCCTGTTAGATAGGGACCGGAGGACATTAAAATGGATTGTAGCAGTTAAAGGAAGACCACTGCAATGCAAATTACATCTGAACTCAATTCCGGCATACAGAACCCGGTTTCATCGAACACAGTGTGACGGGAACTTCATAAAATGAAAATTCCTGGTCTGGCTGCTATCGCCAAACCCCTGGTCACAGCAGTAAATGAGAAGAGGCGTATCCAGTGATGCAAGGACTACAAGACGTGGACTCATGAACAGTGGAAAACGTACTGTGGTCCAATGAATCGTCCTTCACCTTGTTTCCAACAACCGGTCGTGTTTACGTATGGAGAACACCGTCGCAGGCCTACAATAGAGACTTCTGCTCCCAACTATAAAGCATGGGGGTGGTTCTGTTACAGTATGAGCAGTGATGTGGTTTTCTGCGCGTCTCGTCATTGCCCTGCATGGAATGATGAATTCTAAGACGTATGAGGCCTTTTGGGAGACCTGGTTCTAGGTATGGCCCAAATATTGTTTCCTGATGGTGATGGCACTTACAAAGATGATTTGGCACCCTGTCATGTTGCAAAACGGAGAAATCATGGTTTGACGAGCATGACCCGGAGCTACCAAACCTCTCCTGGGTCCCACAATCAATAGCTCTGAACACAATTGAGCCATTGTGGTCTGAGTTAGAAAGGCGTGTTCGGCCTTACTACTCTCCACTAGCATCCCTTAAGGAGGTGGAGCATGTTTTGGAGGAACAATGGTACAAAATTCTACACACTACTAGTCAGGAGCTGTATACATCCATCCCACGTCGGATTGACACTGCTTTGGACGCAAAAGGAGGCCTCACACCGTACTAGGTATGATTTTCACACTTTTGCAAACGTTTTATACGTTATATATATATATATATATATATATGTGTGTGTGTGTGTGTGTGTTTGTTTGTTTGTACGTGTCTGTGGGTATAATATTTGTAAAGTAGGTAAGATCCTTAACTCAGATTTGTTAGACGCATGATAACGAATTTTTGATAGTCTTTGCCATAAAACCGGTACCTGTCAATGTGTGCTGAGCGTTGATCCGTAATAATTATAAGCCGTAATAACAGTAGCGTTACTTGTCTTTTGTATGAGTGACGTCGATAGATCACACTACCTTGCAGTCAGATTCTAGTTTATGATTATTGTCATCTACAACAGACTCAATTCTCGTCTGCAGCCTTAGTTATAGTAAATAAAGAACTGTAAGTTTCTAGTAATTCTAGTAGAAACAAGTACAGTGTACACGAAGCAGAAAAGTTCTAGGATAGAAAATGAAAACATTACCAGTTCTTGTTATCAATAGTGCAGTTCAAATACTGAACAAATTAATGAACTTATATCTAAAATCCCTTCTTAAAACAGTTTTACGTAAACTTCACCAACATAAGATGTCGACATAGAAATCAAAGGTTCAAAACTAGAAAATTACTTCTGAAAGAATGGATAGAATAGCAAGACCTATTAACGTATGCATAGTGTTTTAAATTATATACTATATTCAGGCATTATCAATATTTTTCTTCTAAGATTCTCTAATCATTTTAAAGGGAATTACTTACTATTGTCAAGGTATTTTCCTTCAATATTTGGTAGTTCTTGGGGAGCTTATAAAATTAGATATAAACTTCCAATATACAGGAAAGTCATAAAATGTTTGCCATCACTAACTGTAAGGAAATACAGAGTATATCGAGGAATTTTCTATTTCAGCCTAGTATTGAAGACTGTGGTGTGTAGGGTTTGTATTTTGTTATTTACTTCTTTTAATATACGAAATGCTAGAATGCACGTTGACAGTGAAGCAAAATGTATACACACACACACTCATATATATATATATGGTGGTCCATAAGACCTAGTAGAGAGGATTAGTTTGAAAACAATCATTATTATAGCAAATCTGACCAGCGGAGGGCCAACTTGAGTAAAGGAGCTACAGATTGATGCATGCGTGGTGAATGGAGGCCATCTTGGATCCAGTTTTTTTTCAAGTGGAAAGGTAGGCATGTGACAAATCAATTAACACCGCTTTTTTAGGGGAATGCAGTCCTGCAAGCAGAAACGTGTTATCATGTTTTGTTCCGAAGTTATGGCGCACCAAAGCCCCACCCACAGGATGTGCTCCACATCTTACCCGTCCATTGGAACATACAACCGGTGTCTCTTAATGGACTTCTGCTGATCCCATAACAACACAGCGGGGGGATGCAATCACAGGTGTCCTGAATAAGTCCCTCTAGGTGTACAAAATCCCGAATATTCTCCTGATATACTATGTACTTCATAGTATACTATGTACGGCGATCGGACTGGCCACCCCACAGGGCCTCGGTGACCGATACAACGTCCAGGACAATGCAGATTGAAGCATTCCCGCACAGGCAGCGCATAGTGCGGTAGAACACTTTCTTACCGAAAATTTGGCGGTAAGATGGCATCAGGGCGGAGAAGCAATAGAAACACCAATTCCTGGAACCTGTCCAGATATCAGACATCATTTAGCGTACCAGGAATGAATAAGGGTACTATGATCAACTTGTTCCATATAACACACCGCACCATGGTATGAGCAGGGGTAATCCTCTTGCAGGGATTCATCGCGTGTGGGTCTTTTCCGACCAATATCACATGTTCTGGCGATTCCCTTCCCCATCCAATTAAAAGTTTGCTTCGTCTGTGAAGAGAATGCTGGCTGGGAAATGCGGATCTCGGAGATATTGTGACAAAGCCCAATTGGCAAATTCCATGCACCTGTCTGAATCATCCTTTGAAAGGTTGTGGACAAGCTGTAGCTGTAGAGATTCCACTTGTTCGTATGGAGAACCCTAATCACTGCAGCATGTGGTACTCTGTTATCGCTGATAGTTGTCTTGTGCTGCGCTTCGGACTTTTTACACTCGCGCAAGCACCCCTGTTTATAACTCCTCACCTGTCACGATTTGTGTGGTCTGTCGGCAACATTACCAATTACACTGAATTTCCTTAAGAGGTAGCTAACTGTGATTGTGCTTATTACAGGTCGCGCAGATTTCGAGGTGTCGCGCGTTGAAGGCCTAGGCTATCACATGACTGCTTCTCCCCAGATATTAAGATGATCTTAATTATTTCCTGCTTCATCAGTTCCATCTCGCACTACCAACAACTAAAAGAAAACCTGTCAAATTTGGGGCGTTACCTCTTTCTTGCAGTGTTAGTGCCATATCGGTCTCACTCCAAAATAACAGAAAACCGTCAAGTTTGTGGCTTCATAACTTTGGAGCGGGAAATGTTAACGCATTTCTGCTTGCAAGGCAGCATTCCCTCTAAAAAAAACAGTATTAATTGCTTTTATATCAATCAGCAGTATCAATTTTCCTTTTCTGTGTAATTCACCTTGTACATGTTTGCTTAACCTTAACATATTAAGATATCTTAAGATAGTTCATAATTTACTATTACTGTTACTGTTATTTTTTACAGATCAATTAATGATATCTTCCACATCAGATGATTTCGGTCTTCAGTGTGATTGTCAATTATTGTGCTCCAAACTTTCCATTACCTTCATACATTCAACGTAAGTATAACTTTTGTGAGTCATAAATCGAAATAATATTAATAGCTATCACATTATTTATTAAGTAGATAAACGAAATCATGAACCTGAAATAATTTTATAATTAATATCATTCTTCTATCGTAACTCAATAATTTTGAGTTAATAACTTCTAATACTTATTGTCAACAACATATCACCAATCTTTTAAAATCTGAAATATACTTTGCCACCGGATTCTATAACTGTATTTGAATAGCAACTGATTTCCTTCGAATCAACCAAACACACAATAGGTAGTACACTTAAATATCTAATCTAATTTATTGGATAGGACGTACTCTTTATAACATTTTAAGTAATGATTGGCCGTCTTATAATCTTGGAAAGTGGATGGTACGTGGATGTGCACACTTCCTGTTGTGTGCATCCTGTGTTTATGTTCGTTGGTGGTCAAGTCCTTGAAATTATGAAAAATAGAAAAACATATTAAAACATAAAAATGAAAGTAATAATGGAACCACAAACGTATAAAGTATTCCGTACATTACTTAATCGTTATTTTGTATTCGTGGGGTCTATACCTTTGGTTGACAGTTTAGTTCCTCTTATTTCCTATGCTTTTTGTTCCTCTCCTTAGTTTGAATTTGTCCTTTTACGTAGCAATTCGGTTTCAACGAAGGGAATAGTTTTCTTATATAACTACGGTAATACCTAACCTCATCATCCTATGGAAAACTATTACTAAAACTATAAAATAGGTTCTTGATCACCTCGTAAGAGCCCAAACCAAACGAGAGCGAGATATAATCTGAAATTGTTGGTACTGTGAAAACGACAAATATAGTGATGCCTGTAATCCCATATTTTGTAATTAGAGACTCTTGTCCCTTTCCCTATTAATAAAAATTTATAACGCCCCAAAGGTTAATTATATCAAGAAATTATGGAAATCTTTGAGTTTTAGGTTATGCGGTTATGTCGGCTAAGCTAAAGGAGACGGTGATGATGAGATATGAATGAAACGGTGGAATGAATAAACTGAGGATAAACGAGACAATACCGGAGGAGCCCACACACATGGTGTTTGTTCACCACAAAGTTCAGTTGGGACGAGCTGGGATAAAACCAGGGACACCATGCACCAGATATGAACGCTGTACCATTGAGCCACCGCGGCCCACTAAAATTATAGAATACACTTCTTTCGTTGAAATGGTCGATGAGAAGCAAACATCTACCATTAACTACCAATGGCCCAGTAAACGTGTCGGAAGATTCTCAACGTTTACTAAATGCCTCTCGTGAGTTAAAATTATGTTGGGACCCCCTAAATGTCACCGAAGAGGATATTAAAACGAAGCTGGTTGACATCCCATCAAAAGTAAGAAGTCAGTTGAACTCGTTGCTATCCACAAGGGACGTATGCGAACCCCACATCTAGATATTTATAAAAAAAATGTACCCTGACTAATTGTTGATCGATAATCATCGTGGTCATAGTCACTTGTTTCGGAAATGACTTGTATACCCGCTAGGATTGCAGCGACTTGGTGAGGCTGTGCCGAATTATACCCCAAAAACGCAGAGAATGAAAAATATATGCAGGTAACCTGATACGTACCGGAGGGGGATACGTGAGCGAGAACAAGGCAGTACTGTCAAACAAGCTGTGTTTCCATCCGAACACAAACTAATAGTTTTTTTTTTTCAAATAGAATATATATAATTTTAGTGCATTGACAAAATTGACATAAAACTCGGAAGGAAATAAGCGAAATTTTGGTTTTCAGTGTTGCCAAATAAGATAGACACGAGACTGTAAAGTTGAGAAATAATGGTATCCTTACAACGAAACTGACAATTCTACAAAGATAACAAAACTGCTGGAGGTACAAACGTACAGTTGGGAGTAAACTACAGCATGCACAGCATCCAGTAATTAAATAATTTGACACGTCATATCTAGTGTCCGGCTACGGCGAGAAATATGCGCATTTTGCCATGCTATCTACGGCTTTCCTGTGTATCATTGCTGTATTATGTTAAAATATTTTTCCGCCTGTATATTACTGGTAACCTTAGCGCAATGTGTTTTATCTTCTTCGTTATCTCACATGCTAATGTTTCGTATACTCTCTACTGACACATGACAGATCATTAATTTTTGGGAATCGGTTTTAACGTAATTTCTTGTCATAGATTTGTTACCTTACATGCCACAGCTTTTGTGTACCCTTCTCAGGTGCTTTACCGTCGTTTCTGTGGTTTGGAACTCATGCAAGATTTTATGTATTGTTGCGATCTCAAGACAGTTGGTTTTATAGCTCTCCGCAAGGGTTCGAGATATCGATTTCACACAAACTCTATTGGAATTGCTGCGCTACATGAAGACTTGCTATTCCCATTCCTGCATTATGTCACATAGGAATTCTTTCTACGGTACTTTATTTTTGTATTAATCCTATATAAAGCCCATTAGTCACTGGATGCTGTGCGTGCTGTGGTTTACTCCCTACAGTACATTTGTTAATTCTGCAGTCTTGTTATTGTTGTACATCTGTTCGTTTCATTGCACGGGTCCCATAATTTCTGAACTTCACACCCTCATATCCTTTCTTTGGCAACATTGATATCACACCTTTGGCCAATTTTGTTTGACGTATTACGCCTATTGTTTAATGTCACAAAAAGTTATGCTTTCTATTTGAAAAATTATAAGTTTATATTGGGATGACTACACTGCTGGTGTGAGAGTACTGCCGTCTTCTCGGTCTCTTCTCTGATCCGGTAAGCATCAGGATATCTGCAAGTATTTTTCATTTTCTGCATTTTTTCGGCGTTTTGGGGGTAAACTCGCACAGCCTCACCCGGGCACTGCTTGGTATATGTTGTTTACGTAGCGCATAAACAAGGCATTTCCGCACCGAATGGCATCACCACGATGATTAGGAATCCACAATTACGCAGAGTACCAATTTTCTTAAATATCTAGCTGTCACGGCTCGCATAGTCCCTTGTCAGTTAATATTTATTACTTTCAGTTTGCCTATACTTTCAGTCTACATGATGGCTTGTTCTCATCGCCTAAAGGTGTGTCATCATATTCCTAATTCCTTCGCCATATCAAATGTCAGCATTTAGGGCACACCAACACGTTATTATATGTGAGTGGTGCTCTTGGTGCGAATTGTGGCCTGGGTAGTCATGGTGCACAATCCTGTACATCGATAGGGTGAACTGAAGGGCAAGCATTCTGCTTGTTCTTGGGACAGTCCGGTTCTTCGAGTTGATAAGAGATGCTCTTATCTAACAGCTAAGCTTTGTTGAGAAGAAATCTGCTGCCTCTGCTAAGGGTTGTTTAAATGAAAAGAACGCTTCTTCGTTTCTTGTGTTATTTACAGTTGTCCCAGTTACTCATTGAAAATCTGTGTCGACCCAGATGTCCGATGTTATTACTTAAACAGATAGTGTTCCCTACAGAAATTCCAACGCTAGTCGCAATGAGTAGCGAAACTCCAAAACAAAATATGTTTATCTGAAAGTAGGTCTTCGTCTAACTCCTACATTTGATCACTCATCTTATATGGTCGGCCTAAAACTTAACTAGAATATACGCCAACTAAATGAAGTGGTCCTTTTTCCAGAAATGTCAATATATCCTACTATTAGGAAGCCACCAACAATTTCCTTGGAATATGATATGTCACAACACGACATGATGGATACTGATTTAGCGATAGTTGGTCAACATGGAAAGGTTTATCCTAACGTTTATTTCTAATACGGTTGATTTACTATTGGTCTTGTTACATATTTTCTACTTATTGTTATCGTTATTATTATTTATTAATATTGTTGTATATTTTTTATTTTCATTCAGTTCTTCCAGATTTTTTCTTTTTTCACACCATAATTTTTGCTATATTTTAAAATGTTTAAGATTTATTTAAGGAAAGTCTGCTCATCGTAACGAGGCCATATCATCTATATTAGTACTATTACTTATTTTTAATATATATACTTTTTGCTAGTGTTAGATATTTATTAATCTAATATATTTATTACTTTTTCTCTTTTGCAGTAGTAGTTTTCTTATATTTTATATGTTTGTCTTAAATTTTGTTAAAGACAGTGGTTTGGTAATTGCCTCGATGCTGACATTCCCAATAAACCGAAGTCAATCAATGTGCATATTAATTAATTCATTTTATATGCATATCATGTATATTCGTACTTCCTTGAAATACGAAAGGTAATAGAAACAACATCTTCAGACTTCGTGCAATGCAAAAATCAAGAGCGAAACAGAGTTTGACGTTAATATATTCTAGCGCAGCATTTACTTATTGTCTCATGTGGTATTATATAGGTTTCCTAGTGTTCGTATCATCGGTAGTTCAGTTCGTAATAGCAATCCCGGACCAGTTCTGCTGAATCCTTACTCCATAAATGAAAACAAATTATGTAATCGGGACCAGTTCCTGGTATTATCACTCATTAGATTCGGCTGAAATACAGAGTGATTTGTTTAAAACTCACGGATTTCATTTGGGTCTAGAATTTCTAACTGAGGTCCGATTTCCATGCAATTAATGGCAAATGATCAAGTAAGGGTATGAGATCTGTGGGACTATGTTTAATGGTTTACATTCATCCGAGGTAATATCGGCCACGCCTCAAGGAAATTAGCAAATATTCAGTGTCTCTTGCAACTGATATAAAGTTTTCGATTTTTGAAGCGAAATTGTAGAATACAAATTAAGTGTTAGCGGTAACAGAAAAATCTCATGTTGAATAGCTACAGCCGAATTCGTGCCACAAACTACGAAGAGGTTTCTTAGGCGACCTAAGGAGTCGATCAATAGCATTTTCCATAAGAGCAGCCTACAGAGTCCGATGTTTCCTGTCTTACTCAGAAACCATCCGTTTTCTTCTAATTTATTCATTAGCGACCATAGAATATTATGTTACTATCTGAGCCAGAACGTGAGGCAAAATTGCTTCTAAATGACGATCGCAAAGCAACAACAGATTCAGTTTACCAAAACTTTTAGCGATAAACTCGTGTTACCCAAGTTGTTATTCTCACTGTGTCCTAATTATATTCACAAAGTAGCACAGACTTGTAGAGCGCAATTCCCAATATATCGGCCCAGCTTCCTATTTCTTAATCTTATTGATCATGGCGAGGTTTCCATGTACGAAGAAAACTCAAATCTTCACACCGCGCCGCATTGATTCCAATTGTAAGGTACATTGGCGAATATTTGCGGTTTTCCTTGAGGCTTGGCCAACATTATCCCGGATGAATTTAAACCAGTAAACAGTCCGATAAATCTCCCATCCTTCCTTGATCAATTTGCACAAACCGCATGAAAATCGTACTTATGTTACAAATTCTAGTCCCAAATAAAATCCGTGACTTTTAAAAAGTCACCGTGTATTACAAGGCTAAAAGGTCGAGAACATTCCACACTACATGCAAGTAGCCAGGAATTCGTAAAGGAACCGTAACATGAAATACTATGGTCATCACACCAGGGGACTCGATCGTTCTAAAGTATTTTACTGACAACATACATTGGCTCGTTTAACCAGGATTTCGTGATGAGGGGAGGCGTGAAGACCCGGGAGCTCGATCCACCTAAACTATTTATTGGCAACATATAATTATTTGTAAGGACAATAAAATGGGGATATGTTAGTAAGTATGTTAATAACAAACTATGAAAATATCTCGAATAAAACAATATAAAAAATATTCAAAAATATTTTACATTATCTACGTTCCTTCCTGTGTTCATTCAAATATAACACTTTTCCTTTCATTATAACCACAACTATTATATAAAGTACATATCCACTACTATAAAAAAGTACTTATCCAATATTGTCTTGTAAAATATTTAACAGAAGTTTCTTTCCAAATAAGTTTATTGTTTTCATTATTCTGCCACCTGCTGTCTGTTGCAAATGAGAGGTTAAAGAAAAAGTCGAAAACTGTTTCTGAAATAGCATGCTTGAAACAGCAGAGAAGTGATGAAGAAAAATTTTGATTAAACATATCCACACTATTACAGAACAACGCTATGTTTTCGAAACTTTGAAATTTCCCTGACTAGTAGCAGAAACTATGAGAATTCCGTAACGTTTCTAAGAATTTGAAATACGCTGACTTTTTTCAGGATATCCTGCTCATTTGTCACCCTGTTTTGCATGTAATACAAATCTCCTCATAAGCAAAAGTAACCAAAAGCTTGCCTTAGCGTTTTAATTTTAACGCTGATTCTTCTTTTTCTCTTTTCTTTTTTCATCCTTCCTTATTTTCTTTCATTTCTGGTCTCGAAGAGGGGTCCGGATCCACTGGACCTCCCTTGCTACGTGCCAGCCACACGTTGATGCGAATCGATCCATCGCGTAGTCGCGTATGGCATTTATAATGGCAATAGTAGATTCCACAATATTGCTTCCATGTATATGTCTAATTGTAGTTAAATTTACTGTATTTCGTAACGCAGAACATTCCACAAAAGTCTACAATTTCACTATATATATATATATATATATATATATATATATATATCATTCACTAGTTAACAAATTTTTATATTACAATACTGAGATTACACTCTTTGCATGTAGCCTAAACGCTGCATATAAACAAAAATAAAAATCTCAACCATATTTAAAATATTTTTTCTAAGCACTTCCTTAAGTTATTTGGTGGCGTCTCTTAATTTTATATAGAGTAAATGTTACTGCTCACGACGATGCTTGCTAATTTCACAAATATAGGTTACATGATAGTTGTAATGCATTTTATCTTATTTACTCTCCATAATATTGATATTATGGATATTCTTTTTTGATTTTGATAAATCAGAATAATACCACTGCACTAGAGTAATGAAGTTACATAACTTAATAGATGTAGGAAAAATGTATATTTCTCTTTTCTTATTTCATTTTTCCATCTCAGGTAACATCCGTCAGTAAACCCATATCTTCGCTGCAGTCATTAGAATGGTTTGCTGGTAACAAAATAATGCACAAGTATAATTCCTTCTAAGTTCTAAAACGATTGGGGAACATTCCAGTGTTTTGCGAAAAGACATTCCTTTTCAGGGACAAATTGCGATTAAATATATGGCACGCATGAAAGTCGTTGTCAATAGCGAATTATTTTTTACAGAGTCTCTTAAAATGAAATTTTAATAAGTTTGAAATAGTAAATGACAATGATGGTTAAACTAACCAATAAAGAACAAATTATCGTCGAAAACTCGCATAATTTGCTATGCGCGAAATTTGTTTCTTTAAAAGACTCCACTTAGAAAGTGAAAGCTTTCTTTTTTAAAAAACTCAAACCAGATTTCTGTGATGTTGTTAACTGCTACGTTCCATTAAGACTCGATATCCATCTCATACAGTAAGCCGTTCCGTAAGTGGTCCGCACGAAAGCGATGGGGCAATATATGCATTAACCGATATAGCAGTTATATGTATTTAATCGTTTATGTCGAAAATAATCATACATATTAATAATATAATTAATAAATTAACTAACAAGATTAAGTAAAATAATGTTCACACCTGATAAGTTTTTACATGAAATGTTAGAACATTTTTATCAGAATTATTTTCTTAGCATGAGATATATCTTCATAATAGATTAAGCTATTTTTATGTGCACTTCCCTAATATATAATTGCGGGCAAATCTTATTTTTCCAGATTTCTTAAAATTATGTTTAAGTTAACAACACAGTGGAAACATAGGGAAGGAAAATCATAGAAAAGGAAAGTGTCATGAATCTTTTGCCACGCACTTCGTTGCTTGCTACTTAAAGTATGAACGTCCTATTCAATTACTTAATGCAATATTAGTTTCTGAGCAAAATTATATCTTGGCAATTAGGTAAACTCTGTTTGGTTAAAGAAGATGCACACCTTTTTAAGAAAAAGAGAAACATAGAAGCCAAAGAGGATTTTACAGGGAGTCCTAGTTCTCAATGCAACTGATAAGTTGTTTATTTCGATAGCGAGGAATGAAGAATTATTTTCTTTTGTTGAAATTCCAAACTTTTGGATCTGATGCTAGTCTCGTTCGCTGATTTAAGTCACTTAAAAGGAAAGAATATCTCCTCTTCTAAGTTCACAGTTTGTGATTGTATAATTCATTTCACTTTTTTTTATATCAGAAGAGGTAATGCTTTAGAACATCACTAACTGATTACCGTTTGTAGTTGACAATTTAACAAATATCAAACAAATTAATGAGATGAGCATTTTTTTCTTGTTTTCGATACAAATATTTTTTCCCGACGATTTACATCATTACGTTTACGTACCAACAAAACTTGGTTAAATTATGGTTCATGTTAAAATCATGACTTAGACTATCACGGCATTTCCTATAGTAAATCACGTTGATCGGCTACGGTCTTTGCAGAAAGCTAAACCGAGACTGAGTAAAGTGGTTATTGTCGATGCTTCATTAATTCATGGTGCATCTGAATGTTGTTATAATGTCCTAAAAATAATGATCCACTAACAATTGCGCAGAAGGCAAGATTACAATATTACAAGAACACGCTCCGCTACAACATTTGCAATAAAAATCATTGCATAAGAAGAGGAAATATGTAGCTGTACATCAAGGAGGATTCCTACCAGTGACGCTTGCACCTGGTGTAGGGATTGTGTCAACCAGAATTTTGTATAAACAATAAAAGTATGGAACAGAGCAACAAAATGATTCTAGTACCACGAGAAATGCTTCAACGAACGCATGAATCATCCATTGTGACTGAAAGTGTAGATCTAATCTCGATAGTGAAAAGCAACCTATATTGAATATGTCGTATCCAAGTGCTAAAGAAAAATAGAATGAGTGCAATGTCATACGTAACCAGGAAGGAGCAATTAAACTTACAATTATATCAATAAAACATAGTGTTGCCTTTCGAGTGCTGATGATAGCATGCAGTAAAAAATCTTAGCCGCTATATTACAAATGTACCATAAGAAAGCCGAGTTATTATTGCATCGTTTAAAACAAGATGATGCACTTACGTGGGATCATTAATTAATAGTGTACATTAACGATAATAAACTCGACGGATCCAATATTCTAGATTTAGTGTGTGATGTGACGACCGAGGAAATATACAAATCCTCAAGGCTAGAAATTGCTTTACAACTACCTTGCATCGTCATGCTCGCCTCAAAAATTGATTGGTATCCCTCGAAGATTGAACACTACTATAATTCGTAATAGTACATCATCTGAAGTATCAGAGTAGAAACCGGCACCAGAATTGTTTTCTTCCGGAGAAGAAAATGATGATGATAATGATCATATTTTTGAAGTCTGACCAAAAAGAAATCGTATCGTTGCAAAATGGCCAACGTACAAACCATGAATACATGCTGAAATACACTTATTATAATCAAACACATCCTGCGTCGTTTTCTTCTGCAAAATAACTATGCCAAACAACAAGAAAATCCAGCAAAATAAATTTCTGGTGAAACAGACAACCTACCCACATAATAATCACCCTGTACGTCGTTGTTTCTATTGAGATTTTTATCTTGTCAACAGTATCGATGATCAATATGAATACGATTCAAATGACTTACAATCACTTTAAACTATAGTGACAACTGATTTTGTGGGACAAATCTAATTGTGCTACGTAGTGCTGAACATATAACCTATGTGATAAAATCTTATCTTAATAGAACTTATGGAAATACATTGAAACTTCGCGACTCACTTCCAATTTCAATGGTATTGCTTGCATATAATGTTAGTATTTTTAATAATATTACGATACACGGCCACCCTACAAAATTTACCGATATACGTTCTTGAATTCTAGAGAAAATGTACCAAATTGTTTAAGAGAAATCCTAAATTTGAGGATGGTACTATGTATTCCTGAAGAAATTTAAGACAAATGCATCTACTTACTCATGTGTGTGTCTTGCAAATGGTTATGGACTCCTGTACCTAATTCCATAAACATATATAGTAAAGCCATTTCCATTAATATAACTTATGTCAATTAAAGGAACATGGTGATTACATGGCAATGTGCAGATTTTCAAAAAATAATATCCAAGAAAGAGTACACGCAAAACCAGTGTATTGTACACAAATATTCGCATACTAGAGCACATTTACCAAATTTGACTTTTAACAATTTTCTAATTAGAAGCATGTAATATGTACATATTACAAAAATTAAAGATTGGTGTATTAAAGCGCCTATTCCTTACGAATAATAATAGATCCCTGTACTCAACTGTATATCAAAACGTTCTACCGATGACTAATAGAAGAAGATAAATTCAATTATGAAACATTTGATGAGCACCTGCAAAATAAGTGTAGTTTTCTTAATAGTTCGTACATAGAAGGGAACAAGCACATCGAAGTTTACAGACGTGTTTGTTTGTGTCGTAGATATTATTTAATTAATTTTATTTTTTATTTTGTTATTTTCAATTTAAGGATTAGTTTTATCAACTACTTTAGAAAATTAAGATAATACATATTTAGTCTTTTGTGTTTTACGGAAGATAAAAGCCCTAGTACTCGCAAATATAACGGTATAAGTAAATTATGCCTCATAAAAAGACTTATGGTTGCTCAAAAGTTTCCAAATTTAACTTCTGGCTATACATATACTCATGAAGGAAAATAATAGGAATTAAACAATCTTACAGACTTCCTGTTTTATAAAACCATATCAAATTTTTAAATTTTGTATTCTCCAAAACTTAAGAAGAATTGTACTGTGCAGCTCTATAATGGGGTGAGCTAAGAAATCGTATTAAAATTGACAGGTGTCTTCTTTATGCATCTGTGAGCAAGAAGTCTGGGTCTTGAAGCAAGGGCAATTAAACTATAATGCATAGACTACTTTTGACATAGTATGGAGGCATGAAAAGAGATCACGTTCATAATATAGAAGTCGCAAAATTTCAACGTATAAATTTTCTACGTACAAAAATTGGTAGAAGTATATAGAGGCCAGAAGAAGACATACCTGAAAATTATACAAGTTATATTTCTAGCAACGATATGAAAAAACCTTATAGCAACTCAGATAGGAAAGTGAATATTTGAGGTCACGCCAACACAGCTTATTTTTTTCTTTCCTTGATGTAAGGGGGAGTATTCTCGTTTCCTTTGACCGTTTGAATCATTGTAACTAAAGCTGAGACATATGCTTAGTATATGCTATGGATTCTATATAAAGGGATAATAAATTAAGACATTATTAAGAGCATTACTTTTCTTGTGTTTCATAATAAAAAAAGTGAATATTGCACTTACTTTAAAACCTGGTTAGTAGGCCAATAACCGAATCTCATTGCAACATTGACACCAAATTTCCAATATAATTTGCCCAATAAATCTAAGATATCATGGTTATGAGCTTGCATTAAATCATCTTAGATGTATGAGCTCAAATGGACAAATCGTGAACCAATAAATTAGAGCAAGATAATTTGTTATTTTTGCTGACAATTTTTGGATAATCATTTGTATAACATACAGTAAGTTGTAAGCATAAAAAATGGTAAGTGTCAGTGCTTATTAAGGGAAGCTGTTAGGTAATAATCATTTTGAACTCATATTGATTGTTCTGTATTTAAGCACGCTTGGAGCGAAAGAAGCAAGACCCGGAGAATATGTTGAGATTACGTATAATTTCTACTTAAGCAAGGTGACAACACGATTAAGAGTTCTACGGAATGTGCTGGACAGTATAGGTAAAGATAAATTACATATATAGATGTATATCGGGTAAATATTTTGTTGCCGGTAACACCAAGATTGGAAATCCTCAATTAGGTAGTTAAACAGTTTATGTAAACTAAGACACGATGAGTATATCGGTTTTGTATACTACACATATAAGAACTTCTCATTGTCCTTTGAAAATTTCCTTTAGTGTTTTGACTAAGATGTTATTAGTACACCTCACACAGTTTCAATAATAAACACTTTCTAAAGTTATCAACATAACTTTCTTGATTTTCACAACTTATATAACTGTAGGAAATCAATACTAATTAATTGATACTGTCTACTTCAGTGGTCTGCCAATAATTTGTAGATTTGACGTAGCATTCTTTCGTTCAGTTTCATATTTCCTATTATATATATAACATTATAGGCAAGATAGTGTTTCCATTATATCGCAGGGTTTTAACAATAACATGATCAAACTTAAATCAAATTGCATAATAAACTGAAAAAACATATTTTGGCTCCATAGGTAAACAGTATACATATGACATTCAGGTGGAGAATTGCTAATCAGTGCAACATCATCTATGAAAGATTCAAATTCCCAGTATTTCGGTTTGCTTTTATTAAGATACGCTGAGTAAGGAAACTGTCTAATCGAAAGTACAGTTTTCTTAATTATTTAAAAAATATTTCTGTCCCTTACAACGATATATGTACAACGAGTACAAGGAATGATATTGTATAATTTCTGCTATTGGCAACGATGGAAAATGCAAATAAGAAGAAGAGGAAGAAAAAAGGATATAGATGAACAATGACACCATTATGTACTAATATACTTTAAATTGCTGGTGAAAAATACATATAATTTTAAATATATTGATTTAAAATACTATTCTTTGCCTAAGGTATGCAATTTCTTATAGTGATTTGTTATAAAATTAAAATATATTAATAATAAATAAGTGAACTGGAGTGATAGTTAGTTATCTTAAATGGTGGTCTCGTCCCAGGGAATTTTTGGATATAATCTGAAGTTTAGTAAGGTTAGCCAACATTTTAGACTATATTGTATTAAGAAATAAACGAGTTATTAATACCAGTCAAAAGATTGAAACTATTCAACAAATTGTAGAAGGACAGTCGCATGAACTACCAAACACGAACTTTCAAAATTTTATACTTCAAATGAAAGAGTTAATGGAAAGTAAAATGAAGCTCAGTCAGTAAAATTAGAACAGCTGACGAATAATTTAGAACAGCAAATGATAAGGAAATTCGAACTGTTTTAAAATTCAAAAACAGCAAAGCTGGAACGGTTGGAAACATCGCATAAAGATCAATTAGAACAGTTTGAGAAATCCCAGGCTCTCCAACTTGAACAATTATCTCGAAGTTTGAAAGATAAATTTGGTAGAATTGATGCTCGAATTGACACAAATACAGCGTAAATGCATGAATTACAGAGGGAAGTTTTGTAACTCAAAAATAATAGGATTGCTAATAAAGAAGATAGCATAAATTTCTTAGTTCCAGAAATTGATACTGAAATACAACGTCCAATAATGCATCAAGCAGTACACAGTAGTGAAGTAAATCCTGCCATACCACGGTATGGATATGGAGGTTGTAGTCAATTGGAAATTCACAGTGATGATACCAGTTCCAATTCTGTAAGTGAGAAGAGTGAAGAAAGATCTCATCGGAATTCTGTAAAAGTAAACAGTAAGAAGTTAAAATCTGCGAAACCTAAAAATGTAAAATGTCCAAAAATACCGGTAAAATTTAGTGAGATCAAGTCATTAACTAAATTTAGTAGTCGAGTTGATGACATACAAGAGAGCACTTTTATTGAAAAATTTGAATCAGAATGCGAGTTAGTAGGAATCGGTAAGTCTAACTTTCTTAAGATCCTACCTCATGTCTTATTACTTCCTTTCTCTGTATGGTTTAACACAGTTAAGTCAGGCATACGTAGTTATAATCATTTTAGGAAAGTTTTATTAGCCAACTTCGAGAATGATTTCATACTGACTAACAGGGATGCCCACGTTAGAAGGAAAAAGTATGACCCACGTGTAGATAAGAGTATTATGGACTTTGTCATTAGCACATATAATGAGTTGAAATTATTGAATCCATATCAACCTGACTCAAGAATAATCGTATCTATTAGAGTTTAGTTGCCTTATAGACTGCAACAAGTTTTGATGACGTCACAATGTATAGGTTTTAATAACCTATTGTTAGTAATCCAAAACTTTGAAAATCAAGGAGTTACACAATGTCATACAAACAATAATGCACGCAATAATCCTTTACCTATACATAACATAAGTGTTCAACAAAGTAACTGTGGAGGAAATAGAAATTCTAGACTTAATAGTAATCTTAATCAAACTAATCGAAATTCCAGATTTACAGGTAACGTAGACAAATCTAATAAAAGTTCTAGATTTACCGATATCACAAATGAAGTAAATTACAGAAACAATAAGTGTATTTTACCTAATAAACGAATGTAAACACATTTGATCATAATTATAGCCGTGCAAATGGCAGAAATTTCTATAATCGTAGACAGATAAGAAATGAACTCAATCATTCTAACAGTTCCACAAGAGAATGTGCGATTCAGTGTGACTTAGCAGATGTGATGAACAATTCTACTTTAAACTAACGCCAGCTGGTGGGGGTGGGGTGAAACCACGCCAGCAACTGAAATACCAAATCTTAAAATTATGAGTTCTTCTTTTGATAACAATACTTTAAAAACTTTTATTAAATTTTCTGCAGATAAAGAATATTGTAATAGTGATGAAACAATTCCAAAGACTCTAAGTTCTACAAATAATTACCAATATATCCCTGTACGTAATTGTTTTTGGTTATCAGATGATAATATTAGAGATAATTACGTAACTGATAACGATTTTATTTTCCTAAAAACATACTGTACGGCAAGGATACAAATGAAAGTTAATGATACTTCACTGCAAGCTTCGATTGATACAGGCGCTACTGCATCTCTTATTTTATATTCATTTTGGCGTTACCTCACGAATGACATTTCTAACCAAAGGCTGCAAAATGTTGACAATTTAATTTTGGTTGATTATACTGGATAGTATAAAAAAGGGTTATGGAGAAGATTCAAGTAGTAATTTCTTTACAAAATTATGAAATTTCTATGCCAGTGCTAGTCATTAAAGAATTACACGAAAATATTTTAATAGGTTCAGATTTTCTTACTCAGCTATGCGCTGTGGTAGACTTTGAAAATAAAACATTTACGGTAGATTCACTCGATGACAAAATTATTTTGGATTTAATACCGGCTACAGATAATATAGCAAGTCAATGTCAGCCTTTCATTAATAATGTGAATTTAGATGTAAATAATTGTGAAATTAGTATCGAAAATTCAACAACCGAGACTCTTATAAAAAAATAACACATTTGATGATATTGTAAAGGAAATTACTGATTCTTTTGATAATGAACATTGTAAATTTATTCCGAAATTTAAGAATATACTTTACCAACATCCAAAAGTGTTCTCAAAAATTCCAGGGTGCTGTAATAATTGCATATATGCGATTGATGTGGATACAAATCAACCAATTGTAACCAAACCTTATATCATACCGTTTAAATTTAGGGATGAAGTGAGGAAACAAATTGGTAATATGTTGCAAATCGGATTATCAGACCATCACAAAGTATACAACTTAATCCCATTCATGTTGTACCAAAGAAGAATGAAAATAAGCTAGAAGAGTCCTGGATTTGAGAAAATTAAACAAATATATACGGTTACAACAAGTAAGGTATCCCTATATTGATGAAATTCTCAGTTCTCTACAAGGCAATACCATATTTCGGAATTTGGATCTCGTCTCGGCTTATAATCAGATATTATTAGAAGAGAATTCTAGACATTACACAGCTTTTTGTTTCGAAGGACAGTTGTACGAGTTCAACCAAGTTGTTTTTGGATTAATTAATGGAAGTGCTGCTTTGGCAGCTTGCTTAAATCAAGTATTTGGGCAAGATCTTCGCTCCAATGTAGTTTTTTATGCGGATAATATTTTAATAATGGGAAAGAATCCTGAAGAATACTTGAAAAGTTTGAACACTGTTTTAGAATGTCTTGAAAACGCAGAACTTACGGTTCATTTAGAGAAGTCAAAATTTTTCAAGACTTCTATTGAGTTCCTTGGATATAATATAAGTGCACGGGGTATGTGCTTTAGTGAAGCAATAAAATATTTACCTCCACCATCAAATTCAAAAGAAACTCGAAAAGTTTTGGGTTTGTTTAATTGGTTCCGGAGATGGATACCTCGGTTTGCCGAAATTGTTGAACCATTATTTTTAATCACAAAAAAGGAGTTCCTTGGCAATGGAGTGATGCTCAAGAATGAAGTTTTAATAACTTGAAAACCAGTATTATAAAAAATATTCAGTTGAACTATCCTGATTTTGATCGTACTTTTTATGTTCAATGTGATGGATCGTTATACGCAATTTCGGGGATACTTTCGCAACCTAATGCATCTATTGAGGACCCCGCAGTGATACTTTGTGTTAGACGAACTCTGAAGAATGCGGAAAAGGGATATACAACAACGGAAATTGAACTGCTAGCTGTACGTTTTGCACTTCAAAAGTTCGCCCCATATCTCATTGGCCGTCATTTTATGGTA
This sequence comes from Thermobia domestica, assembly GCF_964235325.1. Taxonomy (NCBI): domain Eukaryota; kingdom Metazoa; phylum Arthropoda; class Insecta; order Zygentoma; family Lepismatidae; genus Thermobia; species Thermobia domestica. Next base: position 195,202,201 of record NC_137460.1, on the reverse strand, counting down.
TTGGCTGATCCTAATTCATTACGGCATCTTAAAAGAGTACAAGGTTATAATAGTCGTCTACTGAGGTGGTCATTAGAATTGCAATCCTTTGATTTTGAAATACAGCATATCAAAGGAGTTCATAACATACCTGTGGATACATTATGAAGTTTATTTCCAAGTTCTGAACATAGAGTACTTTCTATAAATTTATTTAAAGTTCTTCAGGATGAAATAAATAAAATATCGTTGCAAGAACTGAAAGAAGAACAAGGAAATTGTGAAGAGTTTGCGAAAATCATAAAACACTTAACAGAGTTTCCGAAAATTTGTGACTGGCCACGTAACTGGAATTCGTTATATCAGATGCCAAATGATGTACTAGTGATTAGTGACTTTAAATATAAAAATAGAAAAAAGATATGTATACCACCAAAGCTAGTACCTCGCATATTAAAAGCATACCACGATGATTTTGGGCATTTTGGATATCAGAAGGTATATTCGTTAATCAGTAAAACTTTTTATTGGAAACATCTACGACCTCAAATCAAGAATTACATTAACGACTGTGAGGAGTGTATGGAAATCAAGCACAATTATCAGGCCATATACAAACCAATATTGTCAATCATACCTGAGAGACCCCATTCTTTTATTTCTATAGATCATTATGGACCCCTAGCACCAACTGGTGACACTTTTTTTACTTACAGTAATGGATGTATTTACAAGATATTTGGTAGCATACTCTTTGAGGAAAGCAACTTCTGCAGCAATTGTGCATAGAATTTTAAGCGTGTATATTCCTCATTGCGGACCCATTGAAGATATTCTTTGTAATAATGGCGCTCAATTTCGCAGTGAAGTTTTTATACATGCCATGAATAACGCTAATATCAAAGTTCATTTCGTCACGCCATATCATTCTAGTAGTTCAATAGTTGAAAGTATTGAATCTTGGAATGATGTTCAGACATTACTGTAAAAACAATCAGTCTGACTGGATTAAGTACGTAACTGAAATTCCATATTTCTCAAATTATTCTGTTTCTGATACCTTGGGTATTGCACCAGCAAACATACATAATGGTAGTGATTCTATAAAATCAATTGAACAACATTTTGGTATCAAGGTTAACGAAAATGATGATCTTGATTACTCTCATCTAATTGGAATGGTACATATACCAAGAACAAAAAAAGTCCCAATTACGAAACAAAAAAATTGAAGAACAGCAAGCTGGAAAAACTAAATTATAGACTAACGATCTTGTTTTTGTACGTTTCTATCCACAAAATGACGCATCTTTGAAGAGGATTTATAAGTTTTGTGACTTATATGCTGGACCCCATGTATGTACTAAACAGATTAATCCTAAGGTATTTGAACTATATAATGTTAAAACTGGTAAACGTTTAGGCTTACGTAATATAGACGAACTAAAGAAATGGTGTCCTATTCAACGTACGAAAAGTAAATGGTTACAAATTGTTAGATCTTTAGTTCCTGAAAAAATATTTAGTCAAATTAATATTGGTAGTATCAGTTCCTCTGATTAATTTTATTATATGTAATTTTAGTTATTATTGTAATTGTGTTCTTCATTGTCATTTTTATTTAATTTGTATTATTGTTATGATTCTATTGTAATGTTTATTCTGTTTTATGGCATGAATGGTGTCTTAAATGTTGTATTAGATATGCCCGAACAAAAGAACTCTGTTGCATTATACTTTGTTTATAATGGCTTCAATAATAACTGTAATTGGATGTTAAGAGAAGAATTTCATTAGAGACCTGATAAAATAACTAAGTTGTGAAATTTCGAATTAGCCCTTTTTAGACATTAAAAATAAATATAATATAATTATTATAAAATGAAGTATAAAACATTTTTGGTGATAAAATATAAAGTTTTGTAAATTTTATAATAATGAATTAGATTTTTACTATATACGAGGGCAATTCAAAAAGTATTATAACCATTTATAACATAGTTGTGATTACGGTCCAGAATTCTTCCTTAAATTATGAATAATTTAAGTAGTCCTATAATTCGGGAGTCATTATATACAACGATATATGTACAACGAGTACAAGGAATGATATTGTATAATTTCTGCTATTGGCAACGATAGAAAATACAAGTAAGAAACAGAGGAAGAAAAAAGTATATAGATGAACAATGACACCATTATGTACTAATATACTTTCAATTGGTGGTGAAAAATACATATAATTTTAAATATATTGATTTAAAATACTATTCTTTACCTAAGGTATGCAATTTCTTATAGTGATTTGTTATAAAATTAAAATATATTAATAATAGATAAGCGAACAGGATTGCTAGTTATACCGGCGGGAACTCATGTGGTTCAGATTTCAAGTTAGTTAGTAGATCCCATCTCATATGGCAAGGCTGCTGAAGGGACGTTAAACGCAAAATTAAATCAACCCTATTTTTCAGAAGAATAATCTCAAGAGAAGTAGAAAAACGGGAACATGATTTGTTCAAGAAGTAAGTAAATCAACAAAGAAGTATTACATTTAGTGGACGAAGGAAGGCGATGGCGTATGAAAACCGAGATTTTTTAACATTACCTGACGAAGATCATGTATAATTAATTTCTCATTGTTATAATATAATTTGTCTTTGTTTCGCAATATTTATGTATGTTATTCCGCACCCTTCCGCTTCATTCCTCTCTGAAAATTTAAATTCAAAAATGATTTTCTTCTTGACAATGATTGGAATTACATCCAAATTTGCTCTTACACATGTATCCAGAACTGCATCGTAAACGTAAAAGAAAACTACTACTTACGCCTATATATTTGTCTTCCAAGAGTATAATGACGAATAGTTTGATTTCAGTGATATTTCACATGTTCTTGAAATAGAAAAAAAAGTCTCACATAAATTGTTTAAAACATTTATTAACTTAAAATTGTGTGAAATAATAACACAGAAATCCGCCAGCAAGCGGTTAACTTCTGTTAGTAATATAAGTTTACTAAGAATCATTTCTCATTACTTCCATCATTTTACTAGATCTGTGGGGGAAAATCCCCATACAAGTAATGACTAAGTACTGGCGTCGTTCAGAACTATGTATTAGGTCTTGCTATTTTCAGTAACGTTTGTTTAATAAATTCGTTCTTTTCACATAATAATGATTTTGAATTATCGTTTTCGTGTGTACAATAAGGTAGTTCTTACACAAGGAAAAATATTTTACTAATGTAAAATACGAAACTCAACTTTACATCATTATATGAGAATTCTCTTCAGCACTCAATCTCAATTGGAGTTTCTTAACCCTTGACAGTGGGTCTGGGATATTTCAGAGATTTTAAGTTGTTTATAGCTTCGACTAATCACTCCTATATTAATCTTTAGCTGACAATATCGACGCACTTCTATCACGCACTTTCTCTCGTGTAACAGCATGTCATCAATATTTATCATGAAAGTATTGCCTTAGTATTTATTATGATATTATTTACTTGAATGTACATTGTGGTACTTTATCACATTTCGTAATAGCTATTTCTGAAACTGAATTTATATTTATTAAATTTCTATATAAATGTCATACAAAGTTAAGATAAAATTAAAATACTGTACTTTCTATTTAATTACAAGTAATTTTCTAAATAAACTAAATGCGAGTTTCCCTTCTAGTTTCCGTAGGTGGAGTTTCAGGACTTTTTATAGGATCAAGTATAATGAGCTTAGCAGAAATTGTGTATTGCATGACTCTAAGACCCCTTTTTATTATCTGTAAATATTGGAGGAGTCTATTCCCAAGAAAACGTAAGTTAAATTTAAGTTAAATACAAACGAATGAGAATATTAATTTTGATAAAAATGCACATTTTTATATTAATTGCTCATTGACGTCTAACGGGGATGGAGAATCAAACGAAACATTTTAAATATGAACCTCATATTTATTTACTCCAAAGTTCAAATTAGAATTTTGAGACAGATAGTACGTAACTTTTACTTTAAACACTGTTTCGTTATGTTTCTAGGTGGCTTAATTACAACGAACATAAATAACGTCCAATAATGACTAAGAGTGATAACAAAGAAAAAGATATTTCAAGAAAATAGTATGTAACACGATTTTGACGCCCAATCTTCCAAACTAGTAATAATGTAAACGCATTTTTTAATTTTCTTATTACTAAACCAATTTTCGAACCAGGCATTGCCCCAACAAACCTTTTCTCTCAAAAACGTGAAACCTGTTTTTTCCTATTATGATGTCATCTTTGCATCGATAGAATTTCGTTTTTTTAAAGTGGCCATATGAAAACAGGCCCTTTGACGTCAACCTATTTTCCGAAAGAAACCAAAAAATACCTGTCGGTTTATTTTCAGTCTGGTATATAGGTGCCAGGTTTGAAGAAAATCGGATGAAGAGAAACACTTTTGAAGGTATCTCCCTTACACTTTCACTTTTTGGACTTGACGCTTTCTTGCTAAAAAGTCTTCAATTATAACTGTCTATTTTATAATAGATGAATAACTGGGTCGTAGATTGCTATTTATTTCAGGAGCATAAGCCGTATCATGCTGCCACTAGTCTCAACTAAACAACAGGTTTCTTCTGGAGTTGGCATATTTATATTGCGTTATTTTTTGTAATCGTTTTATATCAATGTTGTTATGTCAGTGTTAATTTACGGATTGCAATCGAGTCAGATTTATGTTTTTACGAAAGTCAAAACCTATCTTTTAAATTGTGTGAATTTAAATCTGATATTACATTAATCTTATTTATAACATAACGAGAAACAACAAAATGTTCTCTAAGCATTTGTAATTTAAATTAGATATAGAGAAAGTTTCTAAACATGCATTAAGGTTTGTTTGTCACTTTATAAATTATAATCATACTGTATGTAGTGCGAAAGTGTGGAAAATCTTTTTAAACACTGAAAGAATGTGTAAAACGTTGGCCTTCTAAATTAGCTGTATACATAGAAGCAATTCGGATTTCGTATACATACAACAAATTCAAGAATATTACTTACATTCAGTAATAAATTAGCAAAGATTTCTAGTTGTTGTTTGATTTTTTTGTAAGTGACAAGATCATTTGTTTTCCGTTAAGACACAGGCGAGATTTCGTTTGCTTCGTGAGACGAACACTCTAAAGCACTTGATTGTGCTCGATTTGTTGTTCACTAGCTGGAAATAGATGTTCTGCTACGTTTCATGTTCGAGAGCTTTGTCCATTTGATATACAAATCGACTAAGAAATTAATCATATCTTTTAAAGTTAAATAGTCGCAACCATAATGACAGTACTAAGTGTTTTCGTTGTCATCTAAATGGAAAGGCGGCAAAAAACGTTCTCTATTTGCATTACACTGCAATGCAGGAAAAAATATATATTCTGTAACTCTTTCAGAAAAGAAATTACTGAATAATTTTCAAATGCATTGGACAAAAAATTAACTTGTTCTTGAAACTTGCCGTAAAATATATACATCCCAACTATTCCGACCAAAGTGAAGCGGACTACCTAACTTTTGTTCATTACGCCAATGTTTCTAGTTCATTACATATAAACCTCTAAATCACAAACCTCTTGTATTGCAAATAAATCAAAACCTTACACCACATAACACTATCAATGCATCATAATAATAATAGCAATGACAATCTACAATATATATATATATATATATATATATATATATATATATATCTTAATCTTATTACAAAAGTCAAATCTTCTTCTTGAAACTACGTTTAGGCTTGGGGGGAACTTCTTTCCTGATTATAAGTGAACATGAAGTTAGTAATGGAACAAAGATTGAAATCGAGTTACTCATAAGGAAAAATTTGCTATCGGAGAAAGGGTGGATTGGACGAAAAACTATTAATTGTTACTTCTGTTTTTTAATGAATTAGTATTGTATACATATAAAAATCAAGAGGAAATACAGAGATCGCAACCCAGCAAAATGTCTATCATGTGCAACTGAAAAATATCAGTTCAGTTGGATCAGATATATTACTCATGATTTAACTAGTAATTATCAGTAATTATTCAGAGAGATGTACATAGCTTGAGAACTGACAAATTCACAAATGACTAACATTTGGAAGGTGATGCTTCAAGGCATCAATAAAACTGAAGAATTTGAAATGATAAAATTACGAGTAGAATGGGTAAAAGGTAAAGTAGGGACAAAATGATAGATTCTGTTATAAGGATATGAAATGAACACCATCCTTAATTATATTTTGCTCTTCCTGACGTGGTAGTTGCTCCAATTTCTGAAATTACTCGCCGAAGTTACTGTTAAACTACCTGGCTGGTAAGCAATGGAACCAAGCTAATGTAAACAATTGGATTGAATATTCCGTCAAATCTTCCTAAGTGATGAATGGGTTTTTGGAATTTTGTTTCGATCATATATGATATAATGGTGCCCTGCATTTCCCTCATGGACTGATTCTGCGAATTTGAACTCCGAAGTTATAAATCACGGACGGCCTGGGGACGCCTCTAGCCACCAACATTGGTTACTTGCTTGCTTCACTCTCAAAGAAACAAGTCTGGTGCAATGGAAAGAATGTGGTGTGATGATAGAATGAAAATTAGTCTATCATTTATTGGTTACTTTTAGAAAGCCATATCATTGTGATGATTTCACTATACTTCTCTGGCAGCTTACAGTTGAGATAAAATGTTCTCTGAGACTCAACTCATCTACTAAAAAGTTTTGGAAACTTAATTACTTGATTGTAGCCGTATTTTGGTAAGTCCAATATATATGTAATGTGACAACTTCACAATAATTTCACAGAATTCCAGAGTACTACATAATAGTATTGTGGGACAATTTCTAAGAAAAAATATTCCAAATGTAGTTGACATTTATCATTTTAAAAAATAAAATCATTCTTATTTCCTCAATAATTTTATGATAGGTTTCAATCTGAAAGCGATTATACAGTAATGTTCACAATTATATGTGTCGTATCACCTGTGGATAATAACATTCACGATACATATCTTGTAACCATTATATAAGTAAACTAACATTAACCTTAATACAAAATGTTATTGTTTTAAAATTATTGACGACCATAGTGCACAATCATAAGATAACCTGAAGTATCTTGTCATCGCATAACTTGGAATTACACATCGTCTGTGCTGAGATAGATTAGCAACACTTAAAGCAAATTCTATATTTTACATCAACCGAATTGCTGAGATAAAAACTATATTTTTACTGGTGTATATTTTATTTACAATTTCGGAAATTGGAAATTGTATCTGAAATTAAAGTTTAAGAAAACATCCTTTTTGGGAGGCAGTAAAGACGAAGAGAAAGATAAATCTCTTCAGAAATTGTTCAAGTTCCTCACGTTCCAACTTCATCTACTATTGCTGTAGTTGGTCGCCCGCGTCTTGCTCGTTAATATTCAAGTACCAAGTTGACTAAATATTTTGCATGTTGCATTTGGTAATATATATTTTCCCCAAAAAAAAAGCAAACAAGCCTTTACTGACATGCGAAACATTCCCGTCTTTATCCAAAATAAAATTGTAAAATGAAGCACAATTTCTCAGAAAGCTAACTCGTCTTCATGCCACAATATCCTAATCTGCTCACAGTCAAAAAACGTTAATCTTTTACGCACCGTTACGAACGACCTTAAGTCGTCATATGTACATCGTACTGTATTTTTAGATCTAAAAATCAGGTCAAAAAAGATTATTATAGACTTCTTCAGGTTATATTTTTTAGATAAATTTATTCTATTGTAGTATTTAAAGAACAGTAACACACAAAGTTTCATTTTGTAGTAGGTCTTTATTGTACGCACGTACCCACACGCGCAAAAAAAAAAAGTACAGGCTTAGTGTAACTCACGAATTTTCGCATTTATTTCATTTTCCCTACGGTTATAGGTAAAATACAGTTATTGGTAAGTGGAGATAATAGAAAGCAATCCATCTAAGGAGCTATTTCCATACAATACAGTAAAACAATAAAAATATAAACAGAAAAAAAAATTATGCTAGGCTTAGTGTATACTATAAATTATGTTTTCGAGGGATTTTTGCAGTAGCATATCACAATTGCAGTGGAATTTTCACAACTTCCAGTTGGATCAAAGAACTAAAAAGCGGAGTATAATATTGCATTTATTGGTTTACATATAGTGAGTAGATTCTCTGCCAAATATAAGTTAGCTTCTGCAACGAAATTGTCGTACTAAAATATAGAAACAATCAGGGAACCTTTTTCTTAAGGTTTGAAATGACTCGCACCATGGCTATGAGCATTTATTTGTTAAGAAAAAGAATGCAAACCAAACGTAGTCTCTGTGGTTAGGTGGGTAGAGTGGCGAACTAGTAGTTCTTGTACTGTTTTGATAGCAGATCGAATCCCATCCAATGCTGCCTTTTTATTTATTTATTTACTACGAAAGATTATAAGAAGTGTGGAATTATCATGTTAATAGCAACATAAACAATATAATAACGGAATAATTTATTGACAGTGTCCTTTAATCAACGAATTTATTTAGGATTAGAATACTATTGTTATATAGCAGTGATTGATTTCAGTTTATGGTCTTCTATGCTTCTCCCCTTTCAGTTTTTGCACAGCTGGCCAAAGTCAAGTCACTTCACAGAAAAAAGGACATAAGGCGACTTTCAGTCTTTCTAAACTTAGAATCAAACGTTACAGAGAATGAAGTGGAGCAGCTTGTTGTGACGAAATAAGAAATAAAAAGATGATGTCAAATGATCGCTCTAATGTGTGTGTGTGTGTGTGATTTTTTGTTTTCGAGTATTGACTTTCTCTCTTTCTTTCATATCCCCAAGTGCAAGAAATGCAATCATAAGTCTGTGTAAGGAATAAAGAATGCTTTCTTTGAACAAATCTAAATTATACAGACCTATTTGTCTGGAACATTAACGCTTTCAAAAGAGTATGGTTATGAACGATGACCATACCATTCTTCTAAATTATACAGTAGCGTAAAAAAACTGATATTAAAATGATACAAAAAGCAGGCATAAGCTTTTCCTCTACCATGATAAACGTAACTCATTAACGTTTTGCGATTACAAACAATCATTTTCGTGTCAGTGTAGGCCTGTTCGATTTCACATTCGAGCGACGAAAGATCAAATTCTGGTGACAGTGATAAAAGTCGAATTGGAGATTTCGATGAATTTAAGTTTAATGGCTCAACATATTGAAAAAAATATTTTCGATGTCTGTCCATCTGTTCGCCTGTTGGTTCGTCACACTTTTACATTAGCTCAAATAGAGACCATACAATTCAACGTATCTGGACCGAATTCTAGAAATGAGGTTTTTTATAACATTTATCGTTTCGAATTCTATATTCCCCGATACCTAAAAATAAAGGTAGTTTAATGAAGGATGAAAGTTTAAAATACAAGTAACTAAATTTTCTCAAAAACAGCTGTAACGATTTTGTTTGTTTTTTACAACTATATTTTTATTAAGAACCCTCCACCGTATTATGACCCATTCCTCTGAAAAAATACCAAAGTTGTAATTTACTGTATGATGCGTTTTTCTAAAAACTTTTCCATAAATCACATTTCATAAATAAGAACGTCATTACTAACCTAACAATATGACATAACCAGTTCGTCATGTAAAAATTCAGAAGTGGTTGTTTACTCTTCCTCTTTTCCCCTACGCTTCTCCCATTAACACCCAGAGCAATTTTGTTCATATTTTGTAAAGAAATGTTTCATTAATAACCTAATATACTGTATAACTCGTTTGTCCTCAAAACATCCAAAAGGAGTGGTTTTCTGAAGATTTTGTTCACAATTTTCTTAGTAATAAACGGATTTGTTCTAATTTCAATAATAAATATTTCAGTAGTAACTTTACATATGGTAAAACTCGCTTGTCCCGAAAAGAAAAATCAGAAAGAGGTAGTTTACTATTACTGTGAAACTTTTCCCGCCGATTTGCTTAAAATTGACTCGAGCTACTTGATCCAGATTTAGCAAATAAATTACCATTTGGAATAAATCGTTTATCCTCAAAATTACAGATAGTAAATAGTTTACCTTTGGGGGTATGTTTTTCCCGATGACCTTAGCAGAAACAACTGAGGTGATGTTTGTTGTTCACATTTCATAAATAAATGTTACATAAATAACCTAATGATATGATGTAATTCCATCATCCTAAAAATCTAGAAATATTATATCACTTTTGGGACTAAATTTTACCCTACGATTTTCTTAAGAACTCAGGCGATTTTGTTCATATTTCATAAATAAGTATTTTATGAAAATACTAACAACATTGCATAACTCGTTTCTTCTGAGTGATAGTTCTTACTTAGGGGTGACTTTTTCGACGACTGTCTGAGAAATTATTCAGACACTTTTGCTCATAGTTCACATTCAATTATTTCCTTAATAATTCTAATATAAGGCATAAGCTATTTCTAACTGAAATATGACTCATGGATACTTAACATTTGCTCCTAAGATTTCTTCGAACAAAGCTTTCCAAGACCCATTATTTTATTTGTATTTTCCAAATAAATCTTTCAGTAATAGCTGCAGCCTAACGCGAACTAGTTTAAGAAATTCGAGAGAGAAAGTTCAGTGAGTTCGGTCCGTATACTTCTTAAATATACTTTTAAATGTAACATATCACAATTTGCCTAATAAAATTGAAACTTCTTTTAAAATTTGCCTTTTTGTGGCCAAATGGTTAAAGTGAATTGGTTCTGAATTTGGTTCCCGGTGAGAGATAGTGTATTTTCATCCAAAGTTAAGGTATACATGACACGTCAGTGCTAAGAAAAAAGTGTTTAAATAAGGGCAACCAAGCTAATCAATGATATCAAGAAATAATACAATTTTACGAAATTATCGATGGAATGTTGTTAATATTAGGTAGGTGTGACTGAAGTGTCCACCGATAATTGTCAGTTTCAAATGAAAAAAGCGGAAAATACAATACCAGGTTAATCAGTGGTCTCTAGGAAAAGTTATCCTACTAAGAAGTGATTGACATACCAAAAACATATTATAATCTCTGGGAAACATGTTAGAAGAACACAGTGGGTGAGAGAGAGGCTCCTTACCCTTCGATTTAAAAATAAGTTTGCGGAGAATTTTATTTAAAACTAATAACGCTGCAAATTACATATAGTCTTCATTTTTGTTTTAAGGCGAGTATTGAAGTTCGTATATAAATTTGCATTGAAATGAACTTTAAAATACAATACCTGTTGAACATTGCTGGGGTATTGCGGACAGTTTTGCAGTGCATTTCACGAGGCTCGATATTGTAACGATCCTAGAGAACTCTTGAGCATTCCTCACTGTACACTATAAGTTAGATTAGTGCTTAATTAAAACTCTAATTTGTTTAATTTTAAAACTGTAGACCGTTATCACCTGTGCACCACGGGCAACAGCCTGCCAGTAATATTTTGATTTCGCCTTTGTTTTAGTCCTATAAATATCTTTGTTCATAAATTTCTTTGTCTATGGTTTTGCATATACGTGGCATGGACATTAAAGTTTCACTTCTATGCTATATGTATCTAATTACATACACAACTATAGAACGAACAAAACAAATTTGGAATATATTATTTGTGTATGGAAAATCACACACGCGGCACTGCATGGGAGAACCGTGTGTATGAAATTCCATACACAGGCAGTCAACGTGTTAAGAAATGTATAATACTAATAATAATAATAATAATAATAATAATAATAATAATAATAAACAAAAAACGAAACGATAATTTACATAAGTTAACATTTATTAACGCATGTAAGTGCAAACGACTTAAGTTATTTCTCTGTCTCTCTCTCACTCACCCTCTGAACGCAACAGTCCATATTGTGCCAAACTGTAGAAGATAACTTGCGGCACTGACAACTATGGAGTGGTGTGTGATTAGCACATCGGGTCCCTTTGTTGTTAGTCCTAGCTTTCTAGACCGGATGCAGTTATTCCAGGTACTTGCAGAAAATAGAAAAAAATAGACTTCTCTATTACTATTAAAGTAAATAATTATACTCATACCCTCAATGTGATACTTGTGTCTGCTTAACTCTATACAAATAGCTAATTCGTGAAAGAATCGTTGATAATCATGATAAGAAAATAAATTCGACAAATATTCTTGTAAATAATAGGTAAAAGTTTGCGCCACATCGTTCACATTGCTGGGCACACCAGTGTGCCGGGTTATACTGACTTTGGCACACTAGAATATACGGTATGGCTCTCTAATTTTCCCAACTATTTCAGCTGCTTCAATTCATATGCATCTATAATAGTAAGAGAGTGAATATAGTCGTCTTACACTTTGATTTCGAAACAAAGTTCGCAAGAATGTTATAAAAAATAATATTCAAAATTTTATAGAGTAGTTTGTTTTATTAGAAATTACGTACTTCCTGCAATTGTTGGGGGTCGAAATTATTTGAAATGAAATAATTAAGTTGTACGTCCAACGATTATGCCTTCCGGCTATGCTAAAGAAGAAGGTGATGAGAAATGCGTGAAATGGTGGAACGAAGAAAGTGGAAGAAAACTGGAGAGTCCTGACGAAACCTACGCACACGCTGTTTGTCTACTACAAAGTATACTTGGAAAATGCTAGGTTCGAGCCAAAGACCCCATGCACCAGAGGTGAACGCTCTATGAAGCCACCGCGGCCCCTCTGAAATTATTTATACGAGAGAGGGAGTACTTTATGCAAACTTGATAACGAACACATTTGTTAAAAAGTACCAGGTTTTCGTGAAATATTGCTTATACCTTCTTTCAAGCTTTCCAATATATTTGGTTCGTAGGCCAGTTGCAATCACCCAAGGGCAAGCGGTCAGATTCACTCCTGGTTTAAGTTTATATTTTTGGAAACTTAAGTCAATAATAATAATAATAATAATAATAATAATAATAATAATAATAATAATAATAATAATAATAATAATAATAATAATAATAATAATCGTAAATAAATTTTAAAAACTCTCTGCTTAGTGAATTGGCACAAAGAATTTATTTCCTTCTCATGTAAGTGTAGAGGGACTTAGTCCCTGTTGCTTTCAATATACGATGAAAGTGTGAATCTCTCAAATGATAAACCACATACAAGGCCCTAAGCAACGTCATATAGTATAGAGTCTTCATTTCTAGGTTGTCTAAAGAATACTTTTGTTTCAGCACAGAAAAGAAAAAAATAGAAAATGTTCACTTTCAATCTATGCAGAGATTTTTTGTGTCTGTGTGTATGTATTAGACCCTCACACAGGTACTCACACAGAAAAACAAGAGAGAGATGGGACAGCAACAGTATGTCTTTGTGAGACTACAACTGACGTAACATGTTAACTACACAATAGTCTTATTCTAGTTGAAAGACTAAAGGTCAAATCATTGCCAAGGTTTTATAGCCTTGTATTGGTAGCAAAACCAATGCACAGCATTGTCGAATATTAAATGTAGTTTTGATTAATGGAGTAAGACACTGTAAATAGTTGATTGTTTGAAATATACTGGGAGTGACAGAGACATTGCCTGACGAAAACCACGAAGTGATATTTATTTATTTATTGAACAATTTCCCAGATACAGCATAACTTTGCCATTTTACACAGGGACATGCTAACAAAAGAAAGAAAAAAAACAAACAACAATAACAACAACATAAAAAAAAGAGTGTAAAAGTAAAACTATTCCGTCAAAGCTCGTTTAATTGCTCTTTCAAACACTGGGTAGCTCGAAAAAATGTCCACATCAGTTGTTACTTGATTATAACTGTTTGGTATTCTATAAAAAAGAGACCTCTGTATAACAGCCAACCTAGGACGGGCAAGATGGAATAGGTGGGTATTCCGAGTGATGCGGGAAGGGACACGTAAGGATAGTTCCTGAAGTAATATTTCCGATCTTAAGGTTCCATTAACTATTTTATGTAGATATTTCAGATCAGAGATAATTCTGCGTACTTCAGGAGTCTGAATATTAAGATGTCGCAAGAGCTCCTTCTTAGATAATATTCGAAGTGCAGGAACACGAAATCGGACTATAGCAATGAAGAAATTGAGAACAGAATCAAGTCTGGAGAGATGTGTAGGTGCTGCCATGGCCCATATGGGAGAGCAGTATTCGATCTTGGGCGCTATTAAAGTCTTATAAAAAGTTGCTAATGAAAAAACAGTGCGTAGTTCGGTGAATCGATAAAGAAGTCCCAACATGCGCATTGAATTCTTTAGTATTGAGGAGATGTGGTCAGAGAAGGTGAGTTTTGAATCAAAGATGACACCAAGATCGTTATGACTAGCAGAATGTGTGATAGGGGAATCGTTGATATGGTATGTGGAGGGAACAGGAGACCTTTTCAAAGTAATAGTAATACTGTCACATTTCTTACTGTTGAGTTTCAAGTGCCACATTTCACACCAGCCTGTAAGGTAATTTATGTCTCCCTGTAGAGCAATTGTGTCATGGAGACACGATATTTCTCTGTATAACTTACAATCGTCAGCAAAAAGCAGAAGGCCACTAGGTTGAGCTGATAAGTGCGTGTAGAGATCATCCATATACAGGACAAACAGTAGAGGCCCAAGTACACTCCCCTGAGGCACCCCTGAGATCACGGGTTGGGGGTTAGAAGTCGCCCCTGAAAGAACAACTCTCTGTTTACGGTCCTTCAAGTAGCTTGTGATTAGAGAGAGAAATTTGCCATGTACATTAAATCTATTGGACAGTTTATGAAGAAGATGAATGTGACTGACAGAATCAAAGGCCTTCGAGAGATCAAAGTAGATAACATCTAATTGAGTATTGTTATTCATACATTTGACTGCACAGGAAAGAAGAGTACTCAAGTTTGAGAGACTTGAGCTTTTCGGTAGAAAGCCGTGCTGAGAACTATGGATGTAAGGTGAGGTGAATTTAAGTAGCCTGTCTTTAATTATTTTTTCGCAGATAATTGATATTACAGAAAGAAGAGATATTGGCCTATAGGAGGATACATGATCTTTAAGTCCTGATTTATATATTGGGGTCACGTGAGCCAGTTTCCAACTGGTGGGATAATGCCCTTCCTTGAAGCATCTATTGAATAAGATAGATAGAGGAACCGCAATAACTGAAGCAGTTTTGTTGAGAAAGAGAGGACTAATTTTATCAGGTCCAAGTGATCTATGTGGAGATAACGATAGCAAGAGAGCCAGAACTTCGCCCGGGGTGGTAGAGAGAATGGATAAGGTGTCCGAACAGATGGGATGGAGAGGGGGAGATGGGTTGTAGAGGAAAGGGAAGTAAATGTTTTGCAGAAGTAGTTATTGAAGAGGTCTGGTCTTTGATCATCACTCGCTTCAGTATTTTCATCTTGAATTGTTGCCGGTATGCCCGGAGATTTTGTTCTAGATTTAATTACAGACCAAAAGACTTTAGGGTTACTAACAGTAAAATCACCAATTGAGTCCATGTATTCAAAATATTTACGTCGCTGTACCTTCTTGGCAAGACTTCTAATTCTAGCAAAGTTTTTATATGTGTAATCACTCGGATGTGATTTCCATAGAGTCCAGGCAAGCTTTTTGTTTTTAAGAAGGTCACGAAGTTCATTGTCGTACCAGACCGGAAACCTGTTCGATTTTGATGCTTTCACCGGCACAAAGTCCTTTATGGCTTTGGTGTTAATCGTGTTAGTTGAAAACTGTTGTAGAAGTGAAAATTTTAAGGAAATCTCTAAAACTCTGAAATCAAAGATCCAAATTGACTTACTGTTAAGTAAAATTGCTAAATCTGACTAAAGCAAGAAAAAGTATTAATAACATCTGTTACAGTTTCAGACATATTATTCTCATATCAAATTACGATAGAAGTAAATTATGAATAAAAGTTTATTTACAGTTCTGGAATACCAACAAATGATTTTGCTAGATGTATTTTTGGGGGGGATTTTGTTATAAGGCTTTAGATTTATTTATTAGTTAGTTGGTTTGTTAGCTTCCCCATGCAGTAAACGTCGCCAACACCGATGGCCCACTTGCCGTTAAATGGCGATCGTCGATATAGTGACGCGTCGAAGGGTTGCCGCTAGTGTGTGACTAGTAGCAGGGATTCGTTTAGTCCAAGCAGATATGTAGAGTCGGGGGTATTGAAGTTACCACCATGTAACAGCGAACATGAACTATCGCCTGTCATGTGCATGCGCTTATCATACATTATTTTTCCCTGACGAAGGGGTCAAGAGTAACTCTTGCCTTTACATCATGAAGTGAAAAATCTTGAGATGGATGCGTATAATTGTATGAATTTAGATAGAAACTGTCGCCGATCACTAGCAAGTGAGTGTGGGAGAACTATGGAAAAAGTAAATATACGCTTGACAATTTGTTATAAAATTACATGGCGAGTGCATTTGACGTGATTCGAAACATTTATCGTCTAATATGCACGGTTAAAGGAGCAATCTGATTAGAGATACTAAAAAAGACTTCAATGATTTATCACTCTATAAGCTGTGTTTTCTACATCGCTTGCGTGATGAATTCGGAAGAACACGCAACTAGTAATCCTAAAGTTGGTGGTTCGGGCCCAGCTCGAAGCACTATGTTTTTACTTTAAAAAAATGTTTTAGACTCAGCTTAATGCAAACACATTACTGATATAGGCGATTTAACGTATTTTTGGGGTATAATTGTGAAGTTCGTTGGCGTTCCGTCGCTTCTCTGCCGCTGGTGGTATACTTTTCAAAACGGAAGTGGGACAACCGCCGATCGTCGCTGCGGGGCCACCAATTTTTGGCGATATGTCGCAAGTTGCCTATCGGATGTCCACCGACGCTTACGACATGGGGTTGTCCCCTCACAAGTGAAGCAGATTGTAATCGAAAAAGTGTGATTTGGAAAAACGGGGAGCAACTTCCGACTTCGACTTCTGAATAATACGTTTAGAATCAAGTCGAATCAAGGCTGCTTCATAGTAAGGTAGAAAAAGTGAGGAAATCGCTCCAACCACTACGCTCGAGAGCCTCCGTCTCATTCAAGGCTTAGACTCTTCAGAAAAAGTAACAAGTTTATTACTTGCAATTTATTCTTTGAGTCAAAATATTTTGCAATAAACCATCATTTTGTAAGATATTTTTTACGATTGTATACTATTAATTTCGAAAATTGTACTCATAATTCCCCATCATTGATTTTAAAAAATAATGATCGAACAAATAAAGATATCCGAGCCACGTCTCTTCATGTTTGATATGGAAGTCTCATCTTCATTATTGACCCTTAATTTATTTTAGTCCTAGGGAAAGCTAATCGACCAGATGGCTCTAAGTGAAACTATTCATTTAGATGGTTAAGTAATCAGGAAGCTGCTATTTCACGAAACACAACAGATCTTAAGGAAAAAATTTCTTACCAAGGGGAGGTAGTAAATCATCTGTTGCGTTTGCTTAACTAGGGAGAATTTCTAGTGAAATGAGTAAAATGTGATAACGTAATACTTGAACAACTCAATCCAATGGAGGAATGCAAACTAGTATTTAACACTTATTTTCGTTTCAAGTACTTCAAAGATTCTCTTAACTAATAGTATCCCGGATTTGCATTTCTGCAATATGGGAACTCTATCTATACCTTAACGTTGGAATAGGTTTCAGACCATGCACTTAAGCCGCTTTGCCACAAGAGGCACATAGGAATTTTTCTTTCAATTTCCATAGGAATATTGCGAATGATATTACTTTCAGAACTATTTTTAAAAGAGAATGCACATCGACAAGCAAGATGATAATCTGATACCTACGAAATGTATTTAATTGCTTTTAATTTTTTCTCACGCTACCGAAACACTACTTATGCTTTTCAATTGCAGCCTTTCAATATAACGCTATTGTCTGTTCTAGAACTATACAATTCTAGTTCATGTATATGCTATCTTTGGAAATACAGTAGAGTATCGCTTATCCGACATAAAGCAGGCAGGCAGAACGCCGACTAATATGGATGTATTAAGAAAAGATCTATTAAAAGTAAAACTATGATCTAATTTTACATATTAAGCATCTAATAATGTTTTATAACAAATAGATGCACTGCATAGAATCAAACACGTACCCAGCGTGAGGTTCTGGGGGCTGTCCCCCTCCGAAACTCAAGCACTTTTTAATAAAACTTGCTTTTACTCTCTTGAGGTTATTTATGTCAGTTTACTTAGAGTCAGTGTCCAAACTTTGGGCTATGTGTTGTTACCTTCTTATAATTCCAAGAACATACCATAATGCCATTCACACCAAGTGGAGTTAAAGAACTATTTTAAATAGTTCCCGTTCTGTTTTTAACTTCAATATATTAGAACGATACACTCATTGCCTTCTTGTTATTTTTGTTACGTGATATACGTATCAGTTTTTCTTAGTTACATTTCTCTCGAAAATATGTTTGAGTTTGTTTTTGCTATAATGCAGTTTCTTCAAAGTAAACCGGTTTATAAATGAAAAGCAGGAAAATGTTTAATAGAAATACAGAACTGTTGCATTATTATTATTATTATTATTATTATTATTATTATTATTATTATTATTATTATTAGTAGTAGTAGTAGTAGTAGTAGTAGTAGTAGTAGTAGTAGTTGTTGTTGTTGTTGTTGTAGCAGCAGCAGTAGTAGTAGTAGTAGTAGTAACAGTAGTAGTAGTAGTAAGTGTTGTTTTTGTTCTAGTAATAGTATTGATATTTTTAAAACATTAGAATAACGAGTTTACGAGGATTCGTGTTGGGACCCCTCCGAATAGAAAACCTGGATACGTGTCTCCACTGACTGATAGACATACGAGTCATGGTGTAGACGGGTGCGCTAGGCGATAAGACTCTAGAGCATGAAATATAGATTAAGACAACAACTTGCAGTTCTTCTTGCTGATTGATGCTATCTGCAATACGTCTGATCATACGGAATGTGGAACAAAGGAGGATCGGATCAGTAAGACCATGGTCCAGGATCATCAAGACCTAAACCTGTAAAATGTTTGTATAAACAATTATTTTTCATTCCCTAGCTAAATTTGTGGGTATGACCACACACCTTGCCTTATGAAGTATAGTCTTATAAAGAAAAAAAAAAAATTTAGCTAAAAGCTAAAGAGAAACCACATCCATAATTTGGTTCATTTTTTTTTAATAATGGCACACTAGTCCATTTCATCACGATAAATCACGTTTGGTACTAAGAGGTCTGTTTCTGTCCGTATATATCCTTCACACTTTGTTGGAGACAAAATCTGTTTCTTTTTTCGAAGAAAACAGGATGAGAGAAGAAGCTATACAATAGCATGAACTGAAAACAATAGCTATTACCAATAGTACTCTAATCCTGTATAAATACGTCGTTCCAGCAAAATATCAATATGTTATATCTTTATATTGCTTCGGTTCTTATTAACATAAAAATTATAATGTTTTGTAAAAAAAAGGACGGGATGGGATTCGGTCTAGTGTCAAAAGAGTGTAAGGACTATTAATCCACCACACTACCCACCTAAACACAAAAACTAATTTTTGCTTGTTCTCTTTTCCTTAACATATAAATGCTAATATCCATAGCACATGTCACTTCCAACCTCAAGCTAAGAGATTTCCTGTTTGTTTCTATATTTCCATGCATCTTGGTTAGAGAAGCTACTTTATATTTGGCAGACAATCTACACACTAGGTTTAAACCAATAAATCCAACATTTTACTCCACTATCCAGTTCTGTGACCCAACTCTACGATTTCCCTACTAAATTCCCTCCACAATCATGCTCTGCTGCTGGAAAAAATCCCTCGAATGCATGATTGCCAGTATACACAAAACCGGGCATAATTTTGGTTTGGGCTTATATTTTTATTATTTTATTATATTGTTTTGGAGTATCTGAACTTGCTATTAACCTGATGTTATCCATAACCGTAAGGAAAACAGGATGAGAGAAGAAGCTATACAATAGCATGAACTGAAAACAATAGCTATTACCAATAGTACTCTAATCCTGTATAAATACGTCGTTCCAGCAAAATATCAATATGTTATATCTTTATATTGCTTCGGTTCTTATTAACATAAAAATTATAATGTTTTGTAAAAAAAAGGACGGGATGGGATTCGGTCTAGTGTCAAAAGAGTTTAAGGACTATTAATCCACCACACTACCCACCTAAAAACAAAAACTAATTTTTGCTTGTTCTCTTTTCCTTAACATATAAATGCTAATATCCATAGCACATGTCACTTCCAACCTCAAGCTAAGAGATTTCCTGTTTGTTTCTATATTTCCATGCATCTTGGTTAGAGAAGCTACTTTATATTTGGCAGACAATCTACACACTAGGTTTAAACCAATAAATCCAACATTTTACTCCACTATCCAGTTCCGTGACCCAACTCTACGATTTCCCTACTAAATTCCCTCCACAATCATGCTCTGCTGCTGGAAAAAATCCCTCGAATGCATGATTGCCAGTATACACAAAACCGAGCATAATTTTGGTTTGGGCTTATATTTTTATTATTTTATTATATTGTTTTGGAGTATCTGAACTTGCTATTAACCTGATGTTATCCATAACCGTAAGGAAAACGGACTAATTGCGAAACTTCGTGAGTTACAATATATGCGCAATTTTTATTGCTCATAGGAGTACATACTGTCAGTTATTTTATGAAAATATTCTAGTATTGTTTCGGGCAGTTTTTAAGCATCCTATGGTAATCCGAATTCTGATAATTCGAACAGCTCGAGCAAACAGTTATTTTTATTAGGGATGGTATCGAGACGAGACGAGACGAGACGAGAGAAATATAGCTCTCTCGGTCCCGGTCTCGTCTCGGTCAACAAATGCTTGTCTCGATCTCGGTCTCGGTCTCGAGGACCAAATCGCAGTCTCGTCTCGAAAGTCTCGAAATTAATAGGTGAAATTACAATTGTAAAAGTATTATTATCGTACGGTCTGTCGTTTTCGCTTTTTATTTTTGGCCTTCATTCTTGACTTAGAACTATAGCATGGTGTACTTCTTAAGAGCTAATTTCATAGCGCTAATGTTTTCCGTGCGTGTATTCCAGGTTCAATCATCAGTGAGTATATTTCACTTTCAGCAAACGTTCATTATCTTAACAAATAGGGTAAATTATTACTACAATATATTGTGTTTCAAATTGATCAAATGCTTTATTACCGTTTCATATCTACGTGTTTAATTGACACTTTAAAACAGGAACTTCCTGAACTTTGTGGTGGGAGCTACGGCACTCATCTTTGTTATGTGTGGTCTCGGGTTAGATCACGAAACAAATTAGATTCAAAGTCAGATGTTTCACATAGTTCGCGTCTAAATTTAAGTACATTCTGTTTCTTATACAAGTTCCTAAAATTGTAATGCATTACATAAGCATATATCCACTGCCGACACATAGATTGAGCTTATTCCTGAGCACTTAGCGGTGCATGTGATCTTTAAACGAGAAAACCAATCGTGCGTTCATTACGTTGAAATTTTATATTGATTGAAAATTACTTGCGAAAATGGACATACATATTATATAAGTTATATAGGTAATTCGAGCTATCTATATCTATTTTCTCTCTCTCTCGCCAAAACAAGTGATTCTTAACTTTCTAGTTTTCTTTTGTATTAATTTTCGTAGTTTTGCAGCAATATGAAGTATTAAATAGTTTAAAATATTTTTTTCGTTGTATGACTTTCGTTAAATTTTGGATCCAATTTTACCCTACCTTACCCAGTAAATTTATACTATATATATATATATATATATATATATATATATATATATATATATATATATATGAACATTACTGGTAGACTATGCTAAGTCACTTTTTGGTCAAATTGAGCTAGAATACTTTTTTAATAAACTATCTTCTTTCTAGTGGTGTAATGATGTAAGTCTAAAAACTATACTTTGTAACTACTTAGTATAGATTGAAAAACAGTACTTTAGATCTTAGTTAAGGAACCGGTTTTTCGCTTCTCCTGTAAAATTACGAAATTATGACTTGGTTTAGTTTAACTCTGAGGTCTCGATATAAAATCATCACCATGATCATAATCAACCATTATCAATCCACTGCTGGATGAAATCTTCCCAAGTTTTCTCTACAACTATCTATCTTGGGTAATTATTTTCCAGGTTACTCCCCAGTGGTTCCTGATTTTGTTAGAATTTCTTGTATGCAGACACTTTCTAGACTGTTTTTGTCACGTGGTATCCAATATAGAACTGTTTTAGTGCATCGATCATAATTTATTCTTACAACATACCCAGCACATTTTCTAGCCCAAGTTAAAATGATTTCATTAGTACCAGTCGTTAGATGCCAAATAGTTCATTTCTATATATTTAAGCTACAAATAGTTCATATCCTCTACTTTTGGAGCGCAAACACGCTACTTTTTGATCTTCGGATTTGGCAACACTGACTCAATTATTTAAATCAACACAATGTAAGGACCCCCATTTGCTCTAGTGGCTAGCACGCTTGATTTTGGTTCGCATGGTCCCTAGTTCGATTCCCGGGGCGGTAAAGTTCAACGACCGAAGTTTTACGGATTCGACTATTATCAGTAACTCCACGTCTCCTTTAGCCGCCCTAGCATAACCGTGAGACGTTAAACTGAAACAAAACAAATCGAAAATCAACAGAATGTATATTAATAACTGTAAGTCCTTGAATAATTGCATATAGCTATATGGTATGGATCGAGTTTGAGGTGGTCGGTGGTCAAACTATAACGAATGAAATGCAGTTATGGTGTAATTAAAATTTTAATAAAGTACTGTTTTAATCTAAAAAGAATACATCAGGCTTAAGGCTTAGAACAACTAGTGTTACTGAAAAGTTATCAGTTACATTTAATGTCAGTTACAATTTACTTTTACATGTATTGCTGGAACGGAAACTTTGACATTGGGTGATACCAATAAAACGGAGAAGTTACTCATTACGCCCAATTTTGAAGTAGTTACTCGCATTGGTATAAATAAAAATTGAACTGAGCACTAGTCGTCTCGGATCACCTCGGAGAAGCCCCGCCCTTTTGAAGTAACCACACCTCTATTCTCGAACCGAGTAACTACTCCGCGTTTCATATCAATAAAAATCAAAGACTCTTCTGTGATGCTAGTAACTTCTCCAAATTTGTGGAGCAAGCTAAATAGATAACTCCGTGCGAAATATGGCAGAGTATATGATTGTTTAGCTATGTAGCAAAACTTATAAATTGCATAGAAATGTTGCAAATGGAAATTACAAAAAACAAAGGTTCATGAAAGAAAATGTAGAGTAGTTAGCACAACATTTGTTAGGAGAATCAACGGAAATTTGGGGTGGTGCACTACGTAATGATGAAAAGATGCGGAATTTCTTTCTTTACGTGAGTGATCCGGGATTCCAGATCTGAATTTCAGGGAATTCTGTTGTGGCTCAAAGTACTGTGTCTATGACTACTACAAGTATAATGGATGCGATTATTGCGAAATCTGAAAATTGATTGTGATATGCACTTGTCGTGCTAATCTTGATATTGCTGGATTCCAATCAACATCCATCAGTTCGAAGAGGTTCGTACCCGTGGTTTCAGTATTACTTTCTTGTTTCCCGTTTTCTTTTTCAAATTAGTTTTCTTTAAATGCTCGCTCGGATATTAAAGATTCTCTTTTGGATTTGTGTCTCATTTGTAGATGTATTTGATATTTCGTTGCATTTGACTGTAATTGCCTTCAAAGCTTCGGCTTTCCTTCGTTTACTTTCTGGTAACTGTGACTTTGAAAGTACCACTGGAACTTTTATAATAACCACAAATGCACTTTAATTGAAACTGTCGTTGCTACTTATCCCTTCCATGGCGTTTAGGATACTGCGCCAAAAGGTACCAACAACGAAATGACCGCCCGACAGATGGGAGAAATGAGTAACCACTTCTTTTATTGATACGACTCAGTGCTACGTGCAGAGGAAGCGCGAGTAAACGTTCATAAATCTGGAGCAGACTAGACCTGAGTAGTGGCTTGTTTTACTGATACGAAATTGAGGGAGGAGATTACTCCAGGTGTAGTTACTCCGATTCTCGAGCAGGACTTCTCAGGAGTAGTTACTTATTTTTATTGATATCACCCATTAATATTATAAGCAGCCGAGAGACTATGAAAAACATCGTGGATTGAAAACATTCTTGCACCATAAAACAAATTACGAGTAATTTTAAAATATTTTGCAGTTAAGTACGTTATTTGCACTATATTTATAATAATATTTAGCAATTTATTTAAGTTCGCAACACTGCTTAAAATAATGCAACTGCGACTTGTTGTAATTAAAACTACCGAACACTAATGTTATAATGTCCCTGCCATTTGAGTTATTAGAGATCTCCAAAATGTTGATGTTAGTGATATGTATTGTCCTTTGTTACATGAATAATACATGTGCTTTTGTGGTTTTATTTAATATCTAAATTAGAAATATATAGAGCTCTTTGGTGGCTAAGCGGTTAGCCTTTGGCGTGAGAGACCCAGGTTTGATTCCCGGCGGGAACTCATGTGGTTTGAATTCCACTTTAATCAGTAGGTTCAGTCTCATATAGCCTTGCTGCTGAAAGCGACGTTAAACTCAATTAACTGAACAGAAATATGTAATACCATACGTAGTGCAATTTGAGAAATTACAACTTTATGTAGCTTTGGCAACACTGCTTGTTTATCTAGTGGTATTGCAGAGTATCTACAAGAATTTCCCCTTTCACATTTCACACAGGATGTTAAAAAAATTCAGCATTTTTCGCATGGGACCAGTATTTGGAAGTCAAGGCCTGTGGGAGTATCATTATCTCAGCAACCGCGAAAAGTATGTATTTGATACTAATATCGGTCATTTTGTATTATTTTTACATGTCTCGGTACCCCCTTCCCAGCAGGCTAACCCCGGCTCGCATGCCCTGGTAGCTGAATTTGGAAGTCATCGCTAATGGAAGTGACACCATTGATCTCAGCGACCGCAAAAACTATACATTTGACACTAATATCGGTCATTTTGGATTTCTTTTACATGTCTCGGTATCTCTCCTGTGAACTCCAGCCCGCAGTCGAATGGGGTGAATTTGGAGAATAATACGATCGGAGTTTCGCAATTAATCTCAGCGAACGCGAAGACTATGTATTTGACACTAATATCGGTCATTTTGTATTATTTTTACGTCTCGGTACCCCCTCCCCCACAGGTGAACCGCAGCCCGCATGCAATGGTAGCTGAATTTGAAAGTCATCGCAAATGAAAATGTCACCATTGATCTTAGCAACAGCGAAAACTATGAATTCGACATTAATATCGGTTATTTTCTACTACTTTTGCATGTCCCGGTAAATGTTCCCCCTGATAACCCCCTGGTTCAAAATTTTAAAAAAAAATGCTTCTCCTTGGTCTGAGGCCTGGGCCATATTACCCTTCACCCAAATTTGGTAACTCTTGGACTCTCGTTTGGTCCCCAGGCCGCACACAGACAGTCAGACATACAGGCACACAGACATACAGACAAATAAACTCTTCGTTTCACTTATATTAGATAAGATATACGTACGAGGATCCAAGTCGAGGGTTAAAGGGGTTATAGATTCCCATAACACTCTGCTATACACTGTATAAAATAACTGGTTTCAATCCTACTTCTTTACACTGGAATAAATGTGAAACTATGGTTTAACCCCTCCCTCCATCATATCCTGGATCCGCTGGTATATATATATATATATATATTGATTGATTGAGTGAGTGAGTGAAAGAGAGAGAGAGAGAGAGAGAGAGAGAAAGGGAAGGCTATATACATCAGCAGTGGATTTTGTTTTGGGAGTAAGAAACATTTGTGTTGTACGTGCAATGCGAAAAAGTGATCACAAATTTATTTCGGGAGGAGTTTGAGTCCGATAGCCAGCCCCTAAATACGCCACTGAACATTAGTCAACCGTTCCCATATTATCTAACACAGCAACGAAACAAATTTTGAGTAAAGGGCAATCTTAATAGCTATGTATATCAAAATTCGAGACGAGACCGAGACTTTCGAGACTGAGCTAAGTCTCGTCTCGGTCTCGTCTCGATTTATAGAGCTGCTTCTCGGTCTCGGTATATAAAAGGCTGTCTCGGTCTCGGTCTCGTCTCGATATATAAAAAGCCGTCTCGGTCTCGGTACCATCCCTAATTTTGATTTACGAGGTTAAATGTATGATGAAACTTCAACTTATTTGCATATCTACTAGCGTGAAATGTTATCTGTTAAATGGCATTCATATCTCATCTGCTGAGACTTACATACTCCAATATTTGGATCACTAACGACATCTCTTAACCAAAGGCTCATTGTGTGAAAATAAACCATATATTTTTTGTTAACTTTTACAACTCTCGGTATACCGATATATGTTTATTTTCCTCAATCTATTTTGTGACTATATAAAATATACATGCACAAGAACTAACTAGAATGATTGCAACTTTCCACCAAGGATAGCCTCGACTTCTAACTGTTATTTTGATTTTTTTAGGATTATGAAAGGTTTCCAATTTTGAACGGTTAATTGTTCAATAAGCATATAAATGTCTTTTTCTTAGTATCTGTGTGATATATCAAAATATAAAATTCTGAGTGATGAGTAATATAATTGCTGAGGTTACTTAAATTACTTAGAATATTATCATGTATTCCTTTGCGTAATGTATTAATAGTATTGAAATTCTGTGTGATGATTAATATTGCTGTAGAACATAAATTATTACTTACAACACCATAATATCTTGGTTTGTATAACGTGTTATTAGTAATACTGACAGTATAATCATCTGTACTTTTGAAGTACCGGTAAGGTCTTATTCAAGGTAAATATAACGACATCAATGAAAGTAAAAAAAAACATATTTCTCAGTGTGATTTTGAAGGTGTTTTTATATCATTACTATATTTTATGTTTTAAGCAAATTGCAAGTTTCGTATTTTGTGAATCAGCACTTAAGTGGGAAATGTATTATTATAATACGTCTTTCCTTATTACTTGCAGGTACTGCGTAATTGTTCCAGTATATCATGGAAATATTAAATGGTCATCTCTGGTAGTAGCGACATATTTTCGTGATGATGGGAAATAGTTCCAGTTTCCTTAACTTAGACTGATCATGCTCTTCAATTAATGAAGTTCTTCAACCTAATTTATTTTTCAGAAACTTTCAAATGAAATTTTTTTGTTTAGTATTTTGCTTGATCTTCTAAAACGCTAGCTGAGTAATGTACTCCCATTTAAGTTCATACATGCTTCACGTTTTACCATATATTTACGGATATATCGATCTCTTAGGAACGTTTTCATAATCACTGCTTGACAAGGGAATATGATACATACTTTCAACAATCTTAACACGCTGTCTATTCAAAGCATTCGTATCACAGAAATAACATACGTTTATCTACATTTAACACTTTCCAAGTGTAACACTCCGATTTTGATAAAATTTGACAGCTAGATACTACACATAAAATAAACGAAGATGTATTTTTTAATTTTCTGCGGAAAAATGGCTTTCCGGAACGACAAGTAAACCGAAATGAATGATGTAGGGCTAGTTTATTGATATTGTAGACGTAAAATGAGGCTATATGTGTTTCGTATTTTTCTGGAAAAGCAGTTGGGTGCGGCACGGGCCCTTCCAAACCTTTGACCACGGAACATCAAAAGTGCTAATAACAGTTTGTCTGAAGTGCTAAAAAGACATGAAGAATTACAACGAACCTTTGTATAGTGGCAATACGCAAAAATAAACGAGCACGTGCTTTTTAGTTTTTTTTACGGAAAAACAATTTAGAGGTCAAAATACCGACCAAAAGTTTGAAACTTGACGGCTGAAAGGTAGAAAGAATTGGACCGAAGTGAATGAAATTGCACACAGATATTGTATACGTAAAATCATAGAATACGGGTTTCATATCTTCCTTCTAAATAAGGTTTGGTGGGGCACAAATCCTTCCAAACCATTTGATTACGAAATGTCAAAACTGCAAATAAGTATATGTCATAGGTTCTAAAAAAATATGGAAAATTGCAACGAAACTTTGTGTAGAGACAATTCACAAAAAAAGGGAACGAACACGTATTTTTAGTTTCTGCTGAAAAACAGTGTTAGGACGAAGGCTGTCTTCGAAAAAAGGTAAATTTTATCGTAATAGATCCTGAAGAAGTGGACCGTAGCGAACAAAATTTTGCGTAGATATTTTATACGTGAAATAAGGCAGTTCGTGTTTCGCAAGTGTCCCCATACGATTTGCTTCAAATTTGGCACATTAGCAGTAAACACAAATACGAGACGTGGTTTTGTAAATCGACATTTTTTTTTCGGAGAAACATTGTAAGGGTAAAAGGCTTCTCCCGAAATACTATGAAATACGCTATTCTGCTTAGGATTACAAGGGACCATACTTTCTCTCCCTCCTTTTTTTTTTTTTTTTTTTTTTTTTTTTTGACAAATCGATTTCTGAAAATGCTTGATATCATCGGATGAAGCACTCAAAGAAACCGAAAGCAAATAAATTTTTAGCTGCAGACCATAAAAGGGGCCGGAGAAAAAGGGGTCCAAAGTTCGAATAGAGAGCGCAGAAAGTGCATATAAATATCATGTAATTATGAGACGAGTGGAGGAATTGAAATCAAATTTGAGGTGTGGGTATCGAGTGTGAAAATCTTCGGAATAGGTGTATCGCGCATAATGTCGGCCATCTTAAAAGTCGTCATACTGGAGTTATCGAAAATAAATAAACGGGAGGGAAATTATGTGGCATATGAATTTAGACTACCTTGTTCCCTGATTTTTAAATATGAAGTTAGTTTTGAACAGGTGAAATTAATGATAGTGATCTATCTATTCGCGTCAAGAAAAACACTTACGGGCAGGTCGTTGCGCTCTCTGTAGAGAACTTGCTGCAGTGCAGTTAGTTTCTCTAGAACATCACAAGCAAATATGCAGACTCATGAGGTAATATTAGGAAAAATGGGCAAATTTAATAATAGAAAGAGTATATAAGAGTCAACATTACCATTTCTAGTGATTATGACTGGTGGTTGAAAATAATACGCAGTCATATGTTACCTGTAGTATTTTAACTGCTGTGGAGTTGCAGGGGTGGATTCAGGGGGAGGGGCTCCTCCAGAAGAGGAAACTTTCTAATTTTATATATAAATAAAACCTATCCCAGAGTTTGAAGCTCTCTAAAGTAGCTCTAAGCAGTAGTATTACAATCTACCGAGCCCCAGAATTCCGTCCTTGATCCACCCTTGGGGAGAGGGTAGAAATACAATAAAACAGTTCTTCTTCTTCTTCTACTACTACTACTAGTACTACTACTACTATAATAATAATAATAATAATAATAATAATAATAATAATAATAATAATAATAATAATAATAATAATAATAACCGATAAACGATAAGCGGTATAGAAATTACGAACGGGATGAAGGCTAATTTCCCTTCACAAATATGGATATCTCATTACAATCTTTATATTTCGAAATTATATTTTCTTCTGAATGAATCTCTGTGCATTCCCGTTAATTGCAATCCTGCATCTCATCTACAGCAATAACTCCAACATTGAACCCAAACTCACAGCCCTATTTTGATTATGTTTCTGGAACACGTTGAATCGCCTGAAATGACAGAAGACACTATAATTGTTTTCGTCTGTTCAAAATTTCCGGAGTCCGTAACTCAAAACATAAAGGTTGGTAAAAACCAACCTCATATTTGAATTTCTGGAAACAAGCTACAGTAAATTGATATGCCACATGATTTCCTTCCCTTTTCTTTATAACTCCAGTATGGCCGACATGATGGTCAATGCACCTATTCCGAAGAGATTAACACTCAATACCGACACCTCAAATGTGATCTCGATTCCTCCAATCGTTCCAAAATCACATGTTTATGTGCACTTTCTGTGTTCTGTATTCGAACTTTGCACCCCTTTATCTTCGGCCCATATTATGGTCTGCCGCTAAAAATTTTCTCGGTTTCTTTGAGTGCTGCTGCCGATGATAGCAAGCTAGAAATCGAATTCTCAAAAAAGAATGGTCTCTTTTTAGTGTTAATGTACCAAATTTGAAGCAAATTGGATGGAGACAATTGAGGAGAACATATTGCCTTATTTTATTTATGCAATATATACGTATAATTTTATTCGCCTACAGTCCATTTCTTCCTGTGTTTCTACGGTAATATTTACTTTTTTCGGAGCAGGACTTGGCCCCAACACAGTTTTCACGCAAAAAAAAACACGTTTTCGCCTACTTTTGTGTATTTTCTCTAAACACGGTTTCATTGCAATTCTCCATGTCATTTTGGCACTTTAGAACTATACTTATCATCACTTTTGATATTTCGTAATCAACAATTTTGAATTGTCTGTGCTCAATTACAACCACTTCGGTCTACTTCTTCTTGCCTCTCGGATATCAAGATTCAAAATTTTAGGTGGGGGATTTGGCCACTAAAACCATTTTTAAGCATAAAATAAAAAACACATCATTCACTTATTTTTGTGTATTATCCCTACGCAATGTTTTGTTGCAATTCTTCATGCCCTTTAGACACTTCAGATATAGTGTAATTAGCGTTCCTGATATTTTGTGATCAAAGGTTTGAATGGGTCCGCCACCCACCCAACCGTTATTTCCAGGAAGACATGAAACATGTATTCCCTCATTTTATGTCTACAATATCTATGCACGAGTTCAATCACTTCGGTCTAATTCTTCTTGTGTTTCAGGCGTCAACTTTCACAAATTGTGATGAGCCTTATTCCCTTTAAAATCGTTTTCTCGCATAAAATAAAACAAACACGTGTTCGTTTATTCTTTTGTATTGTCCCTACACAAAGTTTCGCTGCAATTGTTAACCTATTTTAGGCACTTCTGACATACTGTTATTAGTACTTTTGATATTTCTTGATCAAAGGTTTGGGATAGTCCGTGAACCACCCAACCGTTTTCTCTAAGAAAATACGAAACACGTATTCCTTCATCTAACGTCTGCAATATCTGTGCAAAAATTCATTCACTTCGGTCTCACTTTTTCTTGACTTTCGAGTATCAACTTTTAAAATTTTGGGTGGGAGCTTTTGCCCGGAAAAACCGTTAATTAGCACAAAAGAAAACACACGTATTCGTTTATTTTATGTTTAGTATCTAGCTGCCAAACCTTTATGTAAATTGGAGTGTTACACTTGGGAAGCGTTAAATGTAGGATACGGTGACCAAGTATCTCGGAAAAATACATATGCTGGGATAGTGTGCATATCTTAATATTTTTTATTCATTTCTATTTTACGATGTGGTTTGAAAATAGCCTTAGAAGACACGATGTACATATGTATCATATTTTAAACTACTTTTAGAATTTTTATAACTAGTGACAATTTTATATAAATAAACTTCATGGACCCTTATATAAAATTTCCTTCAAACTTCAAAATATCATGTGTTCGGCTCTTTCACATTGATAACTTGCGAACAGTATGTTTAGAAACGATTGTATTTGAAAATGACTGTCAGCAAAAATTTAAGAAACTACTATGTGAGTTGACGTGCATTTTCAATAAATTGCAACTCCATAACGGATTGTGCTGCTAGTTATTCTCTCGAATGGCAAAGTAAGTCCTTACCCTGTTTAATTCCCTTATGTATTTAAAGTTGAGCAATCATTAGCATTTGTCCATGTACAATATTATTTTGTGTTATTTTACCAGAACTCGTAGCTAAATAAAGGAATGGTGAGAATACATAATTTCATCTTATATATTTTCTGTGTTGAAAATGTTTAGTTATCTGGCAAAATTAGCGACTGTAGTACTGCTTTAGTAATAAACTAACGTTATTTTTATGCCAATAGATATAAGTGTCTGCAGTTCAAAAGATGTTACATGTCTCTCCTTGGCAACTATCCGAGGCATGACCTGTTGTTGCTGGTGGGTCAGGGTATAGTTTGTACTATTTGCATTCAGTAAAGAAACAGCGTGCACTGAACTGAGCATACTCTGATAGTGTGAAGTGGGTGAGGTCTTTGTTAAAAGAAACTGCATATATTGGGATCGAGTATGTTGTGCGATTGTGCAAATCTGACAAATATGTTGAGTTTATTGTGTAGGTCATTGCTTAAGGTGTTAGCATCCCATAAATCTCACCACAAGACTTATCAATACAGATCAGAAATGTCGCAACAAACTCCTCATCTCGAATGTGAAAGTAGATTGTTATTTAGAACCAATATGTGTATCGCATTGTTATACAGAATAATTTCATCATTATTTCTGTTCTTAGATAATAATATCATGTAATTAAAGTTAATGATGTTAGTGAACACATTGTTTCGTTTCGTTTCGTACGGGTTCCAAGAACTGATTACGGGTTATTGCCTTTAACTCTGATGGATATCTGAGCACAATTATTGAACTCTTTCTAATATCATCCTGAGAATAAGATCAGGAAATTATGTTCAATAACTAAAGGAAGAAAATCAAGGCTTTCAAAATTATATATCTGTAAATGAGTGACATTGATTAATATATCTAAAGGGGGCAAGAAATTCGAGAGTAATTCAAGATTGTAAACTTAAAATACATTTCCATAATAAGTAGCACCAATTTAAGATATTATCTATTAACTTAACCATCATATTGTAATCCCAAGATAATAATTAATTCAATACAATTGTTAATAAGTTCTAGAAGATTATATCAATATCCTCTACTGAGTGTCCTTGCTGTATAATAGCTGCGTAGTGACTAACGTTCTATTAAAAGTAATTTAAATTCACCATTATCTCATGGAAGCCAAGTGATAGCTTTTCGAGGACAACGAAACCTAAAAGACATGACACAGTTATAACATTAAAAGTCATGTGTTTTTACATATGTTGGTAACAGTATACCAAAATCAATTTAAGGAATAGTGACGAGTGACATACTTCACTACTTTTAAGTGTATGTTGTGAAACACTGAAGGTCTTAGTGGTCTAGATATATTATAATAGCATTTTATTTTAGGGATTATTTCTCAAACAATAATAGAGCAGAATACAACATATAATTATCTCATATGACCAATACATGTGCATATGTAAAAATATTATTATTGTCAATTACACTAATATACAATATTTTGTTGTTTTGAATTCGCAAAATGACTTCCAAGACATTGAAATTTAGTAGTTAGCAATCATTTCACATTTAGTGTTTAAATTTACCTCTTCACAACAACTTAAACTCACACTTCGACCGAAAGTGACATGATGGAATAGCTTAATTCCGATCTTGGTATACGTGCGTAGCATACTAAACTATTTACTGACCAAACGGGTCTTCGGAAAGTTCAATTATGGTCTAGCAATACATTAGAATGGTTATTGAGACATTAAAATAAGAACATTCGTCATTCTGTTCAAATCTATATTCAACGTGGAGGGAGGTGCTCTGTTTCAATTACAAATTTGTGTTGCGCCTCGTATTTCGCTCACCGGAAAATGCTAAAACGCCTTATAATGTCTGGATTCGCCTCCTTTCCTGATTCATTCCTCTTTACTCTACAAATAGCCACATGTAGATAGATAAATACATATATCGTTATCATAATACTATTTATCTAGTATCGATATGCATTTAATGAAAAGGGTGTGCATCCCAGTTGTGGTTATTTTGACCATATTTCACTTTCCACAGATTAAGAACTAATATTGAGTTATCTTAAAGAACTTTTCAAAACTAGAAAAAATGTTTAAACTTTTCAATATTGTTGAATTATTCTTTAGAATGGACCATGAAATGTTTAACCTTTTCAATATTGTTAAATTCTTCTTTATAATGGACAATAAAATGATACACTGCCTTTTGTACTTTCCGAATAAGTTCCTATTCATGAAGTTTATCTTGTACCTGGTATTAATAATTACAATCTCAAGTAGTAAGTTCTTTGAATTTGTGTGTTGTTGGTAAGATTGTAAGAACCTAGAGATCGAGCATCCTAGTGTGACAGGATCGAAAGCTGTTGCTGCCAAGTTAACTCTCGGAAACACAGTGTCCTAGACAGGATAAGAAAACTCAAAGACTAGATATTTTACAAGGGGAAGGTCACGAAATGGCTCCGCTGAGATCCGAACGAGACAACTGTGTTTACATTTGATATGTTATAACTAGACGAACCCAAAAATATACGTGCCACGATTCGAGGTATCGAGAGTTAGAACATATTTTGTAATTTAAAATCTATTAGCTGTCAGAATAGATTTCACTGGGTTATTTGTTCGAAAACGGTTCGGTAGGTTCAAAACTCGACGAACACGTATCCCATCATTTTTAAGGGCAGACTTTCCTTGTTAAGAAAGTTTACCCCCAAGTCGCAGACAAGATCAAATTCAAAAATTTCACACGGCAAGAGGAGTTTAGTATATCGTCATTGGAAAAGTGTTGCAAATGAAAGAAGGTATGGTCATTGACTCTCTACAACAACGCCATGCAAAATGGCGGTGGTTCGAAGTGTAAACAAAATCTTAATTGAAAAGTACATGACCACACCTATAAATCTGATACGGCGAGGCAAGTGTGAAAACAGGAAAGCAAATGTGGCATTATTTTCAAAGTACAACGATGTGAAATAAAAACGTTTTGACCTCGGGGTCCCCGCAGGGTCCCAGGTGGAGTCAAACTCAAAAGTTTTGTTAGTAAGAGGTGTTAAGTAGCGCATCGTTTGAAGGCTGTTTTGAAATGAAAGAATAAGAGTTCACAATGACGGACTAATTTATGCACGAAGCAAACACCATAGAAAATCAAAGTGAGAATGACAAACAAATAAACAATCGAAATGTTAAATAAATAAATAAAAAACATGATCGGCCGTCTTGTAGCACCAACTTCTGTACTTCGGTCGGATCAGTAGTAGATCTCTTTATTCCAACGTGTCGAATGAATGAAGATATAAAACAATTGTCAGACAACATAATTGTCTTCATTTATATACAAACTCATGGCAGTCATACTGGACAAGAGATGGTACGTCTTTGGCTTTTTCCCTGGGATGAACTTCGATCTCAGGACTCTCAATTTGAAGGTGAGACGTTAGTTAAGCAACGCATTGAGGTTGCTGAGGATAGAAATGTGGGTCCTGACCTTGGGGTGCTCGGGGTTCAGGCGGAGGTCTTGTAAGCGAAATGGAGTGTTATCTTCAATAGGAGACAAGTGAGCTTGCTGGAGAGCAGTTGGACGGATGGTACAATAGGATTGTTCACTTGTCCAAGCAGAGGACAAAGTTTAGCAAACCAAAACCTCCCAAAAGGCATTCTCGTGGTGGTAAGGGGAAGAAGGTCCAGGAATACGCTGATACGGTGAGGTTATTTAATTCAGACCCTAAACTGCTTGTTGACCGTATTATTGAGGGTAAGGTGACCGATCACCTTACGGAAGAAACTCCCACCTCAAGAGGCATACAGCAAATATACGAGCAGGCAGGCAAAATTCCTGAGAGCGAACAGGACTGTCCTCATTCCTAAGCAAGAAAGGGAATTAGCTAAACCACAGAACTGGAGGATGATCACCATAGGATCGTTGCTGATGCGGCTCTTTACTGGGATCCTTGCGGATCTCTTGCAAGAGGTGGTCACATTAGATCGATCGCAGAATGGTTTTGTTATTGGACAGAGCATGTCGTCCGACTGCTTTCTAGCAAGCGAAGTAATTCGTCTAGGTAAGAGGGTTGGTGTCTTGCTGAGCATCCTCGACATTAGGAAGGCTTTCGATACGGTACCTCATGCGTTAATCCTCTGGTCTCTTGCTAGTAGAGGGATCCCTGAGGCTTTTCTGGAACTGGTCAGGGAATTATATATGGGGAATCGGACCCAGATTGATGGTCATGATATCTCTCTGGAGATAAAGAGAAGTGTTAAGCAAGGAGACCCGCTTAGTCCTCTCTTATTTAATCTGGTGTTAGATGAGTTACTGCGGAGACTGGAGGATTGCCCTGGGGGGTTCCGGATCGGTGACTTTGAAGTGGGAGTAATGGATTATGCCGATGATCTGCTCCTGGCGTATGATTCTGCCGAACATCTGCAGGCTGCATTGGGGGTGGTTCATCGGTATTTGTCGTGGCTGAGCATGGCGCTCTCAGTCGTCTGTGAATATCTACTATTGACAATAAAAGTTAATACCTCATTTCGCTTCTCTAGTTTCAGTGATGTGAGCTGAACATGCGTAAGATACATAGTGCGGCATTTTAAATTCAACATATCACGTTTATGAATATTTTGTATCTTTTCGTCCGCTAACCTTTATTGATCAACATTCATGGCAAATTTGTTTTTCCCAGCTTCAGCAGTTTGGAGTGCCTATAATTTCGACATAGGTTTTAACCGTTTTTCTTTGACTCAAGGTGGCCAGAGCATTTTTAATTAAGCTTGTGTTTACATTTTGACCCTCTGTCACTTTGCAGAAGGTTATCGTACAGAGTCGATAGCTTAAGCAATAGCTTTGAAATGATATGCTACTTAACCTCGGTATCATGTATCACAAAAGAAATTTTTTTTTCGGAGGCTAGTTCACTTACCCTTACCTGAGGATGAAATTAGTACACGTAATATTTTACTTTCCTCGATTAAATTAAATGTGTTAAAAGTTTCCAAGGTCCAATAAATAAGAAATTGAAAAAATCAATAACTTTCTCTTTGCAATCCATAAATGACCGTATAAAAATATCAAAAACATTCATGAAATTGTTAGACTACAGCTTTGCTAAAAATTAATTATATAATATCGACTAAACACAGCCTTATACTTTTTACTATGTATTTAGCTATTAATCAGTGTTACAAGAAACACCATCAGATTAAATCTCATTTCAAGAGCACATCGATTATTACCCATATTCAAAAAACTTCTTGAATGTCTCAATATTCTACTTCTTTTGTTTACTTCCTTTTATAAGAACGGCATGTGCACAAATTGCTAACAGATTCTGCCCCTAACATCTTAGTCCCCTCCAAGAAATATTCACTAATATCCCCAAAATACATATGTAATTACGTACTAATAGATCTCTTCCAAAATGTATACCAATATAAATAAATTACTAAGTACAGATATGATTTTATATGCATAGATATTGACTTGTTAATAAACGATTTCTACGTATAAACATATCAAAAGTATCTTCATTAAAACACACCTTTATCTTAATTAAAATGAAAGGAGCGTTCCAAACCCACAATATATACAATATACATAAGCAAAGCTAGTTTCTATTTTAAGAGCATTTTCTTTCAATGACGTATCCCCTTCAATTGAAAAGTTAGCAAATAAATTGTGAAAATTAAATCTTCAGTCAAAAAACCGAACTTAACCGGTAATAATATAGTTATATGTATTCTAACCTAATAACGAGTCAGTGAAAGTCCGCATAAATCCTCCTGATCGATGTCAAGAAACCTTATAGTTATCCCCAGCGATCCAAGGTACTTTCTACTAACAGGGTGTATAAATTGTCCAATATGAATACAGGACTTTTTCCACCACGCCTGGAAATACAGGACTCTCCACCATGCCTCGAACGATTCAGAACTCTGTCCACCACACCAGGCAATACAGGACTCTCGATCATGCCCGAGGCGATACAGAACTGTTAGGTTTATTTAAAATTTAACTGTGCCAATGAAGATTAGCTCCATTTATGAAGTGTTAGGCATAACAACCGTTACTTATTAACTATGTATATTTATGTAAAATATAAGTAGAATCGAAACATAATATATTAAACTTTGTGTATTCTTGTTACCATATAATTATCATATTTTAAAACTAAAAACCATATAGAAATATAAACGAATACATATATAAATTATGACAATTACTTCACAAATAAGATCTGCTCATTGTAGCCATAGATATAACCACAGCGTGTTGTTACACTTCTTCTTCTAATCTTCACCAGCATAGATAATACATTTACTTACGAAACATTTTGATGAACCATCTATTTATTGCATTTCATCCTAATACTCTCCCCGGGGAAGATGTTAGGATATAAGTACTGTAATCAGTACCTGTATATGGCAAAGTAAAATGATGTTGAAAAGAAGGGAAAGAGTATAATATAGCATGTGGATTGTTTAGATTCAGATTATATAGTTCTTGCTATGATGTATTAAGTATTTGTTTATGGATCTGTATTTTATAAATATGGTTTTGTTTATATCATCTTTTACATGGAATTATAGATTTATAAAAGTATAAATTCGTATTTACAAGTTGGTAATAATTGGTTTTAATAGGATGTCATATATGTGGAAAACTTTATATGTCGTTAGGCTTAACTGGTAATTCTAACGTTATAAGTAAACGTTACGGCTAAAGTGTTTAAAGCAGCACTCACCCTAAACAAGTTTTAAAGGTATAACAAGAACTCTGTCCGCTACGCCACGCAATAATAGACTTTCATTCAATCACTTCCCATTAACCGATACAAGAAACATTCACCACAGCCTATACGCGAAAGGGCATCACTTTGTCATCCATCATGCTAGGGCGAACTTGATTATTATGATGATTACTTTAGGTTACAAACATTGTGATCTATTCATCAAGCTAAAATGGGTTTTCTTCTTAGTATTTGAGATAACAAATACATGGTTTTCACTTCCATTTCCTATCATCGGTCAGGAACGTAAATTCTTGTCTGAGACTGCGCCAAATGTTAAACTGCAGCAATGCTAAAAATTAATTATATAATATCGACTAAACACAGCCTTATACTTTTTACTATGTATTTAACTATTATTCAGTGTTACAAGAAACACTATCAGAATGAAACTCTTTCAGGAGCACATCATCTATTACAATGCATGTTCCACAAACATCTAGAATATCTCAACATTTAACTTCTTTTATTTACTTTCTTTTATAACAACGGCATGTTAACACACTCCTAACAAACTATACTCCTAACATAAATATGGAAACAGCGCTACGTTCTTTCAAAACTTCAAACTTGCAGCTATTAGCCAGATATATATTACATAGTACATGAGCAGTAGCACGTGTGTTTCTATGATTCGTTGGATCCGTACAGGACTCCGAAACACTTATCGGTGGTCAATATTTGGTTACGAACTTGTTATGTTTTGAAAGAACGACAGCAACAGCAACAAAAAATATTACTACACTATTTATGTGAGATTCGACATTATGCAGATCTTTTGTTGCTTTGTTTGCTTGCTTCTTGCCAGGTGAACAGGAGAAAGTAGAACCTTAAAAGCATAAATATCATTTTATTTTATCTCTTAATAAATATTAGAAATGTTTTTAAAGCTCAAATTTAATTAATTTCTCTTGAATTATAATAGATTAATAACTATGGTGAATGAGTTTGATTTCGGATATCTATAGTGTGTTCAGCACACTGACTTCCATCATAATTGTTTCTGCAATTAAATATAACTCAGATAATCTGTCTCTAGAAATTACATCCTCAGCCTTAGTTCTACACTAAGCAGATAGCATAGTTCAAAAGTTCGCTATGCTGTTATATTTCCTTAAATAAATAAATAAATAAAACACATTTTTACTTGAAAGTACAGAAAAAATGTGACAAATATCATGAACAATTCTGTTGTAAACTACACAGAAGTTCATACTCAAATAAACTGCAATGACGTGCGAAGGATTCGAAGTTGTCAATAATCTAGTTTTTAATATGCTAAAGCTACGATTCCTTGAATAGATATTTGATCAAGGAATTAATTCGTGTGGTTTTACAGGATATGGCGTAGCTAGCTTATTGTCCCATAGTTTTGTTAATCCAAACATGCGTTGAAAACAACTATCATTGCGCATCTTGTTTAGTATATGTCAGTTAATAGAACCAAAATAAAATTTTTCTTCAACTAAAAATGGTGCGTATTGTGCCTGATAAAGTGCTTTTGCGAGAGGTTCTTCTTCATTACTTTAACATGACTATAAGTCATCCTATTTTGGTGGAAGTGTATGATGACTATACTCTAGCTGAGCGAACGTGTGAGAAGTGGTTTCCACTGTTTAAAAGTCGTGATTTCGGCTTGGAAGACGAAGAGCGACCTGGAGAGCAAAAAAATTTGAAGATGAAGCATTTTGAGAATTACATCATCAGGGTTCGTGTCAAACGTAGGACGAACTTTCAGAAGCATCAGGAGTTGAGCAAACAACAGTTTTCAAACGCCTCAAAGCCATGGGAATGGTTTAAAAGATGTAACATTGGGTTCCAGATGAATTCAAAGAAAGAGACGTTTTAACAAGAAAAACCGTTTGCGAATTGCTGCTTCAAAAACAAAACATAAAGAGATTTCTGCACCGAATTTTTACCGGTGATGAGAAGTGAATTAATTACGATAACCCTAAACGAAAAAAGGCCTGGATGAAGTCAGGGGAACCAGGTCCATCACAATCAGACGAGATATTCACTGTACAAAGGTTGTGCTGTGTATATGGTAGGATATGAAAGGTGTGGTGTACTATGAACTTTTGAAACCTAGTGAAAATATTAATGGATAATGTTATCAACAATAATTAATGCTTTGAAGGAAGCTCTGGCCCGAAAACGACAAGAATGGAAGTACATAGATAATAAACTTATTTTTCAACATGAAATGCTAGACCACATGTCGGACAACCGGTCAAAACCTATTTGGAAAATGTCGGAAGGGAAGTGTTACCCCACCCGCCGTATTCACCAGACGCTGTTCCGTCTAACTACTACTCTTTCGACTTCATGAATAACGATTTGATTGGACAGCGGCTCACTTCTTCAGAAAATATCGAAAAATGGATCTCTAATTGGATAACTTCAATGGATGAGGAATTCTTTGGACACGGAAGCTGTAAATTGCCTAAAATATGAGAGAAAGTATCGGCTAGCAATGAACAATATTTTTGGTAACGTATTCGTTTATTTTGTTTTTGTTATAAAGCTTCAATTTTTGATTAAAAACCGCGCGAATTAATTGCTAGACCAAATAGTATAAACATTGACTTGAAATAAGCATTTCGAATTCAATTCTCAACATAATATAAAATATGATAAAAACTCTAAATCTTCAAGAAATCAACAGAAGGTTCATCTTACGTACCTATATTATCGTTACAAACCCATTAAAAAAGCGATGAATGCAAAGAGTGACTTACATGTCTGTCTCGCGATTTGTCTATAAATCAAAACACCTAATTACATTATTACTACGGGCTGAATTTTAGTTAAGAACATACTTTTCTTTTATATATATTTCCGAGTTAGTAAATGAGAAAAACATTTTATTAGAAAATGTAGGAAGTGATTCTTTTGTCTTTAGAATTGTTATGTTACTTATCTCCTGATGTTTGTGTCTGTGTATCAAAACACTACACTGAAAGAAAGCTACAAGTTTTATTAGTGTATGAACACAAGGGATTTACAGGAAAGATAAACTGTATTTTCCTCTTCAAAGGGATCGACAAAATGTAATCAAGAAAACCGTAAAATTTCTAATGTAGAATATGAAAGATACCAGTTATTTGTCAACTATTTTTGAAGTGTCTGTGTTAAAAAGGCATTGCTTTATTTTCCATTTGGGAAAACGAATTAACATAAAAGTTAGGACGTAATACCTTGATTAAGAGACAAAAACACGTAAATATTCCAGCTCGATTAGTGGAAATCGTTAAAGTCATAAAATGCTGTACAGCTAATATCTTTGATACTTCCAGGCTATCGGGTGTATCTGAGTCGCTAGGTTACCTTGGTTCACCGAGTCTGAAAGCAAGACCGATTCGTGTGTCGTGAACAGAGATCATGACCCAAATGCCGAAGATACAGTGGTAACAAATAATTTATCATGAAATAAGAGTATAAGATTTTTGTAGGAAAAAAAACTCACAAAGTTAGCAATGTTAACATACGTTGTATGTATATATTAACTCGTGGTTAAATGTGCTTAATAGCACTAAACCAGTGAAATAATACGCATAATGTAATAAATGGTAGCACTTACATCTAACATGCAAATTATCTTGTCACGCATGAAAGATATCGGGGATTTTGTTAATGCTAATATAGTTCAATAATCACTCTCGTTCCTAGTCTATCAATATATTTGAACAAGTAAATAAATTAGACAGGGTGGGTTGGATTGCTTCTTACAACTAAATTAATGTATATACATAAAAGCAAAGACATGAGAGTCTGCCTGAGAATTGAACCAATCAGCTCACGTGATTACATGAACATTTACATACAGCCATTGGAAATCAAAGTTATTAATAAACTACAGTCATTCTCAATAAAACTATACTGATTCAAGTGATCTCGTAATTAAGCGAAGAGTTAATTCGAGATAACAAATACAAATCACAAAAGTCCAGGCCCAAAGGCCTAAGGTGCGTGAGAAATACAAATTGGACTAATAGTACCTCTGGTAATCATTTCATGCTTATTAGAAAACAATAAAGTATTAATCCAACTTACATGATTGTATCCTTACAGGAATCCAATAATAGTATAACAAGACAAATAAGTGACTTGCGCCTAACGACTCGGTTAACACGACTAGCAAGGTCTCATCGATTAAAGGCAACTTTTT
Organism: Thermobia domestica; assembly: GCF_964235325.1. Classification (NCBI taxonomy): domain Eukaryota; kingdom Metazoa; phylum Arthropoda; class Insecta; order Zygentoma; family Lepismatidae; genus Thermobia; species Thermobia domestica. Next base: position 195,159,464 of record NC_137460.1, on the reverse strand, counting down.
TCTGGTATAATTTATCAGAGTTTATATACACAATTTGGTTCTCACTTCTAATCTCTGTGTTCTCTATTCCTTGTCTATCCTAACCACAAAAGGTTGTTTTCTGTGACGTCAATAAGGAAATCCTTGTAACTAACTTAACAAATATTTTGACAAAAGTATACATTTCTCTTTCACATAAATTTATGGTTTTCTTTTCACTTCAATTTGATTTGCTTCTATGAGTGGTTTATATCCGTACAGTATCTGTGAATTCAATTTCTAGACACTTTTAAAATTAGATAAGTGAAAGAAACAAAATGCATATTTATATTTCCGTTTTGCTTCTAAAAGTATCCGTATAGTACCGTGATTTCACTTTCTAGACACGTTTAAAATTAGATGGGTGAAAGAAACAGAACGTACTGCACACTTCTCCTCCCTATATAGTAAATTATTTGCAATAATAGGGAATATCAGAAGTATGTTAAAGCATCATGAGTTTCATAGCATATAGCATCATAGCAGCATTCTAACATTGTGGACCGTTACAATGAAGAGTAAAGGCAAACGAAAGAAGCTGGACTAGTACATTTGGATGCGATATTCTATTCGTGACGACTATGTACCGAGATCAACCCTGTAACAGTTAGGGCGAATGAAGTGTTACTTCCATGATAAATTTACCTTCAATCCCGTTGGGTTACGAGTCGCTGCCATGGATGAGAAAAGTGCAAACTGTTTGGAAAGAGAATTGCAAAACAAAAACGTTTATAATTCTGAAATACTCATCTGTGGAAAAGATGAGTATGAAACATGAAGACATAAAGAACATGATGGCTGGTACTATTTTCCTCATAACAGGGAAGGGCAGTTAATGGAAGGAAAAATAACTCATGCATTTCAACAAAAAGAAGAAAGAAAAGGAGAAGTAATTATGGGCGCTTATTATTGTGTTCTTGATCTGGGGAACCTATCGATTATGTGAAATTCCTGTATTTTTTTAATAAAGAGACTTGAAGGGGAGCATAGGTATTTCCTTGACAAAAAAATTCAGACAGGAAGAAAAATAATATGACTGTGTTCCTCACTTCGTAAAATTTCCACAAAGATTCGTACAATTGGCCCCACTTGATACCGTTTTTGGCGGGAAATAGTGGTGCCTGGCGCCCGGCATAATTTTGCTCTCCTAGCGCCCATACGCCCAGGTCAGTGACCTAGGGGTACCTAGGACCACCAACTGGTAGGGGTATCTTGGCCCACCCCTAAAATTTGTCAGGGGTACATAGGACCACCCCTTAAATTTAGGAAATAGCCAAATCTAAATATTGGGTATGGTGGCCTATGATCATAGTATGTACATATATCTTATAGGGAGTCAATCTTGTTAAATTTATTCGCAAAAATTACCAATAATTCAAATTTGGGAGATTTTGACCTAATGTATCCCTCTTGATGAGGTCGTATTACCTCATATGTTTATATGGGCATGTATAAGGGTTAATTCTGTTGTGTTAGGGCTGTATAAGACATAGGTACAAAGATGAATCCCTTTAAAATTTGCAAGAGTATAAAAAACCTAAGCAATACGTTGTACAATGTGTTCGTTTTTTGACAACATTTATCCCGTTTGATGAGGTCCTATTACCTTATACGGTTATTTGGGCATGCATAGGTATTCATTCTATTTTATTAGACATGTGAATATTGGTCCACCTCTTTAAAAATTAGGGAGGGGTATCTTGGCCCAAAACTTAAATTTTGGAAATTGCTAAATTTAAGCATTTGGTATAATAACATAAAAATTCAATATGTACCACTATACATTTGGGTGGTCCACCTCGTTCACTTTCATGGGTAAAGAATTAGAAAAAAAAACAAATTTCGTAAGTTATTGACCTCATTGGATGAGGTTCTATTATCTTTTATTTTGGATCTTGCCCAACTTAAACATTTATTAAAATACTATAGGACAATAATATACATCACCATAAATTTGGGTTGATCATTGGTTTCCTTTCATGGATAAAGAAATTGCCAAAAATTTAAATTTTTGAAGTTTTTCATTCAATTCGCCTGTTGTTCTGTATGGTTGCGAAACATGGTCGCTTACTCTGAGGGAAGAGCATAGAGTGAAAGTATTTGAGAACAAGATCCTGAGACGAATATTCGGACACAAGAGGAACGGGAATGGGGAATGGCGGAAACTTCATAACGAGGAACTACGTAATTAACATGGCCTAGCAAGCATTGTTAGGGTCGTCAAGTCTAGGAGGCTTAGGTGGGCGGGTCATGTAGCTAGAATGGAAGAAAATAGAAACGCTTTCAAAGTCTTGACTGGAAGACCAATCGGAAAACGACCATTAGGAAGACCTAGGCGCAGATGGGAAGACAATGTTAAGGTGGATCTCGCAGAGATTGGAATACAAAGTAGAAACTGGATGCAGTTAGCTAAGGATAGAAATCAATGGAGAGCTTTTGTGGACGCAGCATTGAACCTCCGGGTTCCATAGGCCATAGAGTTAGTTAGTTTTTATTGACTCAATTTATTGTACGTAATAAGAGCTTCATTATTTTTATGAACATATGAATGTGTTCAAGGGTCTATTTTCTTTTATAAGCAATGACTACATTGGTGCTTTCACGTTGAATTTGGCACAGGTACATAGACAAACCCTTAAAATTTAGAAATTGTCAATTTGGTATACTAGTACAGGGTCCTAACAAATATCATTATAAATTTCGTTCGCTTTCATGGTAAAAATTCAAAAATGTAAATTTTGGAAGCAATTGAATACCTCTGATAAGAATGGATGTGTAAAGGGTTCATCTCCTTTATACTTTGATGCTCACTTCTTAAAATCTATTGTATACATAGGGCAATTTCTTAAATTTGGGAACTGCCAAGTAACAAAATTTGGTAAACGTTTTCTAGAACCGTTGTAAATGTTGGTGTCCCTCTTGTGGCCAAATATTCAAATTCCGAAGGTTATAGACCTATTTTATCTTCTTTGATACGTACTTATTACTGGGAATCAGTGGGGGTTTTATTACTGTCCATAAGAAACTGGTATATTTGTGCACCAATCTTAAATTTGGGAGGGGTACATTTTTTATTATCAAATTAAAAGTTGGTAGTTTTTTCTTATAATTCGATGGTATCCCAGTATTTTAGTAAATCATTGTAAAATATGAGTATGATCACTTTGTGACTTATTAACCTATGATGAGATTATCGGGCCAGGACATTGATACATTCATTCGTTCCTCTTAATCTTTGGGAGGATCAATTTGCTCAAATTTGAGAATTACCAAAATCAGACTACGTCATTTGTCTCGAATGTTACAACCCATTTGCCGAAATATAAACGTAAGCAATATGTTGTACCACGTGATAAACTTTGGTGAGAAAAATATATGGTAGTGCAGTGAAATTCATTTCGTTTTCAAAATTTGTTAATGATTCTTATTAAGTTTGGGAGTTAAAAAATAATACACGTCCAGACAACAGTTGGTTCTGCTTATTTCTTACTAAGGTAAACAATTTACGGAGATTATTGCTCTAACTGAGAGCTAACTACATCATAAAGTTCTATGGTTTTCCATCTGCCCTCATTAACCCCAGTTTTATGTCGTGGGGTCTCACAGACCCCAAGAAATCATACGGCTCGATTATTTCCTTATTTTCATAGTTAAAACACAGTACGTTTCTGACATCTTCAGAAATGCAATTTTACAGTATATTTTATAACTATAAAAAATTTTCTTTCGCCTAAGCCATAATTATCTTACTTATTTGTAAACAACCCTGCTTTTTCTGTCGTGGGGTCTGTGTGACCCCAACTTGGAGTCAGTTTGCTAATAGTTATGAAGAATTTTTAAAATATATTACTGAGACTTTCTGACAATTAACCTCGCGTAAAATGAGTTGAGTTGAGTTGATTTTGAGTTTAACGTCCCGTTCAGCAGCGAGGCTATATGAGACGTGGACCTACTGATTAACGTGGAATCCGAACCACATGAGCTCCCGCCGGGAATCGAACCCGGGTCCCCCACGCCAAAGGCGCGTACGGTAACCCCTTAGCCACGGAGGAGCTCCACTCGCGTAAAATGAATTCAAAACAGTTCGTACTTCTTTGTTGATGGCAGTGGCGGATCTAGCCGTGGCTGGGTGGCCCATTTCTCTTCAAATTTTTGAACGTCAAAAACAATTAAAGCTACTATATATATATATATATATATATATATATATATATATATATATAAAATGGTTTGCGTAAACTCATGATATACCTATCATAGACTGGAATCTGTTGCCCCCCCCCCCCCATTTTACTTCCTAGATCCGTCACTGGTTGATGGTGCTAAGGGACTAGAGCGAATTGTCTGTTGCAAGGGGGAAAGTACTAGGAAAATACAATTTATAAATTTGTGATTCTAACTTTTCTTTTACTCTAATAATCACAGAATGTTTCCAAATAAGGATGATGGGAGAAGGTTTGTCTTTTTTCAGCGTATTTATGTGTGTTAGTTTACTACCAAATCGACCAAGTGACCGTACTTCAGTTAGGCAAGTTAGATATCTTCACCGGTAAATGCAAGGTATATTCATTTGTAGGTAGCACAGTCCTAACCTATACATTATCACTGGAAAACTGCTCAGTGACGTAACTTTGTGTGACTCGCAAATTTATTATTGACAATCTAGAAGATGGGACTGTTATCTACAAATGAATATACCTTGCATCCATTGGTGAAGTTATTTGATCGAATTAGGAATACGCGCATCCAGAATTTGATGCATGCAAAGTAAACAGAAAGTTTGGTCGTGTATATCAGAACCTTAGTTGATCGCAATTTCTTCTAATCTGAGAAGAAAAAGTTATGAATTTCTTCATTTGCCAGTGTGACCGCTGTTTTCGTCTCTCCCTGTAAGCAATCACTGTAGTGTAGTGTATGCCTAATTGGTTTTCCAAACAACTGGTTTTTCGGATGAAATTATTTGTTCTTCTTTATTATGTCTGAACCTAAGAGACTTCGAACTGTTGTAACAGATGAAGATATTAGCTCTGTACTGTGGAGAAGAATCTGGCTCAAAACCTTGTGATGAAACTTTCAAAACATTTGTTCGAAAGTGGAAGAAACATTACTATGGAAAATTATTTTACAAGTGTTGAACTTGCTCAGTTCCTGCTAACTCAGAATCTCACTCTCGTTGGAACCATGAAGAAGAACAAACGTGAAATCCCGGACTTTATGCAACCTAGTAAATCTCGTAGTACATTGACATCTGTCTTCGGATTCAACGAAGACCTAACGATCGTAAGTTATGCACCTAAGAGAAGCAAAGCTGTGATTTTACTCAGCACGCAGCATCATGATACCGCTGTATCTGACACAGGTAATAAAAAGCCAGATATAACAAGACCAATGGGGCGGTGGATAAATTTGACCAAATGGTGAGATAATTCACAACAAAACGGCAAACAAGAAGGTGGCCATTAGCTGTGTTCTTCAATAAGGTAGATGTTTCTGCACCGAATGCATCTATAACTTTCAAAATTCAAAATCCATATGTATGGAATAAACTCAATGCGAGGTGTAAATTTTTAACCAGCCTTGTCGAGGACATGGTAAAGCCTCACATGCAGCAAAGATGCGAGATGTCAGCACGGTTACCAAAATCAGTGACTGAAGCAATGAAACACCTTGGAATCTCCAAAACTGAAAGGACTTCAAAAATTTCAGCGTCATCTGCAAACAGAAGAAAGCGTTGTCATCTTTGTGATAGGAAGGAGGACAGAAAAAGTAGACTAGTTTGTGAAAAATGCAACAAACATTTTTGTTCAGAGCACCAAGCAGTTATTTGTTGCAACATGTAAATAAACGTGAAAAAACTTAGTTCTCTTGTAATAATGAGAAATAGGTTGAAATGTACCAAATGTGAAATTGTATTTTGAGCATTAATAAAGATTAAATAGTAAAACAGAAGAGCATTTGCTTTTTAAATAAATATTAAGCGAAATAATAAATTGTTAGGTTACGTTAGGTTAGGTTAGTGGTCTTGTAAATGGTAACAGTAAATTGTTAGTCGTGAGTTTCAATATAGATACAAAATACGATATTAGATTAGGTTAAGTTAGTTGTGATTGTAAATTGTAATAGCAAATTGTTAGTAGTCATTTTCAATATAGATACAGTCTAAGATGGTCATTATAAATTGTAATATTAAATTGTTAATGGTAATTTTCAATATAGATACAGTCTACGATATTGGGGTCTGTGGGACCCCACGACAAAAGAATATGAAAAAATTTAGGACAAAAAATAGGGGTTAAAAAGAATGAATTGATACAATGGCCTCAGAAATTTAATTTTTTGGCAAATTTTTATCCATGAAAGAAAATGAGTGGATCAACCAAATTTATGGTGATTCATATTAGGGTCCTATAGTAGTATATTAAATATTTAAATTGCGGAATATCCATAATATAAGGCAATAAAACCTCGTCAATGGGCTTAAGAACCTCCGAAACTTGATTATGGATATTCCGGATTATGGATTTTACCCATGAAAGGGAACGAGCTGGACCACCTAAATTTATAGTGGTACACCTTGTCTCAAAAAGGTTGAGCGCATTCTTTATTGCTGTTTCGAGGCAAAAATTTTCTAAGTCCAACTTCGGGTATCTTCGAGAAAAAGGAAACCAGGTTCGAACCTCGAAGCCAACCTTTGCAATCGGGAAAAATCTTGCAGAGGTGTTTTTCTTCTTTTAAATGTAATAAGACTTGTTACCAATTATATGTAAAAAGCAACATTGATTGAAATACTTAATCATACAATATTTCGAAACTTTGTATTATGTCAGCATATGCTTGTTTGTCATTTTGCTCTCCATACTTAAAGGAACATTTAGATACGTAAACGAATCTTTCCATATGTAAAAGAATGGTGAAAGTTAAGATATAGAACATTATTCTCTCCTGAGTACTAAAATAAAAGTTAAAGTAGAACAAAAACAGCATTTGCAGTGGATATGAATGTAATTATTATCTTAAGTACTCCTATATACCGCTAGAACTAGTTTTCGAAAAGCGCTTGTGTTAGCTCAGTGGTACGCCGTTGGATTTCAAATCGTAAGGTTGAGGGTTCGATTCCCATGTGGGGCAATGCTTTTTTTATGAAATTCTATTTTCCGCAATGCATGAAAAATTATATAAAATAATTACATTAAAATACGTCAGTTGTATATATATAACATATAATCATTGCAGAACATAGTGATTATTATGTTTAAAATATAACAGGTGTTCACAGTACGTTGGTATTCTATGATATATGTGAATGTTAAATACAAATTAAGAAAATAATAACATCGCAATAAATAAATTATGTAGTGTATTTATTTGCAGGTATTTGTCATATAGAGGTTACTTCTCAACATTCGTATTACAGCATGTCATTGATATTCTTGAAAAATTATCCAAGGCATAAAAAGAGGGTATAAACAGAGAATCCAAAGTCGGAACGCTCGCAAGAAATTCATGAACCCCAAAGGTCACGTGAGTAGACTGGAATTGTCCTTATGAAGCATGCCACACCAGAAGGTCTTTACATAGATTTTCAATTCAATACCTGAGATATGCTTTTGCAATGTGGAAATGGTGATGCCTTTGGTCGCTCTCTCTCAGTTTCTCGCTCGCTCACTCTGTATTTATATATATGAAAGTGGATGTATGTGTGTGTTTCGACATAATTCTGATATGTCTAAAGCAATTTTAACCATATTTCTTACAATCTGGAGAAGAATACTGTCGGGATACATATTAAAAATGCTAGAAAAGGATCGATATTAGTATCGAATCGATAGTTTCGTGGTCGCTTAGGTAAACAGTTCTACTTTCAATTCAAGTCCAATTAAGCTCCCATTAGCATCCAGGGTGGTTATATAGCGACAAAAAAATATCGAAATCAACCGATATTAGACTCGAAGGGTAAGTTTTCAGTGCCGCATTTCCCATTAGTCCAACTAGGCCAGTGCCTAGAGGGCAACATATTTGAAGAGCGCAAAGTTTAAAATTTTAATTTTTTTCGTATGAAAAAGTTTTAAAAATCGAGAGCAAATATACTATTTCATGAGCAATCCTCTTTTACTATTCTAATATATTTAATGATAGCGTAAGAAATCTAAAAAAAAAATCAGAACATATTTCCCATTTATTTTTTGTTACGTAGTTGTAACTGTAGCATCTAGTGAGTGGTATTTAACTGCAATAAATTCACTAATTAAGCATATTCGAATTAAGTTTTATTTGTAAGTTAGGCATCAAGGGGCGGAGAAATATGTAGTTATTGGGGGCGCCGAGAGCAAAAGTGCGTAGGCACGCCGAGCTTCTAAATGCAGCACTGTTCGCTAAATTAATTGGTAGAAATTTTAATGCGATTTTAGACCAAATTTAGTCCTAGCGGTCGCGGTATCCGTTTGCTGTCCTAGGAGGAATGAAAGAGGCTGACATCAAAATTATAAAAAAAGACCTACATTAGTGTCGAATTTATAATTTTGGGGGTCTCTTAGATAAAGAGTGGCACTTCAGATGCCATGTAAGTTAAGCCCTCATTAACACAATGAAGGAGTTTGTGAAATTTGCGACATGTAGAAATAATTGAAAATGACCAATGTTAGTATACAGTACAACCCATATCTTTCGTGGCCGCCAAGTTCATTGGGAGCAGTTCTGATGACCTTTAAGTTTAAGTTCAACTTCCAGTAGGAGTGAGATCCCCCAGCACATCTAATAAGGAGAGTTGAGTTGTTGAGTTGATTTTAGTTTAGTGTCCCGTTCAGCAGCGAGGCTATATGAGACGTGGACCTACTGATTAACGTGGAATCTGAACCACATGAGCTCCCGCCGGGAATCGAACCCGAGTCTCGTCTTTTAAATGAAACAAGACATGTTAAAATCAAAGATGGAGGGGTCAGTGGGTCGGTTGGTAAGTGGGTGAAATGGGTCAAAATTTGTGAGTGGGTCAGTGGATCGTGGGTCAAAAGGACGTGACCTACTGCGAAACACCACTCACCGTGACTCACACGGGCGCACCGGGTGGCCACTCTTTTAGTCCAAAAAATATTTCGTCCAAAGAACATTTCGTCCAGAGACATTTAATCCAAAGACATTTGGTCCAAAAGACAATTCGTCCAAATGACATTTCGTCCAAAAGACAATTGGTCTAAAGGACATTTCGTCCAAAGCAGAATTGGTTCAAATTGCATTTCGTCCAAAATACAATTGGTCCAAAGGACATTTCGTCCAAAAGACAATTGGTCCAAAGGACATTTCGTCCAGGGATGTTTAGTTCAAAGCACATTTCGTCCAAAGAACATTTGGTCCGGTAACGCTTTGGGGTCAAGGGTTTTTTTCTATTAGAAGAGTAAAAGTGATTAATATAACATTATGACTCAGTAGCTTCTAATTTCTAAAGGAAATTTGAAATAGAGATTTATTCCGCAATTTTCATTTCGATAGAACAAATAATGCTGAGATATTCAGAAAACAATATGGCCGAACAACAGGAGTGAGGGAAAGGTTGCAGTGTGAAGTATGTTGCTGTAATAACTGCTAACATGACATCTAAAATTTTCATGTTGTGAATGAAATAGTTCTAAAATAAGTACCGGTAACTAAAATTAATGGAGTTTAAATTTGAGTAAGCTAAATATTAGTTATTCAAACCCTTGTGTTAGAAAAGTGAAAAATTATGTGTCAAGTATCTTTGAAGAAATACTGAGAATAGAAAAATACACATGTGTGAAATATATTCTTACACGAAAGACCTTACTTTCCATAGGGTCCCTAAAATGTCTACCCACAATTTCATTTGCTTTGGTCCACTACTTCCTGCGCTATTACGGTAATATTTACTTTTTTTTCGGAGGAGGCCTAGGCCCCAACAGTGTTTTCCGCACAAATTAAAACACGTTTCGTTTATTGTTTTGCGAATTGTCCCTGTACGAGGTTTCGTTGCAATTCTCCATACTCTTTAAGAACCTCTGACGTATAATTATTTGCACTTTTGACATTTCGTAATCAGCAGTTTAAAAGGTCCTTGATATACGCAACCGCTTTTTTTTTTTTTTAAAGGAAAATACGAAACCCAATTACCTTAATTTACGTCTACAATATCTGTTCACAGTTCCATTCAACTCTGTACACTTCTTCTTGCCGTTTAGGCCTCAAATTTCAAAATTTTGGGTGGGGGATTTTGTCCTTAAAACCGTTTTTCCTCAGAAAATAAACTCGCATTCGTTTATTTTTTGCGTAATGCCGTTCCAATGTGTCGTTCCAATTCTTCATGTCCTTTAAGCACTTCTGACATACTGTTATTCGCACTTTTGATATTTCACGATCAAAGTTTTGTAGGGGTCTGTGTCCCACCCAAACCTTTTTCTTTTTTCAGGAAAATACGAAACCAGTATTCCCTTATTTTATCTACAATATCTCTGCACAATTTCATTCACTTTGGTTCATTTCTTGTGACCTTTCGGGCCTCAAGTTTCAAACTTTTGGATGGGGGCTTTTGCCCCCTAAAACCGTTCTTCCACAGAAAATAAAAAAAAACGTATTTATTTATTTTTTGCGTATTGTCCCTACTCAAAGTTTCGTTGCAATTCTTCATGTTCTTTACACACATCTGACATACAATTATAAGTACTTTTGATATTTCGTGATCAAAGGTTTGGAGGGGTCTGTGCCCCACGTAACCATTTTTTCCAGGAAAATACGAAACACGTATTCCCTCATTTTATGTCTGCAATATCTGTGCACAATTTCGTTCACTTCGGTCCACTTCTTCTTGCCTTTCGGGCGTCAACTTTCAAAATTTTGAGTAGTGGTTTTTGTCCCCCCTAAAACCATTTTTCCGCAGAAAAACACGTATTCGTTTATTTTATGTGTAGTATCTACCTGCCTATTTTTTTCAAAATTGGAGTGTTACACTTGGGAGGTATTACTTGTGAGTCATAATGTTATATGCATCACTTTTACTCTTCTACGAGAAGCAAACCCTTGACCCCCAAGCGTTACCGGACTAAATGTTCTTTGGACGAAATGTGCTTTGAACTAAACATCCCTGGACGAAATGTCCCTTGGATCAATTGTCTTTTGGACGAAATGTCCTTTGGACCAAATATCTTTTGGACGAAATGTCCTTTGAACCAAATATCTTTTGGACCAATTGTGTTTTGGACGAAATGTCCTTTGGACCAATTGTCTTTTGGACCAATTGTGTTTTGGACGAAATGTCCTTTGGACCGATTATCTTTTGGACGAAATGTCCTTTGGACGAAATGTCTTTTGGGCGAAATGTTCTTTGAACCAATTGTGTTTTGGACGAAATGTCCTTTGGACCAAATGTCTTTTGGACCAAATGTCCTTTGGATCAATTGTCTTTTGGATGAAATGTCCTTTGGACCAATTGTCTTTTGGACAAAATGTTCTTTGGACAAATTGACCTTTGGACCAAATGTCCCTGGACCAAATGTGTTTGGACTAAATGTCTCTGGACGAAAATCCTTTGGACGAAATATCCTTGGACGAAACGACCCCCAACTACCCACCGCCCCATTCTGTTCAGCGCATTGTAGACAGCATCTTCTTAACACTGGTGAGCTTGTCTACATTTTACTTTCAAGATCTCCATTTTTCTTCTTTTTTCATTTGTTTCTAATGAAAAAATCTCAGGCATTTTTGGATTTTGATATTTGCAATTGTAAGAGTGGCAATAGCAATAGGAGTTCAATTTTGAGATACAGCTTGTGAGCTTTTAGAGGAGCTAACTGCTGGAAAAAAAATTGAATCACCTGTAATATATGAATTATTATACCTAGTATAAAAAACTGAAAGTAACTATGTCTGCGTGATTATCACGGTCAAATTGCAAAGTCAAATGAAACGACATTTGGTACATAATCAGGCCCCAATCCCAACTGGGAAGTTATCATACGCGTATCACTTTCATTATAACACATATACTTAGTAGGGAGTAGGTGTCCGAATTTTTGCGAGAAACTGAGTATCTTACAAGCCGTTCAACTTAAACAGCTGAAATTCAGTATATAACTCTTTAATAAAAATAAACAGAACGTGTCCTGGCATTTTTAAAAATGTGTTTTATGAGCGAAGGGGGGGGGGATTTTCTATATATTGGAAATTGGTAGTGGGTTGATTTGTTGTAAAAATTATCGAAAACGATTGATATTAGTTGAGGAACTAATTGAGGAATGAAAACTACAGTCCTTTGCATTTTATACCCACTGCTTTCTATTATAATAATTGCTGAAGCTGGTGTTTAATATATGGATCGTTCAGAGCATAAGGCAATCAAACCATAAAGTTCTGAGAAAAATTGACATAACATTTGTATTCCAAGCCTAATTTCATGGGCATTTTAAATTAGTACGGCATGCTTAATTATATGGAAAACTAGTTTTTCTTTCTTTTTTTCTTACGTTGGTCTATTTTATCTTGATTTGATACTTTCAAATTTCATCCTGTTTTCTACTGAAATGTATATGTAAGCCAAGAAAGAAATAATTATATATGATAAATTTAAATTCATCTTAATTTGAAAGATGAGAAACACTTTACCATTGTATATCGTAAAGGTCAGATTCACCAGTATTGTAACAGAGCGGTGCTTGAGCGATTGACGGTAGGAATTCAAACTCCGATAAGTGAAAATTTCACAGTCTTGTTTTATTTCAAGTGTAACCTCTTTAGTCAATGGAGAGAAGGACGTGGATCATGGGTCAGAGTTGATTACGTTGGTGGGTCGGAGTTGGTCACAATGGTTCAGAGTGGTTCATAGTTGGTGGTGAGTCCATTCTGTATTGTACCATTAATTTCATAATTCGAAATCACCCTGTCCTTTAGCTTAAAGACACAATCGTGGAACGTAGAATTTAATATTAGTGATGTAATAAGCCCATAATGGGTCGCTTCTTGTTTTACCTTGGTGCATTATACTTTTGCAATGATAAGACAAGTTTTTACCTCTTCTGGGTAGTTTCACAGTTTCACATTTGTAGAGGTGGTCACGGAGTTTTCAATGAAGGATTTATTACCATCTTGAACGCTCGCTATTTTGCACAAGTTAGCTTAAAGACTCGAGACTCCTACCATTTAAAAAAAAATTAGTAATACTCTTAAATGACATACTACTTGATTCCCCTTGCCATTTTCAAATTTTGAGTTGCACCCCTCCTGAGACCCTCCGGGGAACCTTGGGGCAAATCTTTTTCCTCGACACGGGGTTACCTTTCAAGTTATAAAATACATGTTTTCCGGTGTTGACATCTGTTTCATCGTTTCAGACTTTTATTAGTGTCAACGGGCTTCATGGATACCATGCTTTTTTTATTCTTTTAGTTTTCAGATACAAGCCCCCATGCCATAAGCGTCAGTGGACCACCGATGCGCAACTGGCGGCCTTTCGCCAAAAGTTGGATCCCGCAGCTACGATCCGTGGTGGCCCCACTTCGGTTTTAAAAATTATACCACCAGCGGCAGAGACTCGACGAAACGCCAACGATCCACAAAATTCCTCCCCCAAAATATGTTAAATCGCCCATATGCTTGATTTGTTTTTATTCAGGTGAGTGCAAAAAACACTAGGGGAAAAAGCAAGTATCCCAAGGTGGGCGCGAACCTTCAACCTTAAGTTTACTTGCCGCATATTCTTCTGAGTTCGCCACGGAAACGATGAAGAAAATCTCGCTTGTAGAAGAATAAATTGTTGAGGTCTTAATTTAGCCAATCAAACAAATCCCTCTATCTTGAGTTCTGTGAGATGGTACTGTGAACCGTTTCGAGATTTATTGCTTTCTGGTGGGGTACTATCTATGTGCAAAATTTGAGAAAATCGCCGACGCGCACCTTCGGAAACCCTCCTCTTGAGTGCAATGTTGACCAGAGATGGTGTGGGTCAATGAAGCCTTGATCCACAACATACTGACCCAGCACACATCGTTACCCACAATGACTCAACACACAACGTGAACCATTCACCCACCATGACCCACTCTGAACAAACCACCAACTATAAAAAACTCTGAACCATTGTCACGAACTCCGACCCACTAAAATGCATCGTCATTAAATTTGATCCATTATCCACACCATCCTCTTTACTGACATAAGAGGTTATATTTGTACTAAACCAATTTTTTCCAGTAGTTAGCTCCTCTAAAAACTCATAGCTTGCATCTCAAAAGCCAAGTAGTAAATCCTATTGCCATTGTTACAACTGGAAATATCAAAATCCGAAAGAGCCTGAACTTCTTTCTTCATTATAACCAAATGAAAAAAAGAAGAAAAATAGAGATCTTGAAAGTAAAACGTCGACAAACTTGCCAGTGTTCAGAAAATGCTATCTAGAAGGCACTGAGCAGAATGGGTTGGTGGGTCAATGGGTTAGTGTGAGTCACAGTGATGGTGTTTCGCAGTGGGTCACACCTTGTTGATCTACGATCCACTGACCCACTCACAAATCTTGACCCATTTGACTCACCGACCAACTCAATCTCTCATTTTACATTTAGTATATCATTTAAAAGACGAAACATACATCTACACATTTTTTTCTCGATTGCGAATAGCCTTGATAAAAATATACGAGTTGAGATGGTAATTTCTTCTTAAGGTGAGAAATTGATATGATTAAAGAGCCCACCTTGAAGTGGTTACAAACTACATTCCAAAGTTATTAGAAACGCTTTCGCGACCCCAGAAAACTATTGCTTCGACAAATATTTAAGTAAGTTTTTACATTTTATTAATCATATCTCCAAGCCCCTCATCCTGTGAAGATGGGGATGACTTTGGATATAACGCCACTGAGTGCCTCACTACTCATCTCAACGACCCAGAAAACAATGGATAACACTCTACAATCAGTCATTTTACACTATTTTTACATGTCACTTCTCCCAACTTCCATCCCTTGAGGTATCTGAATTCCACAATATTTTTTTTCTTAGATTGAAAGTAATATGTCTCCCATGTTAGGTAAAAGTTACTCCAGACATTCCGGAGTTTCGCTGGAATATACACGTATACATACATCAAAACATTTGGAGCTGTGTGAGCAATGCTTTCAATGTTGCTCCTGTAAATTCAAAATCCAGGTGGCATAGTCGCTCATACCAAAACGTGGCATTCAATAAAAATTGTGTTTGTAATAGTGTGAGGAACTCAAACTATGGATTTGACACTAGAGACATTTTATTTTTTATTCTTTATCGTCCGCCATAATAATGGGTGTTGAATCGATGGAATTGGTTTTGAGTTTAACGTCCCGTCAGCAGTGAGGCTATATGAGACGTAGACCTACTAATTAACGTAGAATCCGAACTACATGAGCTCTCGCTGGGGGCCGAATCTGGGTCTCCCACATCGAAAGCGTGTGCGCTATACGCTTAACCACAAAGGAGCTTTACGATGAGAGTTAAATTTGGACTGTAAGTTGCTTTCGGAGTTGTAATTATAAATTTCTGCAACAACGAGAACTATGGATTCGACACTAATATCGATCGCTTTTACTTTATATATATATATATATATATATATATATATATATATATATATATAAGAGGCGGAGAGAAAGGGACCACATCCATATACAAAAGCCTTGCAGATTGTTGAACTGAAATCCTTTGGAAAGAAATCCTATTCTGCCTTCTTTCTCGAGTATAAATAAGTCTCTTAGACATGACTTCATGTTCGTAAATTTCCTGTTTACATGGTTTGGGGATCGGGAGTTTTGTGTCTGTAACGAAGATTGGAGTTTGTATAATAATTTCTGTTTATACCCGAATAGTCTCTTTACCTTTCAGAAAGCGTAAATCACTTGCTGTAAAGAGAAAATTCAGAAGTAACTTCCGATGACAAATAGCTGCAAATAAATACACTACATAATTTATTCATTGCGATGATATTATTTTCTTAATTTGTATTTAACATTCACATATATCATAGAATACCAACGTACTATGAACACCTGTTATATTTTAAACATGATAATCACTATGTTCTGCAATGATTATATGTTATATATATACAACTGACGTATTTTAATGTAATTATTTTATATAATTTTTCATGCATTGCAGAAAATCGTATTTCATAAAAAAGAAGCATTGGCTCACATGGGAATCGAACCCTCGGCCTTACGATTGTTAATCCATCGGCGTAACACTGAGCTAACACAAGCGCTTTTCGAAAAATAGTTCTAGCGGTATATAGCTGTATTTAAGATAATAATTACATTCATATCCACTGCAAACGCCGTTTTTGTTCTACTTTGACTTTTATTTTAGTACTCAGGAGAGAATAATGTTCTATATCTTAACTTTCACCATTCTTTTACATATGGAAAGATTCGTTTACGTATCTAAATGTTCCTTTAAGTATGGAGAGCAAAATGACAAACAAGCATGTGCTGACATAATACGAAGTTTCGAAATATTGTATGATTAAGTATTTCAATCAATGTTGCTTTTTACATATAATTGGTAACAAGTATTATTACATTTAAAAGAAGAAAAACACATCTGCAAGATTTTTCCCGATTGCAAAGGTTGGCTTCGAGGTTCGAACCTGGTTTACTTTTTCCCGAAGATACCCGAAGTTTGACTTAGAAAATTTTTGCCTCGAAACAGCAATAAAGAATGCGCTCAACCTTTTTGAGACAAGGTGTACATATCGAATTCCTATACTATTATACCAAATATTTAAATTGGACAATTTCGAAAATTTAAAAGGTGATCCAAGATACCCCTCCCAAATTTCAAATAAAAATTTCCAAAAATCGAAAATAATTTTTCAAACAAACATTTCAAACGAAAAATTTTCAAAATTTTTCACACAAAAATTTCAAAGGAAAATTTCAAATTTTTAAAAAAAGTTCAAACAAAAATTTCAAAAAAAAATTCAAAAAAATTTCAAACAAAAATTTCAAACACAATTATGAAACAAAATGTTATCAAACAAAAATTTAAAACAAGAAACTTTTTCAAACAATTTCAAATAAAACTTTTGAAACTAGAGTTTTAAAAACAAAATTTTCAATCTTAAAATATTCACGCTTCAAGATTAACCGTCAATCTTTATCCGGGTTTTAACTATCCGATTTAACTATGCGGGTTTTTTATCATATTTTTCAGTCAGTGTAAATGTTGAAAGAAAATGGTCAAACCAAGATATTTACAAAGTAAGCAATAAATGTTAAACTAAACTTAAAACTGAATGCCGGAAGGTTTGAAAATCATCAACCAATCAGATTGCGTGAAAGATAGTTATCAACCAATCAAATAGCATAAAAATAACTTTGCCAGTGATTAACCAATCAGATTATATCATCTTAGACAGTGAGTTGTGAATAAATTTGAAAGTATTGTAGCATATCTGATATTTTGCTTTTAGTCTATGTGTTATAACTACAACTCTACGAATCAATAAGATTACCTATCAGATTTCTGAAGCTCAATGTATAAATTCAAGCACTACCAATGATATTAGACTATCAGCTGTGACTAAAGTCAAAGGTATTGTTTCATGTTAATCAATTATTGAACATTCAAACTTCGATATACCTGAACGTTAGAATTAACCATATAATTTTATGTTGTAGTTAGATCTGAATTAGGTCAATAACCTCCGTCAATTGTTTACCTTAGAAAGAAATAAGAAGAACCAACTGTTCTCTAGAAGTGTGTTATTTGGTAACTCCCAAACTTAATAAGTAACACAACAAATTTTGAAAAGGAAACGAATCACTCTGCACTACCATATATTCACAGTGCATCAAGGTCAATAACGTGGTACTGCATATCGCTTACGTTTATATTTCGGCAAATATGCTGGAATATTCAAGACAAATGACGTAATTCCATTTTGACAATTCTTAAATTTAAGCAGTCATCCTCCCAAAAATTGAGAGGAACGTATCAATGTACCAATCTTCTGGACCGATAATCTCATCATAGGTCAATAAGTGACCACGTGATCATACTGATATTTACAATGATTAAAGAAAGAATGGGATACCACCCAATGCTAAAAACAATTACAAATTATTAATTTGAAAATAAGAAATATACCCCTCTCAATATTTAAGATTGGTTCACAAATATACCTGTGTCTTATGAAAAGTAAAAATCCTGTACTCATTCCCAGCAATAAGACCGTATCAAAGAAGATAAAATAGGTCAGTAATCTTTGAAATTTGAATATTTGACCACAAGAGGGACACCAACATTTACAAAGTTTTCTAGAGAACGTTTACCGAATTTTCTTATTTTGGTTCTTTCCAAATTTAAGAAATGGTCCTATGTACACAACAGAATTTAAAAAGTGAGCGTCAAAATATAAAGGAAATGAATCCCTGTACACATCCATCCTTATGAAAGGGGTTCAATTACTTCCAAAATTTACATTTTGACATTTTGTTTACCCATGAAAGGAACGAAATTTATAATGATATTTGTTAGGGTCCTTCACTAGTATACCAAATTGGCAATTTCTAAAAGGGTGGGTCAATGTACCTCTGCCAAATTTTAAGATGAAAGCTTATAAAAGAAAATAAACTCCTGAACACATTTACAGATGGTGATCAGAAAAATGGCAACACCTGTAGTTGGCAACACGTCAGATGTATGGATTGGCAGTGGTGTCGTGGCGGATCGCTGGTGGTGGTGTGTTAGGTCGGTCTCCATACTATGTCAGGCGCATTGAAACAGCAGTGTACAGTGGCTGTAGCAGACGGAGGTACTGTAAAATGGGAGACCTCTCAGATTTTAAAAAGAGGGCAAAT
The DNA here is from genome assembly GCF_964235325.1 of Thermobia domestica. Classification (NCBI taxonomy): domain Eukaryota; kingdom Metazoa; phylum Arthropoda; class Insecta; order Zygentoma; family Lepismatidae; genus Thermobia; species Thermobia domestica. The sequence continues at coordinate 195,140,620 of NC_137460.1, read as the reverse complement.
TGTTGGTGCGCGGTTATGTGGAGTGAGTGTGATGGCAGTGACTACTGTGTTAGATGAGTCGCGTGGGACAGTGTTGAAGGTTATGATGGCCTACACAACACACGGGAAAACTACATCGGGGAAGCGGAACAGAGGGCGGAAGAAAACAATGAGCGACAGGTCACCCCGGGTATTAAAGCGCATTGCCACGCAGAACCTTTGTGCCACTGCGGAGCAAGTGACGGAGGAACTCAATTAGCACCTTCCCATCTTGTCTCGACAATCACACTCCGCCGCGAGTTACACGATATGAACTTACGAGTCGTGTTCCACAGGCCAAACCACTCATCAGGGAGCATAACGCTTTCGCACGCCTCAAATGGTGCTGCGAGCATGCAACTTGGACCGTTGAGGACTGGAAACGTGTGATATGGTCGGATGAGTCATCCCTCACCTCATTCCCAACCACGGGCCGTGTTTATGTGTGGAGAACGCCCAAAGAAGCTTATGATCTGAAGTGTCTCCGCCCAACTTTGGAACACGGCGGGGGCTCGATGATGCTGTGGGCCGCCATATCGTGGTTTTCATTGGGTCATGTGGTACACTTAGCGGACGAATCACTGCCAACGATTATGTCGCAATTTTAGGAGACCACTTTCATTTTATGGTCCGAATGTTGTTCCCGGACAATGATGCCATCATCGAGGATGATAATGCACCCATTCACACAGCTAGCGTTGTTGCAGCGTGGTTTGAGGAACATCGAGATGAAGTTCAACGCCTCTCCTCGCCCGCCCAATCCCCAGATCTCAACATAATTGAACATCTGTGGTCCGTCTTGGAAACACGACTCTGGCGACGATTTCCACCTCCATCGTCTCTCAGAGAACTGGCCGATGCCCTGCACGAAGAATGGTGCAAAATTCTACTTGCTACCATTCACGACCTCTATGCGTCCATCCCACGTCGCATCAAGGCTGTTCTGAAGGCGAAAGGTGCCCCGACACCATATTAATCTGGTAAGTTGAAATTTCGTTCAGGTGTTTCCATTTTTCTGATGACCATCTGTATATGTTCATATACAATAATAAAGCGCTCATGAAAGAGAATGAATTCATTGAATAACCTCCGAAATTTAATTTTTGGCAAATTTTTATCCGTGAAAGAAAACGAATGGACCACCCAGATTTTTGGTGATTAATATTAGGATCCTATAGTAGTATATTAAATGTTTAAATTGGGGAATATCCAAAATATAAGGTAATAAAACCTCGTCAATGGGCTTAATATCCTCCGAAATTTTTTTTTTGTATTTTTTTACCCATGAGAGGTAACGAACTGGACCACCTAAATTTATAGTGGTACATATTAATTCCTATACTATTATTCCCATACTATTACACTATTTTTAAATTGGACAATTTCTAAAATTTAAGGGGTGGGCCAAGGTACTCGCCCCAAATTTTAAAATGATGCATCAATGTACCTATCTATGTCTTATGTAAGAGAACGAACCTCTTTACATACCGATATAACCATTTAAGGTAATAAGATCTCATAAAAAGTTAAAAGTTAGGTCAAAAGCCGAACACGTGGTACAACGTGTTGCTTAAGTTTCTATTTTTACGATGTTTTACCCATGAAAGGGAACGAGATGCAACTCCCACATTTATAGTAATACATATTAGGGTCCTCTACTATTTTACAAAATGTTCAAATTCGATAATTTCCAAAATTTATGAGGTGGGCCAAGATACCCTCCCAAAATTTTAAGGGGCTGTAAAAATTTAACCATGCCTAATAAAAGAGAATGAACTCCAATACACAAGGTAATAGTACCTCATTAAAGGAGATAAATTGTGTCAATAAAAGCGAACACGTGATACAACGTATTGGTTACTTTTATATTTTGCAATTTTTCCCATGAATGAAAATAAGGTGGACCACCCAAATTTATAGTGATATATATTAATTTTCTATACTAGTATACCAAATGTTTAAATTTGGCACTTTCCAAAGTTTAAGGGGTGGGCAAATGTGTTCCTCCCAAGTTTTAAATTGTGCATCAGTGCATCTATATCTTCTGTAAGAGAATGAACCCCTATACATTCACTTATAACCATATAAGGAAATAGGACGTCATCAAAGGGGATAAATTAGGTAAGCCTCCGAAACTTGAATATTTGGTAATTTGGTAGATCGGCCCCAATACCAATAGATGTACATACTTTGGTCATAGGCTACCATACCCAAATTGTAGATGGGACCATTTCCAAAATTAATGGGGTGGTCCTATGTACCATTGATAAATTTTAGGGAGTGATCCAACGTACCACTAGATCATTGACCTTGGGGCCAGGCGCTACTAGGTTGACGCCAAAAACGTAATCAAATGGAGCCAATACTACTAAAAATTCTAAGGAGTAGCGTTGGAACGCGAGAAAGGTGTGTCACGTCGCTTCGCGAAAACTGGCCGAGAAACGTAGTTTGCAGGCTGAGCAGGACAGTGACCGCTTGCCTGTACGAGTGTAAATGTTTGAGCACCTAGTAAGTGAAAGTAAAATTCAAAAATCTTTAAAACTAACGGAAGTGTAAATAAAAATATATACATAAATTCAGTGAATTACTATGCAATATGGAAGACTTTTAAAGACGACGTGGATTACTCGGGACGAAAAAAAAATAAAAAAGCAACGTCTGCAATTTTACTGAAGAATCAGAAAGTTGCAAGGGTGAGCAAACCTTGAAGTGTCAGTGTCCTGCATGTCAGGAAATATTTCCTATGCAGAGGAAGTGAGTAAAATCGTGAGTGAGTGTATACAAACGTGCGGAAATATAATATAGAAAACAAACAAATCTTACTAAGCACATGGTTATGTAGTTAACTATAGCACGTGTTTAGTGTAGTGATAACTATTGACAAACAAACTCAAAGTGAGGAAGAAAGTGTTCAGAACAAGACAATAAGAAGGTCAGTGGATTTATAATAGTACTAAATTGATCTTTTAGTGCAAAACGAGTTTTATTTATAGTTAATTTTGTGCCAATTTTAAGGAAGACAAACGCTTGTGGATGGAAAGCAACGAGCATTACGATACAGTGAATCTATTGCATATCATCTGCATAAGAGACAATTTTACATATTGTAAGAACAGACAGGTCCAAATTCATTAGCTTAACCCTTTCCGGATCCTGGCTTTTTGGGCTATTTTTTAGACTTTCAGTCAAGCAGCCACTGTATAGTCACTCTTTATCCTAGGATCATGGTTCATATCTCATTAGATTGCATGCTCATACCATATACCGGAAGCGGGAAAAATGTCAAAGTGAAAGTTTCGGAGCGAATTTTTTTCTCGAACTTTGCCCCCCCTGGACCCCCCCTGTGTGCACGTAGCCATCTAAAAAATCTGAGAAATAGTACTTGGTATACTGAACGTGTGTGGCAAATTTCAAGTTTCTATCGTGAATAGTAAGGGAGGGAGAAATTTTATCAAAATTTCCCACAATGCCCCAAATTACCACAAAACACTATGATCTCAGAAAAAAATTCCTGAGACATCCCTAATTACCCTAGGGTCATGTGTCGCCCATATTCTCTTCTGAATAGAACTGCCTTTCGGGCGGTACCATTCACATATCTCCATCATGTACCTAAGGCGGGAAATTCAAGAAAAAGTGATTTTTTGGTCTAAAAATCCCTTTTTTCAAATGTTAGCCGCTCTGGACCCCCCTGTTTTAACGTGGAAATTTGAAAAAAATCCGTTAAATATCACTCGGTGTACTGAATGTTTGTGCACAATTTCAATCTTCTAGGTGCAAAAATAGACCCGCCAGAAAAAAAATCAGAAATTTCCTCATTTTACCCTATACAGAAGTATATTTTGAAAAAAAAAATCACTGAGACGTCCCTAATTACCCTAGAATAATAATTCGACCCCTCATTCTCTTCAGAATGGAACTGCCTTTCAGACGGTATGACTCGCGTGTCTCCATCATGTATGTGAGGCGGGAAAATCCTGAAAAACGGGATTTTTTGGTCTAAAAATCTTTTTTTTCAGTTTTTTCCCCCTCTGGACCCTTTCTGTTTTAATGCAGAGATCTGAAAAATCTGATAAATACTACTAGGTAGGTTGAATGTTTGTGCACAATTTCAGTCTTCTAGGTGCAAAAGTAAGCCCGCCAAAAAAATATACCCACCATGTCCCATTTTTCCCTATATAGAAGTATATTTTTCAAAAAATCCCAGAGACGTCCCTAATTACCCTAGGACAATGATTCGACAATCATTCTCTTCAGAATAGCACTGCCTTTCAGACGGTATGACTCAGGTGTCCCCATCATGTATGTGAAGCGGGAAAATGACGAAAAACGGGATTTTGGGGGTAAAAATATCCCTTTTTTCACCCCTTTGCCCCTCTATTTCCCCCCTGTTTTAGCACTGATATCAGAACAAAAAATCTGGTAAATACTACTCGGTAGACTGAATGTTTGTGCAAAAGTTCAATCTTCTACGTAGAAAAAAGAGCCCGCCAAAAAATATTGAACATACGCTTAGAAAATGAGAAAAGAAATTTTTGACTTATGACGTCATCACTTCCTATGTCTGGACGCAAGACGGTCTGAAACCATACATAATGTCTTCTACAAGGCATCTGGACTTGGAAAACAAAAAAACGGACGAAAAAGCTCAAATAGAAGAGAAATAACGCAATGTACCATGAAAAATGCGTATGGTGCAAATTGTACGATAGGATCCCCAAGGGGTTAAACGAAATTTCCCCCCTCCCTAGGGAGGCTCTCTCCATGGGTGGTGAAGACAAAAGGGAATAAACACGAATCGCGTCATGGACCGGCGACCGATACATTCGAATAGGTCCTACACAGAAATGCTTGATCAAATGGATCGAGAACAATGGGAAATACCAAGTTTAAGACCACAAGGTAGGTCTAATCTATCGAGAACGAACATAATGGTTAAATCGACTAAGGAAGAAGGAAGAATATCATCGCAGAATGACAGAAGAGTGAGAGATTCACCAGGCAACAAGGACATTTAAGAAAAGGAAAGAGGGCACCCAAACAAAGAAACAGAACAACATGGAAGATGATGATAACGATGACAGCCAAATTTTAAATGATGGAGAGAAGACGAAAGATGAGGATGAATCAGCCAAAATGCAAGAGGAAGATTCAATAAAGGAGTATGAAACAGCTTTAAGTTTGGTAGAACAAGCTGTCATGAAGAGTAAAGCAAGTTCAGCAATCACAAGTAGCTTTAACAGGAAGCCGATTGGTTGGGTGATAAAACAATCAAAGGAAGAAAGGTTAAATAACCACCTAAAGATGGAAAAGAAAAAAACTCAAAGAGGAAAACGAAAAATTGAAGGAAGACATTGAGGAACTTAAACAACAAAAAGGAACAAGTGCAGAAGAAAAACAACTGTATGCAACTATCGCAGGAAGAGAACAGGCACCAAAACAGACTACCAAGAGAACGCAAATGATTGAAAACACAAAAAGCAAACAGAAACCTACTATCTTCATGAAAGCAAAAGAAAATGAAAATATTACCACAGTTAAGGCGAACTTTGTCAGATTAGTAAATCCTGCTAAAGAAAAAATAAAAATAACAGCAATGAAAGAAACGAAAAATACATTAATTGTGGAGACTGCCTCAAATGCAGACATGGCTAAGATAACGAATAACAAAATCCTTCATCAGATGGTTAAAGTCGAAAAGCCAAAAATGAAAAAAAAAAACATTGTTGATAATATATGATGTTCCAGCGGAATACACCAACGAAGAACTGGTAGAAACATTAATTGAACAGAACTTTTAGGAAGAAGAAATAGAAAAGGCGAAAGAAGAAATAAAACCACGCTTTAGAATGGGACCCAAGAACAAAAGCAAATGCCATTTCGTAATCGAAACGAGCTCCGGTATAAGAAGGTAGCTGATTGGATAAGGTAAAATATATCTGATGTATGAGGTCCACGGAGTCAAGGACTTTGTAACAATCCCAAGATGTTTGTTTTGTTTGGACTATGATTACGTGAGTAAACATTGCAAGGAGGAGGAAACAAATCTGCATACAGTGCGGAAGACATGGACACGAATGTTCAAATTGTATTGAAAAAGACAAGGCAAAGATCTGTATATCGTGCAACCAAAGAAAAAAGAAATGTGATACTAAATCAGAGAAGGACTGTGCGACCTACAAAATGTTGTACGAACGCACCATCGCAAGGATAGACTATGATCGATAAGTATCCTGAAAGATTTATTTATAAACAACAGAAAAAAACACAATGTAAAAAAAGACAGTCCAATATAATAAGAGATAAAATTAGGTCTGAAAATAGAAGCAAGAATTTCTTAAAAGCAAAATTTGAAGATTGGCTAGAAAAATCAACACCAATAAGCAGCGCAGAAAAGGATATTATAACAGAAGGGGGTATATCGATCTTGAAGATACGAACACGTGTGTAATGCATCTCGTTAATCCTGATTTGACAACATTCCCAAAAGGTTTTGCGGAGAACGTTTTTAAAACTCATGAAAATTTTAAAATAGACAAAATGTATTATGTGGATATTAAAGAGGGAGACAAAGTCATCAGAGTATATTACTCCTCAAATAAGTTTCGCACCAACTTCGTCCATATAAGATCAAATAAAGAATCGGAATTGGAAGACCTAGAAATAGTGTTAGCATTTATTTTAACCCTGGAGATAAGTAAAGATAAAATAAGAAAATAAATTCTAGTCCCAGCACTTGCGATGGGGTTATGGAGCAAACAGACGCAATAAGTAATCCAGAGACTATTCACAACAACAAAAAATACACAAAAACTAACCCTAAAATGAAAATAATGAATTCAAGACTCCTCAGTAGCTCAAAACTTGCACTTGAATATTACGAAAAAGAATGTAGCGAGACGGTTTGTCATGGGTACAATGAGAATGAAGTTAAAAAAACCTAGAACACCCACAAACAAAAATAATGAAAGAAAGTATTAAAGACATTAAAAAAACAGATTGGGATGCATCTGACAAGATGGAGAGACTACTAATAATAAGGGAAAAATACGAGAACAAAGAAATACCGGACACGGAAAAACTATATAAAAACATTGAAACGCAGATGATCCTTGGAAGATTAGAAGAGCCTAAATTGCTAACTACGGCATTGAGACACTTGGTGCGACAACATATTGAACTCGGAAAATCCATTGTCTTCCCGCAGTTGGAAGACGTGGATGAAATAGAATTAAAGCCAAACTTGATAACATCTGATCCACACTATATTTTTGAATATGTCAACAAAGTATACAAAAGAAGAGAAATGACACTGGTCTTGCAAAAGGTGTATAGAGAGTTCGCTAAACAATATGGGAGAATCGTCTGTGACCATAAAGCAGAGTGGCCACATTGCCACGTCAACATTTTTAATCCTTGACCATCAACTGAATATGGTCTCATGGTTGAATTAACTGCAAACAATAGGATTAAAATCATGCAGATAAAATCAGGAAACTCAATAATGGTAATGGACGAGATTCAAGAATTAGCAGAAAAAGAGGAGATAGATATTATTCTCATACAGGAACCCTACACCAAAAACAATAAATTAACAGTAATGGGATCAATGGAGGTTATCTATGCAGGAGAGAAACCTAAGAACACTAAAACAGGTGATAAACCAGGCACGGGGGAGAAACAGAACAAAAATAACACAGGAGAGAAACCAATGGCGGTTATAGTAAATTGAAACAAGAATTTTAAAACATTAAATTTAATTCAATTTAGAGATCCATGGACAATTAGCATCGAACTCAAAACACAAATGGGAAATTATAAAATCATAAATTGCTACTGTCAGTTTAGTCCGGACATCGAACCTTTTTAATAAATTTGACAAAAATATGCGAAACATATAAAAATGACGAAATACTTACTTGTATGGATGCAAATGCCAAATCACCAATCTGGAATAGTAGGATTACGGATGAAAAAGGGAAAAAGTAAGAAGAAATGATAGCGCAAAATGAGCTAGTGGTTATAAATGAAGAAGGACATCCGCCAACATTTAGAAACACGCAAGGTGGAGAATCGAATATAGACGTAACATTACCAACGTTACAACTAAGTAACAGAATATGCAAATGGAGAGTCTTGGATACGGCCACGCTAAGTGAGCACAATGCTATTATGTTTCAGATTGGTGGTACAAATGTGAAAGAAAATATGAAAGCACAAGAAAACACACTAATCTACAACACCAAAAGAATAAACTGGGAAAACGTTTGGAGAAACATAAACTTACCGAATATAAATGATGATGATGATGTGGATGATTTGTAAGTAAAAATAGAAACCGAAATAATAAACGCTATCAAAAGTTCAACAAAATCAAAATCACAGTATGACAAACAGATCAAAACAAAAAAAAATTGAATGGGGAGTTACATAATCTGAAAACGAAAACCAGAAAAGCAAGGAAATTTTACCAAGCCACGTAGGATGCCGAACTCAAACAAAGAAGACTGGAAAAATATAGAGAAATTAGAAACAAATATCAAGATAAACTAAAAGAAACAAAACTAAAAATTTGGAAAGCATTTTTAAAGAAGAACGTATATCTAGACATATGGGGCGAACCATATAAAATAATTGGTAACAAAGTAAAGAAGCCAACAACACTTTCTACCCTCAAAATGGACAATGGAGATCATACCAAGGGAAAATACAGTAAATTATTTAATGACAAAGCTCTTACCGACTGACGGCCCAACTAAAGACAGCGATGAACATAGGCAGACACGAAATCAGATAAAAATATCACCTAGAAATGATTAACAAATAGAAGAAACTACGAACGAAGAGATAATAGCATACATAAAAATGCTGGAAAACAAGAAAGCCACGGGACCTGGCAATATAAAATGAGAAATGTACAAGGATCAATTGGAGAAATGGGCACCATACTTATCGAGACAGTGCAACTTGTGTCTAAAACAAAGAAGGGCACCTAAAAACTGGAAGAAGGCCAATTTAGTCATAATCAAAAAGAATGACGACAAAATGAACGACGATCCAAAAGCGTACAGACCAATATGTCTCCTAAATACAATTGGCAAACTCTTCGACAGAGTTATCGTAAAAAGATTAAACAAATACACAAATATAGAAAGTGATAGACTACAACATGGTTTTCGGAAAGGAAGAAGTACTGAGACTGCAATAAGGAGACTTTTGGAACTAATTGAAAAGGGTAAGACGGAGAAATATCAGGTAGTAATATACGTAGATACAAGTGGGGCATTTGATAACCTATGGTGGTCATCACTATTTAAGCAATTTGAAGACATGGGGGTACCAAAGTCTCTGTATGAATTGATGATAGATTACTGTACCGATAGGAACATAACATACATAGCACCAAATAAAAATATATCTACATATAGTACAAAAGGATGCCCACAAGGATCCATATCTGGCCCTACATTGTGGGATATCGTAAAAGATCCATGTCTGAAATGTCTTAATCGACTTGAAGAAACAGAAGGAGTAGTTGGTTATGCTTATGACATAGCGATAGTGTTGTCGGTATCTTCAAGACACGAAGTAGAAAGAAATGGAAACACAATACTAGAAAAGCTACAAAAATGGTGTTCAACAAATAATTTAACTCTTTCTGGAACAAAAACAAAGTGTACAATTTTTGGACAGAAAATTCAAAGAGGTCCTATTCTAAAGATATCCGACAAAAAGATAGACAGAGTTAAAGATTGTATGTACCTGGGAGTTTGGATATATGAAAAATTAAATTACGAAAAACATATAGAGGAAATTACGAATAAGAGCAAAAAAGTAACACACAAATTACTAACAATAGCAAGAAGGGACTACAGAATCCCTAAGAGAATATTGCAAACTTACAACAAAACAGTGATCATGCCATTACTGAGTTATTGTGCCAGTGTTTTGTGCCACAGACGTTTTATGAACACAAAATTAAGACAAACAAAAAATCGGCCAAAAAGAGGGGTATTCATAAGAACCCTAAATGTAATAAAAAACATGTCAAGGGAGGCTCTACAGGTACTGGCTCAGGAAGAACCAATACATTTCCAGGTACTAAGACAGGCTTATAAAATGTGGACGAAAAATAACGAAATTAAAAAAAAATTAGAAATACTAGGACAAATTCCAAATAACGAAACAGAATTAGATAAAATTAATGAAAGGAAGTGGCAACGGGAATGGGAAAACTCAAGTAAAAGACAAAAACTAAAATAATATATATCGACGATACAAATAAGGAAAGAGATGCCAAACCTAAATAAGAATACCATGGAGACAATTTCTGGCCATGGACAATTTACGTCACATTTATACAGGATCACAATAGAAGAAAATCAGACATGTATCTGCGGAATGGCCCAGACACCTGAACATTTAACATGGACTTGTGTACACTTTATAACTAGAGACGATATAATAAATATCAGAGACGAACTCAAAAATGAAACATGGGAAAACATCAGAAAGGATAAAATAAAGCTACAGAAGTTCCAAGAATTGACAAAACACGTAATGGGGAACATGTGGAATAGAAGAATTGAAAACAGAAGAAGGAGAGAACGGAACACATGCTAGTTTTAGAGAAAAATATAACATACAAAATTCTGTTTATAAATAATAAATACATTTTATAAAATTCCTGGAATGAAAACCGGAATAGGAAGACGCTACTCCTGCTTTGTGTTTAGTGTTTAGTGTCAGTGCTAGTGTCATATTGTTGTGTGTCTTAAATGTGAATGTTTGGTGCCATCTCAAGACCTAAACAAAATAATAACGTAAAAAGAAGTAATAAAAGACAGGAAAAACTCATAAGAAATTTGTACAGACAATATTTGTTTCGCGCTGTGTCTCTCGTTATATTGTTATTAATGTATATTCTTTTTAATTTACTTTCAGGTGGCGGTAGAGGAAGCAGCCGAAAATAGTGGAATCAAAACTTTAATGAATGACAAAAGATAAAAAAGAAAATTTATCTTATATATATATTTGTAATATTCTTTTACAGGTTTTTCCGTTTTAGTAAAATAATAATAATAATAATAATGAAAATAAAAAAGAATTACATTAAAGGGCATGGTTTAAAGCATTAGATGCTATATTAGAAAAATATCTCACCTCAACCTGCTGAGGAATAATAGCCGAAAAATAGAGGTACACGAAAATAAAAGTAAGGAGAGAAAATAAAGGCAGAGGTAAAGTTGCGACTACCCTATAATAAGCCCAAAAGCAACTGGAGTATGTGGAGGGTATGTGGAGGCCTTAAAACAAAAAACCGAAAACAAAAAAAAACTACTAAATGTAGCTCTGTGATTTTGTGTAGGTCCTAAATGTACGGCCAAAGAATTATATCTTCAGAATTGTATAGAAAACCGAAAGAAGAAACGTAACAGATAGAAATGTGTTGAATTAATAAACAGTATAAAAAATTAAAGTTTATAGGAGGGATTTAATAACTGCAGCGATTCCGCGGGTTTTCGTTTGTCAATTTTCAAGTTAAACCGTAGATCTAAATTTACTCCCTAAGAATGTTTATGACTTACTTTCGAACACTCACACCCCTATCACCCCTTTAGATTTGGAATGATTTATATGTTAAGCCATGGCTATTCACCGATGACTTGGGCCGATATGTTGCTTATATCACCTGGAAAACAGCCTGTGGCGATGCACGTCCGTGAAAGAAGCGATTGAAAAATAGCTTAGCCCTTGCAGATGAATACTTTTGGCATACCCTAACCTGAGTTTCAATAAACCTTTCGCTGAAAAGCTAAAGAAATGTGGCTTTATTATTTTGTTATTTATTAGCCACTACTAAGAAACAAACGTATATATTTTAAAATTTCTCAGTTTTTGTCATTATTAACTGAGGTTGCATTTCATTATATTGGTATATATAAGCGAAGATTTCTCAAAATTTACTCACGTTTTTCAATGTTTTAAATAATTTTTCCATTAATTATTTATGAAATCATACTTTTAACGTTGCTACTTTACACCCAAGCACGAGTAGTAAGGCAGAGTGAAACAAGTGTTTAGTACCAATTCTTACAGTAAGGCTAAGTTTTTACTAAACCATTTCTTTAATTGTAGTTAATTTCTATATGAGCTTAGTAGGAACAGCCTTAAGAAAATAAAACGAATTGATAGAAAGAGAGAGTAATAGACTACGTATAACGTGTAGATACTGCGGCAATCATGTCAAAGGACGGACAAGTACAATGCATTTTCCGAGTGGTTACGGAAAGCAGACTTGGTGAAAGGTTATTTAAACAGTTTTAAAATTAGTAGGAATCAGTTGGGGCCTTTCCCAAGTGGGTGACCAATACTCACCTTAATGTTAACCAGAAATATGAAAGAATAAAAAAAGAAATATTAAATTTAGAATTTGTTAATATAAAACACTCACTCACAATTCTCCCGGTTCCTTATACAAACCACTAATACACTTCGTTTAACTTCTCATCGTCACGACACTATTTTGAAACAATTTCAGTATCACACAATTTTACATGTTGACTACGGGTATTACCTTGTCTTAATACAAGGTTAGATAGGTCAATTTCTCCCACGAAAAATTGTAGGTTGCAGCACTATAACTAGTCGCAATGTTCACCAACGTTTCCATCTCTGATAGCAATCACAATCTCTTATTACTTTTTTCATTTTTGCTTCATATTAAGTTCCTTTCCTCTGGGAAGTTTTACCTCTTTACAATAGTTTAATGAAGTGATAAAAATCACTGAAGACGAAGTGAAATCTCTGCATGCGGAAATAAGGATAGTTCGACTCACCAAGAGTAGTCCACAAACTTCCAGATATTACCACGATTACTAAATTCCGGACCTCCTATCTCAAGTCCCAGAAGTAGATAATCACAACAAGATGAGATCTTCTTTCTTATCCACAACAGAATGACTGGCAGCACCCATAAGATGACAAGAGTGGAAAAGATAATGCTTCTTAGTGTTGTCAAGATCGCTTTTTCTCGACCAAGCAGTAGATACAGAGAAAACAGATGTCTCAGACGTAAACGCAAACATAGTGGATCCACATAATTCTGTATCTGCAGAATTATAAAAATACACAACAGTACATTTCTAACAAAAACATTAAAAAAACTTCACACAATATATATATATTGTTTACATTATCTTGGAAATGAACAGATTTTTCTTTTTCCTTTTTCTTTTCTTTAATTTAGTAATTATTATTACTAGTATTAGTAACGCTGTTTACATTTTTTGAAGGCAAATACTTCTTTATAAATTGAACATGCCGTTTTAACTTTACATCACGATTACTAACTAACTCAACCCAAACAGTGTTGGGTGTCACATACTTTAAAATTTTGAAAGGGCCAGAATATTTAGTATCAAACTTGGCATAATATTTTTTTATCCAAGAATGGCTTTAACATTTTCTTCACAGGAACTAATTCACCAACAGGCAAATTACTAGGTACATGTTTTTGATTATAAGCTTGTTGTCTCCGTTTCCAAGCTTTCTCGATGTTATTTACTATAGTATCACTAATTTCTATATTATTTTGTGATTTCTCTATTACACCCAAATCTAAAATCCAATTAATATCGAATGGATTGAACATTTTCCTACCAAGATAATGCTCACTCGGGCTTTTCTGAGTTTCACTATTTTCAGTTATATTCAAAGTATATTGGATTTGTTACAGATAGTTAGCCCATTTCGTATGATTCTTATGAATATATGCTCAGAGTATCCTTTTAATTGTCTTATTTATACGCTCTGTCCTGTTCGAAGACATTGAGTAAGGTGAAGTACAGATATTCTTAATACATGAGCTAAACACATATTGTTTGAAGTACTCACTGGAGAAGTATTATCGTGTAAAAGCGAAAATGGATATCCGTAAGTAAGGAACATGTTAGTTAATTTAGAACAAATTAACTTTGTATTCAAAGAACTTAAAGGTTCTATTATTAAAAATCGACTATAACTATCTGTCAAAACCATAATATATTTAAATCCATTACTAGTAGGCAGAGCTCCCATACAATCTAAATGTAATACATTATTTGGGTATCGAGGCTCCTTTGAATAATATGTACCATAAGGTTTCCGATTAAGTTTTTGACTCTCCTGACAAATTTTACATCGTCTAAGGAAATCACTAATTTCAGTATACATCTAATCCCATGTAAACCTAGATGCTACCTTAGAGATAGTTTTCTGGATTCCACCATGAATTCCCCCACTAATTCTTCATGCCAGTATTTAATAACAGAATAGAGCAAAGAATGGGGAATTAATGCACGTAAACCACCATATTTTTTACGATTAGTTCTTTTAATAATACAAATTCTTTTAATATGTAAGGATCCTTATTTTTTTCTGATTAATGCTAAAATTATTTCCTTTTACTGAGGATCTTCTCTTTGATGTTCAGCCAGTGGTTTATTAAAGATAGAGTTACTCCAGAAATTTACAAAAGAAAGATGGACCTTCTGTTCATTAATCGTATTAATTTCTACTATTTCACAGTTGGGTGAAGTAAAATCTGCATAGTTATACATACGGCTGATGTAATCAGCAAAATGGTTTTTGAAAGATCGCAGGTGAATTATTTCAAAAGAGTACTTACTTATTTTCTCAATTAAAGAACCATACTCCCTTCTTTTGCCTTTTATGATTTCTTAAAAATCTAGATACACTAGCATTGTCAGTATAAATAGTGAATTTCTTTTGTAAATAAATATCGAATTTATCTAAAGCATAAACTAAACTCTTCATTTCAAGATCGAAAATACTCTTAGACCAATCACTAGTTGGAATCATTTTAGAAAAGAAATAAACAGGACGAAGACACCCTTCCTCATCATACTGACTTAAGATAGCGCTGTAGGCGCGACTACTACTATCTATGTGAATTACAAAAGGACTAGAGAAGTCTGGGACTTTCAACACAATATGATTAATAATTGCCTCTTTTATTTGATCTAATATCCCATCTTCTTGTTTTCCCCAACGAAACGGTATTTATTTGACTTGAAGACAGGCAAAGGACCCATTAGTTAACCATAATCCTTCACAAATTTTAAACAATATAACAAGAAACCAATCATTTTACTCAACGCTTGACGATTCTTAGGTCTAGGTAGATTATTAATTACCTGAACTCGGTCTTCATCGATCATCATATATCCTTCTGAAAATATATAGCCTAAAAATTTTATTTTATTTTTACATAGTTTTGTTTTTCTTTTAGAAATTTGTTATACCCCATTGTCGAAGTCTCTGCAAAACTAGTTCTAATATTTCTTTATGCTTTTCAATAGTATCAGTATGAATAACAATATCATCACAAAATATATCTAAATAGTCCCCTAAGAGATCCCTAAAGATTTTATTCATGATACTAGAAAGAGTAAATGGTGATTTTATGAAACCCATCGGCATTTTCAAATATCTTAACAACCTAGTTGGCGTAGCAGATGTAGTATATTGCCTTGAGTTTTCATCTAACATTAATTGATGAAATGCTCCCTTAGCATCGAGGATACTGTAAATCCTCTGTTTACCTATATTGGCAATAGTAGCTTCAGCATTAGGAGCTGGAAAACCAGTTACAAGTACTTTAGAATTAATATTAAAATAATTTACTATGAACCGCTTGGTTGCATCTCGGTTATTAGCAAGGAAACACGAAGAGATATAGGGAGATCTGGAAACTTCCTCAATTACCTTTTTCTTAATTAATTCATCCAAGTATTCATCTAACTCACGCAACTCATGACAGGGCATCGGGTAAGGTTGAGCAATACTCGGACTTGAATCATTCATTTTAATTTCATAAACAAAGTCTTTAACAGTCCCTAGTTCTTCATTAATAACGTCCTTATATTTGTCAAACACATTCTCGACATATGGTATTAAATCGTCAGAAAAAATATTTTCATGAAGGTTTACTTTGCCTGTATTTTCTTCCTCCGGATAAATATCATGGATGGTAGGATTGGAAATTGGTACTCCAGCTGCAACGTCTTGGTACTGATCTCCTCCCATAGCACCATGATTATAATTACAGTGGACGATTGTTGCCTAATCCCTGGATCCGGTTGTTGGGCTTTGGACTTCTCCTTACAAAAATTCAGCTTGGCTCTTCTGCGCCGGGTATGGAGACACTGCTGGGCTGACCTGCCGCTGTTCCGAGAATCAGCTGATCGAATTTGACAAGTGGATGACGGCTGCTTATCGTCATGTAAGTACCTTTTCCACGTTCGCTGCCTAGGTCTGGGTTTCCCCGCTCCCCCTGCGTCAAGGTCGTGTGGCGACACAGAGATTTCAGGACCAGACCTAAAACGAAAAATTTGTGGGCACAGATCACTGGATTCACAACTAGTTTGTTTCCATTCAGACAATTTTACGGTTAAATTAAGGTCCGTAAAATTCAACTCTCGATTTCGAATATTTATATTACCTTTATATTTTTCTAGGAAATCAAGTCCCACTAACAGTTTTAGAGATGGATGTCGAACAACCGGAAACCAGTTAACAAACTTAAATCAATTTATGAAATATATTAGTTTCACATGTTTAGAGATTTTAATAGATTAAGAATTCATGACAGAGAGGGTAAAGTTCACTGCTCTAGTTTTTGGACGCAACCTTCGTTCATTCCTATTCAACACCTGTTCTTCAACTAAAGACAAACTACTTCCAGAGTCGATAATACAGGGATACAGTTCTTTACACACTGATTTAGGCTTTTGTAATAAAGATGGAGGTTGTTCCTCACTAACATAGTATGTTTTCTCTCGACGAATATTTCTTTTACTATAAGGACACACTTTCCAAAAATGATTATTAAGACCACATGAATTAAATTTACTTAAATTATTCCTCTGCCTATTCCTCTCACTAACTTAACCGAGGGGCTTTACATTCGGGTTTTGCTTTTGCACTATACATTTATAATCCAACCGATAACGCCGATTCATCTCATAGCTTTCTGCAAAGGCAACTAATTCCTTCTCAGTATGGGGAACCTGAGTAATTAACATTAGATCACGTATTTCAGGTGGTACAATGTTGGCGATAGTTTGCGTTAATTCATCCTCTGACATTTTCACATCAAAAATGAATAATACACTTAACTTTTCTTTAATAAAATCTACCAGTGATTCCTCTACTTGCATTATTCTATACAACGTTATTTTCAAAAATTCTATTTTAACTAGCGGAGTAACAAATCTTTCTAGAAATGCAACTATAATTCTTTCCCAGTCAGTGGTGACATTTATTAACCGCTGCATTTCATCGAATGCTGGGCATGTACATTTACTCAAGGAGACTACTAACAAGGCTTCTATACATGTATCTAGTTGGGCTTGTAACAAGTCAAATTTTAACAAGAATTTACATGCTTCAAAGCCATTACTTCCATCAATTTCAGGTAACTTTCTAACTTGCTGTCCTATAGCTTTATACATGTTATCACCCAGATGCTTATCAAAATTACATTTTATAGCTGGTCTAACAACCGGCTTTGACACGCGATTTGCAGGAAGAATAACAAGTGCAAACTAAAGCGAGGAATCCTTATCGTTTGCTCGCCCGCGTCCGCAAGCATTCACTCCTTACCCCTTGCCAAGTCAACTAAGAGAGAATTTCCAAAGTCATTTTCACCTATTGAAAAACAATCAAGAAGGTTTTGAGACATTTTTTCCCAGGTTTAAGTCCAGAAGGTATAATTTCTAATACTAAGCCGAAATACCTTCTCCCTATTTTCACTTATTTTTACTCTTTCAAATAATGACCTGCCATTCATTCGTATTTTCACGATCAGGTTCAATTCCAATATATATATATATATATATATATATATATATATATATATATATATATATATATATATATATACCTTTTTTCTAGCCCAAGTCTTAATCTTTCCCGGTAGTAAGACAAGGCAACTAAATATAATATGTAGCAATCATGTCAAAGGAACGACACGTTCACTGAATTTTCCGAGTGGTTACGGAAAACAGACTTGGTGGAAGATTATTTAAATAGTTTTAAAATTAGAAGGAATCAGTTTCAACTGAGATATACAATTTATTATAACAAATAATTCAATGGACAACATATAAATATAACAACTAGCAAACCGATTCCTTGTTGAAATTGCTCCGTAATCACAGTTTAATGTCGTTCGATGTAATTTAGCTTCTGTATACCAACTCATTTAAAGTCCAATAATTTCGATTTAATTGAGAGGTTATTATTTTCAAATTACCTCGAAATATATTATCAAATCTAACGTTACTATTTACATGCACTTTAAATCTAATAGGAGTCGGGGCCATTCCCAGGTGGGTGACCAATTCCTACCTTAATGTTAACCAGAAATATGAAACAATAAAACAAAAAGAAATATTAGATTTATAATTTGTGAATATTAAACACTCACTCACAATGCTCCAGGTTCCTTATACAAACCACTAATACTTCGTTTAACTTCTCATCATCACGACACTATTTCGAAACAATTTCACTACCACACAATTTTACACGTTGAGTACGGGTATTACCTTGTCTTAATACAAGGTTAGATATGTCAATTTCTCCCACGAAAAATTGTAGGCGGCAGCACTATAACTACTTGCAATGTTCACCAACGTTTCCATCTCTGATAGCAATCACAATATCTTATTACATGTTTTTCATTTATGCTTCAATACAACGGTTTCTTAAAGAACGAAATATTTTTTTTAAACTTTAACTTAAATAGTTAAGTCTGTTTAGGGAAAGAAAATGTAAACTGTACAATCCACGTAGGACACGATATCGTTCGCAAATTACAACTAGCGTGCGTTTCAGCTCATGTTTGGAGTTACATGACAGCCGCATGTCTGAACAAGATCATTCCCAATGTTGCCACACTTGGTATAATTGTACCAAATTCAGGCCTTTTTGTCATTTATCGGCCCGTTGATACCACGCTGGCATTTTCAGCCCCTTTTCTGAAGAAAATGATACAACTCTACCCAATTCAGCACCATTTAACAAACACCGTTTATATATATGTATTATGTATATGTGTGTTTCAATAGTTAGAAACAATAGATACCATTTTGACTTATAATTATTAAGAAAAAAATTGTAGGTGGCAAACTTAAAAAGGTAAGTTATTAATACATGCGTAAATCCTGTAGTCTTTGAACTTTATATAGCGGACATGTAACTGAAAACGCATGTTTTATAATACTTTCCGTATAAGTGTTCCATATATACGTACTTTCCGTATGAAATAATATAGGCGGTCAGGATCTCACGTACAAATGGACGTATATAATTTATAGCTGAGGAATGTAACATAAGTATATGCATGTGATATACAGATAACTGTTAGATGTCAGACATCCTGCAACGGCATGATGTAACATATAAAGGCAGTGACTATGTAGCATACGGATAACGTATGCTCCATACTGATTTCTGTAGTAAAGAAGAGGATACCGTATATTTGACAATATACAGCTGTTTGGCAGGGGCGAATCCAGGACGAACTTCTGGGGGGCGGTGGGTTGTAATATTGCTACTTAGAGCTACTTTAAGAGCTTCAAACTCTGGGATGGGTTTTATTTATATATAAAATTAAAAAGCCTTTATTTCTGAGGGGAGCGAACGTCCTCCCACCCCGGATCCGACACTGCTGTCTGGAGAACGGATTTTTCTCAGTGTAACAATATGTTGTGATGTATTTCAGGGAAAGTTCTAGGACCCTGGACCGTTTATATATATGTTAGTTTACCTATTTACAAATGTTAGTTTACCTACTTTATATTATTCTTACATTATATTATCTTTCTTCGGTTATGAAATAAACGGAAATAACGTGGTATAATTTATATTTTAATATTTTATTATAATGTACTGTTTACATACGAACTCGGAGGTGATTGATTTGTTCCTCGTTTTATATACAGTATTTATCATATATGGCAATAATATCGTTTTGGTTAATTGGATACTTTGAAATAGAGACCATACAATACATACTGTAGATGATAACTGTTTTAACTTTTAATTTGGATGTTTTTAAAAAGTAATTTTTACAAAGTGAACTTTCTTGATTTGGACTCTTGTAAGAGGCGAGGGGGTCTTCTAGAACTTAACCTTTTTTAGCTTAGTGTTATAGAGCCATCTACTACAGTGGTATAAAATAATTAATTCAGCCCTTTTTGTTTCAATTTGGTACTATTTTTCAGCCCATTCCAGAGCTAGGACTGTGGCAACACTGATCATTCATGTTCCTGGACGTAAGAAGATTGTAACTTCTATGAAAGTACAGGGGGGGTGTTGTTTCCGTCTCTACAAGAATGTTAGGAACTTTGTTGTACAGCGTTCACCTCTAGTGCATATGGTCCTTGGTTCGATCCCAGCTCAGGCCAAGTCAGATAGTGGTGGACAAACAGTGTGTGTGCGGATATTTCAGGGATCTCACGTTTTCTTCCTTCATTCCACTATTTCATTCATTTCTCATAATCACCGTTTTTGTTAACTTAGCCGGCATAACTGTAGGATGTAAATTTTAAAGATTTCATTTTTTCTGTAAGAAAGTTCTATAAGGAAAAGGTCAATACGCTTTTATGTAGAACAGGAGAAAAGTTGTTACTTCGAGTCAAATTGAAGCATGCCTCGAAGATCATCCAGAGATATATACAGAATAATCTCTTCGGTTGTCAGACCTTCACCAAATGGAACATCCTATAGAATAACGCTAACAGTCCAACAATGAGAAGAATGTCTACCACACGGTAATAAAATTCTTCAGCCGTAAGTAACAAATTCTGGAATCATTTACTAAAAAGATACAACTAAATACTCGAATATTGCTGATAGTATACCTAATCGCCTCGGTGATATTATAGAAGATGAAGGTGACTATTCAAAAGATAAATACCCACTTCGAATTATTGTACGCATCTTAAATGTGTGCCTGCAGTAATTTGGACAAAATAATTTTTGACTTGCACCATAACGTTTTCAAGATATTTTCTGACATTTTGTGTTTTATGAATTTCAGCTAATAAAAATACGCTGGGAACGTAAAGTACTATGTTCATAAATGGAAATAATTTGACTTTTTGTTCTAGAAGAATATATAGTTTTGTATGACAGTAGATAGTTTTGTGGAATATACGAAATATAACAATATAAGTGTGTGAATATATATTTTCTGTTTCGAAACTTGTTTGAATTTCTTAGGAATATAGTTGATGGGAGTGTTATTTTATAATCCTATTTAAGGTCAGAAACGTATATTTGAAACTGATAAGAACTACAGTTTTATCTATCTAGAAAAAAATGCCTCTAAACGAATAAAATTGAACTCTCTAGGGCAATCTTATTCCGTTTTACTCCGCACTGCTTATTGTTATTTAATCTAGAAACGTTTCTCATTATTGTTAACATTTTTGTTTGTTTGGAATATATGCGGCCTAGTGACATTTGAAAACATATATTACAAGTTTCATTCGTGTTATATCTCTAGCCCATCTCTGTAACTAGTTCTTTATACACATGCATATCTTCCCATCTTTCACACTGAGTACACACACTCAAGTATAACACACACACACACAGACATACATATATATATATATATATATATAGCTATATGGTATGTTCATTTGTGTGCCCTTATACATTTCATATATACAGCGAATGCCCCATTTCATTTGTTCTCCTCCCTGATCAATATCTCCATACAATAGAAGCATCACAATACACACTCCCCACTGCTCCAATGACTAATACGAACCTTTCGTGCAAAATGTTCTGAGTTTAGTTACTGATATAAGAGTTTTGAACACATTATGATGCATTGTACTTCACCTTAAACTGTGCATTCAAGGGCCAGCGTTGAAAAAAGCATTTCGTTCCAGAGAAAGGAGAGTCTTGACCTTTGAAGGTAGATCTATCTTTATACGTGCTAAACCAAACTAAAGCACTTCTTTTAAATTATGACAGCTTTTAACTCACTAAACACTCAAACATACGCGCATATTATTATTATTGGTACTAGTAGTATCGTCACTATCTTATCTCGATAGTTCCCTCTCATAATTCAGAAGCTTCCTATTTTTTTTTGTTTTTTTTTTTTTGTTTTTTGCATTGCATGACTACTTAATTGGTCACTCCAATATATAGGAGTACTGTAACTGTTAACTAAAATAACCATTGCTACTGCAAACATTTGTTACTTATAAAATCTGAAATTTCAAATCGAATTACCTAGGGATCAATTGTGGTAGTTATGATTATATATTCCTTTTTGGACAATTATTTGTACCTATAGACTATTTCAAAAAGACTGAGCGTATTAGTTATTACTGATTTGAGCTAAAAATGTCTAACATCGAGTATTTTTCGGAAAGAGTAAGCAAAAATGTCGTTTTCAAGCCCCTAAGTCAAACTTCGAAATAAAAAAAGTAAAAAAGTAAAAAGAAACCTGCCGATGTATTTACCTCTATAAGTGCCATAAGACATGTTGAAAGTAAGAAAGTATAGAAAATAGTAACATTCATTGACGTCCATAATGATGTAGCATTTCCAAAGTACATATGCATATAAGCACACACTTTTGCAATGGATTTCAATGTGATTGCCTTCCGAAGTCAGTTACATTTTTTTCGGAAGGAACCCGGCAAGAGTGTTTATTTTAGCTCATTGATAAATTATGAAATCGTGAGTCTGACTCCCCTTTGGGTCAAAGTTTCTAGTATTTAATTTTGTACGTATGAATGTATAAGTATCTATATAAAATAATTAAAATAAAATAAGTCAGCTGTATAAAATCAGCATGTGCTCAGATGTATATATAATTTCGAAATGTTATATCATTAAGTATTTCAACATATGTTATCCTTTCTGTACTTAATAATATTTTAACCGATATTTCTACACTTGAAGAAAGAAAGAAAACAGTTTCACAAAATTTGTCGATATTGAACGTTGCCTTATGGGCTCGAACCGGTTTGCTTCCTTGCTTTACTGTTTCCTAAGATACCCGAAGTTAAACTGAAACAAGTTTTCGATCAAAATAATCACAATGAATGCGGTCATTCCTTTTTGAGGGGGTTTCATCAGTTGATCCGCCTGGTTTCAAAATGATCTAAATAAAAAAAATGGGGAACATGGATTGATATCGTCAGTGACGTCTATACATGATAACTGCCAAATGTTTTGTTTGTAAATTATTAAACCATACACTATAGAATTATGGTTTTGGTTGCAAATGTAATAGAAATATGTTTTTTTTTTTTCATGAGATAATTATAATCAAATTTCTATTCAGGAAAATTTAACTTGAAACCCAAGGTGTTATACATCTAAGTGGTTCAACTATTTATTAGTTTCAGAAAGACATAGGGTGAGGTCAGGCCCGTATCAACGGGGGTAAGAGGGGGCCGCCCCCTCAAAATTTTGGCAAGCCCCCATAAAATTTCTCGGTAGTTTTGCAAATGAACTATAATATGGTGATGAAGTATAATATGATTGGGTCGGGCTCCTCTAACTTCTACCTGCCCCCCCTAAATTTTTGGGCTGGCTACAGGCCTGGATGAGGTTATAAGGTGAAGATTGTATTACGTTCTATTGTTAACAATGAGTTACATTCTTAAGGAATTAAAAAAAATATCAGTTTAAAAGATATGTTTCAAATAAATCCCAACATAAAATCTGAGTAGGAAAGTACGAAGCGTTATGTAAGGGATAATGGCATTAAACGAAAATACGCGTTATTACCATTTATATTCAAGTTTGTTCTAAAACATGCTATGAGGAAACTTGATAATAACAACCAGCGCTTAATCAGAATGGCACGCATGAAGTTATGGTTTATTTTTGTGCTGATGATGCTAACCTGAATCGAAAATATATTAGGACTTAGAAAGGAATGCAGAAGTTTATTAAACTCCAACAGAAACATGGAGTTGGAGGTAAATACAGAGAATACTTAATACTTCGTAAAATTTAAAGTTTGTAAAGTTAAAATGTACTTTTGACCAAGTGTATATTAACCAAGCAATATAACTTCAGTAATTAATTGTCGAGTGAAAGCAGAGAATTGAATTAGTAAAGAATATTTTCTAACGGCACCACTCGCTTGTCCGTATTATACAACATAAACAGGAAAATAGGGTAAAACCGGGAGATTTTTTCGAAAAAATGAAATACTTTTCAGCCCTTTATCACCGGCCTCTGTTCACCTAGGGTCCTGATTTTTTTTGAAAAGAATACGCTGTTACATGTATAATACGTGCGAAATTCCAATCTTGTATCTCGTAAACTAAGGTCGGGAGAATTTTTTGAATGTCTGAAGGTAACCCATTTTTCCTATAGATACATTGCTGTGCGTCATGACTGTTTGACCTAGATTTGTGGCTCAAACGTCGTTTTCTTCACTATAACGCGTCAGTTCCAATGGTGCCATTAATATGTCCGTATCATACACCTGAATTGGAAAAATCGGGTGAAACCGGATTTAAAAAAAAAAAAAAAAAACAAGACAACTCAGAAAACTTGCCCGGTCCCCCTTGCCCGGTCCCAGTTTTGCATAAAATCTCAAACAAATTTTGATTAATATCCAAGGTTACACACAATCCGTTTGCAGATATCAATCTCATATCTTGAAAATATATGCGTGAAAAAACTTTGAAAATAGCCTTAAGAAAAAGTAAAAGGTCACGCCTCTTCACCTCCACTTGGCACTGCCAAGTTGACCATCCGGTTTCAAAACGCAAGATTAATGTTCTTTGGTCTAACCTTGACTTGACCAATTAAGAAAACAGCTTAAAACCCTCGTATAGAAAATAAATAAGTGGTCAAAGACGATACTATGCAATGGTAACAGAAGTTACCAAATGTCCTAAAAGGGTTAATGTCAAATTCTTGATTCTCGTTGTATCTGAGTTCCATAATTACATTTCCGATAGACTTCAAATCCAAGTTCAGCCACATCGATATGGAGGTGAGAAGGAAAAGGATTCAAGTGACTGAAATTGTGTCGAATCCGTACTATTTGATTACAACCATGTCACATCTTGTAATCTCAAGTGTAAGTATGAAAGTACTGAATTTGGAATTTGACAGGATAGTCCCGAATGCATTCATCGCACGTCTACACATATTTGAATGTAGGTGTATGAATGTATTTTCGAGTATATCTAGAACACGTTAAAAGAAAGTTGGTAAACATGTGGTGTGTGACAATCTAGAAAGAAACCCTACGGTGGAAATACACACCAGCAGATTGAAGTTTGGAAGAGTGTCATGTAAAACTAATAAACTTGTTGAATTCACGATTTTCTGTATTGCTGAAATGTATGGTGACGCCCCAAATGACGTTTAATTCCAAATTCAACCTCATCAGCAAAGAATAATAGGGAAAGTGGAGATGAAAAAAATATGTTAAATCTGCGATAGAAATAAATATTCCAAAATTAGAGAGATTGAGATATTTTCCCACAAACCTATCCTACCTGTACAAGAAGAGAAATTCCGCTTGTATATATAAATGAGTGCGAGTGTTAGTAAGATCTGTTGAGAATTTAAATCTTTACATTTGTCTTTCTGGGTGAACCTTAAAGTCAATTAGCTTAACTAATGGAATATTGAGTAGAAACAATTTGTAAATAAAAGAAAACTCTAGTTGTCTTCTGCTGCATTCAAATTTGGTATTTTCAGCATTAACAAAATATTACGCACAAATTTAAACCTAGTTTACGTAATTCAAATTCGGAAGACAAAGAGTGGCACAGGAGAATCTCTATAGACACCCTGCTGAAGAGGTGGCTCCGTGGAAGAGCGTTCACCTGTGTTATATGAGGTCCTTGGTTCGCTCCCGCCAAGTGAATTTTTTGATATCCAAACACGGGGCATTCCATGTCAACTCATCTAGAGCAGTGTGCTTCAATGTCTCAGATTCTTTTCAGTTTTTTCATACATAAATAGCCATCACGTTATGCTAAGTTATTTGTTTTCGATCTTTTGGCTGAGAAATGAGCTGGGAAGAACTTTTTTGAAAAATGTGAATTTGGCGATAATTTTACCTTTCTGTCACACAGTATTATGGAACTAAAATTGCCAAAATTTCATTACCTTTCAAGTTATTATGCCCACTCAGGTGTCAAATGAAGGCTTAGGTTTTGCTCTTTTACTATATTCTAAGAAACTTTGCAAAAGGTTACACTGTCAAACATTGTTGGGCATGAAAACAATTTTTTTCACAAATTGTACAATTGCTCGAAAGTTACATCTACGAAACTTTTAAAACTTTTTCTTAAATACATTTTAACACGTACCTGCTATGGTTGGAAAACAAAAAGGGTGTTTTTTGTTTTTGTAATTTTTTTTTCTATTTTACACGTACGGATATATACAGTTTTAAGTTTTATTACACATTGTGTAATTGCTCGTAAATTACAACTATGAAACGTTTGAAACTTTATTTTATAGAATCACCTTAGCACATATGGTTAAAAAATAAAAGGGAAGATTTCGGTATTTTTGTAATAATTATTGTTATTATTATTATTATTATTATTATTATTATTATTATTATTATTATTATTATTATTATTATTTTGTATTTTACATGTACGGAAATAGATAGTTTTAAGTTTTGATACATATTGTGTAATTGCTCGTAAGTTACAACTATGAAACTTTTAAATTTTTTCTATAGAATAATTTTAGCACATATATGATATGGTTTTATTACTCTTATAATTTTATTACGTTTATTTGCTTTTAATGGGACACAATACACATACACTGAAAAATATCAACAAAACATAATATATGTTTGTAATTAATACTATACTTTGCAATGTTTTCATATCTGCAAAATGAATTTTAATGCTTGCTGTTTTCGTAAAATAACCTACCATAGAACGTATTAAGAGAATGTTTTAAAACAAACCATGTGAAAAAATTTAGTGTTCAATGAAATTATAGAAGTATAAATATATTACAAGAATTCTTTAATGACTATAATAATAATAAATATCATAGAATAATTAGTACAAAATCGGAAGAAGTTAATAATTTTACTTTTAAGTTCATTCTCGCAATGCTCTTGAACCATTCTCAAATAGTTTATATTAGCATGCATAACAAACGTGGTCTATTGCAAATTACTTTAGTTACACTATCTCTCGCTCTCTGTATCCCTATATATATATATATATATATATATATATATATATATATATATATATATATATATATATATATAGTTTGAAGTTGCCAATATTTTAAAGTTAATATTATGTCTTTATGCTTAACTATATTATTTCGACTTTAGTTAATTTGAACATTTTTTTTAAAAAAGAAAGAAACGAAATACTGAATTGAAAATATGCTGTGCACCATAGAATAGCCACTAGAATGCACATGTGCATTTATATGTCGCGTGATAATAAATTAATTGCTTGCATTTTATAACATGCAAGCAAGAGAAGACGTTAAAGTGAAAATACTAGATCAATCCCCCAGTTTATATTCCGCTTCTGCAGAATACCTCATGCTCGATCTGAATATACAAAATAAACATATTCTATTGATCTCCGTTTATCGCCCACCTAATACAAACTTTGAAAATTTTGAAAAAAGCCATCTCCCAAGTTATCCCCCAGTACAGTAACATCATAATTATGGGGGACATGAACTATGATCTTTTGACGTCTAAATCCGAGGTGCAGCGATATAAAAGCTATATTACTTCTCTAAATATTTCTTTTTGTACGTTAGAGCCCACTCATAGAACTGAGACAAACAAATCGTTAATCGACCACATAATAGTCTCTGATACTTGTAAAGTAACAAATGTAGGTCAAGTATCCGTGCCAGGTATAAGCCGACATGACCTTCTTTATCTAACTTATAACATAAAATGTCCAAAATACGTTCCGCGAGTAGTGTATAAAAGGAATCTAAAACAAATAAATGACAACGCGTTATACGAAGACACAAATCTCATGCCGTGGTACCTAGTATACTGTGCTCCCACTCTGGATCAAAAGGTAACACTTTTTAATAGTTTCGTGCAGCAATTATATAATAAGCATGCCCCTATGAGAAGGAAAAGAGTGCGTAGACCCCCAATCCTTGGATTAACGATGATATACTCTCCCTGATGGCTCTTCGAGACTCTGCCCACAGACGTTACAGAGCGGCTTTAAAACAAAAATCAAATATCTCATTAATGCAGGAAGAATATAGAAAATTACGAAACCGTTGTAACCAAGAAGTTCGTAAGGCGAAAATCGAATTCGCTAAAAGTCTCCTGAGCCATACGACTCAACCACGAGAGCTATGGCAAAAACTGAAGTTCCTTGGTATTGGTGTCAAAGCCAAAATCGATAAACTTCCAGAACTTCATATAGACACCATAAATGAACAGCTATGCTATACACCAGATATCACACCAGATAAAATCAATACTTTGAAGAATATTAAAAAAACTAGCCCTGTAAAAAATATATTTAACCTTCACCTCGTCACTGCTCCGGAAGTCATGAAGGCAATAAACAAAATCAAATTACCTGCTTCAGGAGCTGACGACTTGCCAAACATTCTTATTAAAAAAATGTTACCGTTCATTGTAGATGTCATTGTGCATATTTTTAATAGTTCCATCACAACCGGAGAATTTCCATCAATTTGGAAACTCTCTCACGTTCGCCCATTGCCTAAAACCAAAAATCCAACAAAAGCAGAAGATCTTCGCCCTATTAGTATACTCCCTGCACTCTCCAAAGCATTAGAGCATATAATACATGGCCAATTAACTAAGTTCCTCGAAAAAAATAACATCTTAAATCCGTTTCAGTCAGGTTTCAGAACTCAGCATAGCACTTGCACTGCTCTAGTAAATATCACTGATGATATTCGTGCCGCTATGGATGAACGCCAAGTTACACTGTTATTCCCTACTAGATTTTTCTAAAGCTTTCCAAACTATAGACCATGACATACTGATTGCCAAACTGTCTACCTTCTACAACTTTTCCCAGTCAACTTTATCTTGGTTTAGCTTCTATTTATCAAATAGAAAACAAAAAGTTGTCACTAATAACATATGTTCCAATACGAAACTTGTTCCATGTGGAGTCCCGCAGGGCAGCGTCCTAGGACCTCTCCTGTTTTCCTTATCCATCAACGATTTACCTGAGCACATCAACCATTGTAAATATCACTTATATGCAGATGATATACAATGCTATTTAACCACTAATCCCCTAAATTTAACCACCGCGATTAATCACTTAAACAGTGACATTGAAAGTATCTGCACATGGGCAGGTAAAAATGGACTGCAAGTAAACCCAACCAAATCAAAATATATCATGCTTGGTTCTCGTAAACTAATCTTCACAATCAATATTACAAGCCTACCAAATGTTCTTGTAAACAATGTAGCCATTCCTATAAGCGATAGCGTCAATAACCTAGGACTCCAGATCGATAAATTCCTAAATTGGACAGACCATATTAATAGAGTATGCAAGAAAGCTTACGGCTCTCTCCATTCTCTTCAGCGATTAAAAAACCTTCTTCCGGAATCCATTAAAGCGTCCCTGGTTCAGTCATTGGTAATCTCTCATTTTGATTATTGTGATGCAGCATATGTTGATTTAACCGAAGATCTGGCAAAACGTTTACAGCGCATTCAGAATGCCTGCGTTCGTTTCATATTTAATAAAAAGCGCTTCGACCACATCTCCCATTGTTATCAGAAACTAGGATGGTGCAATCTAAATACCCGCCGCCAGATTCATTCTCTAACACTTTTATATAAAATAATTAATAGTAAGAAACCTACTTATCTATCCTCTAAATTAAAATTTCTCGGCGATACTCACCTACTAAATACCCGTTCTAAAGGAAATACAACACTCGCTGTTCAAACGCACAAATCTAATTTCTTTTCCAAATCTTTCACACTATTTGCCACCAAAGCTTGGAATGATACCCCTGAAAGCATCAGAAACTCTGGTTCAGTGTTGACTTTTAAACGTCGGCTTAAAGAATATCTTTGTAATGAAGGTCTTCAGTAAGAAAAAAAAAACGTTACACACGAAATTATTCCTGGCGTTACCATGCAGTCGTTTTTTTCTCTCTCTCTCTTTCTATTTCTTCTCATTTTCTTCTCTATTCCCTTCTGATACATGTGTATGAACGTATACATTATAGACAATCACTTAAGCAGGTGCATCATTTTATCTATAGATAGTAAATCATAGGAATGTATTTTATGTTATATATAATCAAGATTGACGTCTTTGTTTCTGCTTGTATAGTTTAACACGTCTTTAGCATTGTCTCTTGTTTGTTTTAGTGTTTATTTTATATGTAATAAGTTTCATTTTCATTTTTCATGTTTTATTTTCTGTATTATGTATGTCGGTAACTCTTTAACGTGCCCAACTGTATATCATTTTTATTCTCGTCGTAAAAAAAAAAAAAAAAGAGATCCGACTGTAAAAGAAAAATGTAAATGGTTGAGTGGAAGAAAAGGTTATACCTTAACTCCGCCATTTTAAATAAGAAATAAATAAATAAATAAAACATGACATACTGTGAAATATTTTCAAATGATTAATATACGTTATTCTAGCAAGTAGAAGGGGTACAAGGTTTACATTTGTCAATATTTAATTAGTTTCAATGCTATATTAAACCATCTATATTTCGCGTGTCTCGAAGTCTGTAACAGGAAGTTTTCACGTAATAGGCATTAGATACACTCAGAAACATATGCATAATTAAACTAATCTTTAGAGGATAAGCCGTTTCAGGACGCTGCAACATATGTACAGTTTCTACTTTCAAGCATCTAAAGATTTCAAATATAATTGTGCCACTTCTGCCTACCATCCAAAGAAGTTAATGCAATCATTAAGCGTTCAAATCATTGATTAAACATGTGTTTTTACAGTTTTTCTTTTCCTGTAACTCCCCTAGTTGGGTTCCTAGTTCGATCCCCGGCGAAGTATGATTGTGGTGGACAACATCATTTCTCTAGGTTGTCTCTGTATACGCCCACTTCTTTCCATTTTATGCTTCCACAAATTCTACCATCATCATTCACAATTCGCTAATCGTTGAGTCCCTTAGCCTAAAGAACTTAATCGTGTGAGGTCAATCTCAAACATTTCATTTATTTTCATTTTTATTCGGAGTGAAATGCATAAGAAAAAATAAATTATTTTTTTTTAGAAAAATGCTCATTTTTAGGTTCAACTCCTGTTTCGTAATTACGCACTTAATGCTGCATTCTTACTAAGGTGATTCGAAAAAAAAACGTATTTTTTTTATTTCCGTAACGCTATATTCCGCAAAAGTTGCATTTGGTATAGGCAAAAGAAAAGTATTTACATATCACCCGGTCGCATATCGCGTTTAGTATTTGAGATGTTCGGTAAAAATCATGAATTTACAATATTTTTCTAAAACGACCAAATACTACTGGATGATGACCTTATATGACCTACCGGTTTCTCAAGTATGTAAAAACAACGTTAAAACGAATACATTACTATATTTATATGATGTCTTCTGGTCGCGCATCGCTGTCAAAAATTTGCAAAATTTGGGAATTTACCAATAATTCAGAGTTGCAATTCGTACATTTAACGTCCAATCTATGAAAAGTTCTCAACCGTGAAGGAATTTTATTAGCTTCGTGTAATCAGCATGAATTTGTCTTTCAAATTGCACGCTTAGTTACTCTTCAGGCGAGTGTTTTCTCCCGGACTTCCTTTTTTTAGTATCACAATGAAGAGACCAAAACTATATCAAATTGAGGTAAATCGTGAACCGAAGAGAAGGCACACTTATTATTAATCAGTTCAAAACTCCTTTTATTTCGCAAATTGTGCCCTATGAATTGACACACTTGGAAACATATAAACCGATAATTATACATGATGTTCAGTACAGTTGCGAAATTTGGCTGCTCACTTTGAGGGAAATCGCATAATAGAAATATGCAAATCTAGATCCCGATGCTAGTATTGGACCGCAAGAAATACGAGAATAAGAAATAGGGAAGTATCGTAACGATGAACAGTGTGTAACGCCATTAATTCTAGAAGTCACTTGTGACCAGATCATGCAGGTAAAATGTAAAATGTAGAAAATGCAATAAGTAAACTGAACTCTTTTACAAAGAATGGAAAAATGTAGGGATTTGCTATTGTGGCAAAAAAGGAAAAATACATTAAAGTTACAAATCCAATATAGTTAGTTACTTAGCTTTTGTATGTGTTACTCCTTTTGGGCGATATTCGGGGACAATAACGTTATGTTTATTGGAACAAAATAATCAATTTCTTGGCTGTATTAATTTTGGTTTTCATCTTTCCTGCATATCAACAAATATTTTTTGAATGCTCATCCTTCTTATTTATTAAAACATTTAACATTTTATTCTTCAAATCTAATGTTGCAATCGTATAAGTGTAGAATGCCATATAGAATATGTAAATAACTACTTATATAAATATATACTTGAACTTACTACTATTTGAACGAAAGATAGATTCATGTTTTTAAATTCTTTCGCATCTTCGTATTCTGAGAACTTACTTAACGTAGTTTCGTTTACATTTGCAACAAGATTTAGGAAATCCTTGTAGTAACTTTTCTTATTTTTTGGGTAGTCCCCAAACACTATGTGAGAAAATTTTTTATATTTTGTAATACATTCAGTTTATTTTACGTTTACACTCTGTAGATTTTGATACAGTATGCAGTAATAATGTCGCTACTTTGGGCACCTCTGGTTAGATTGAACGACACTCGATATAATAATGTGCTATTACACCATAGGTGTTAATGTAATTCTGATCTAGGTCGATGTCCATTGGGGGAATTTATAATTTTTTTTTTTTTACAAATTAGAAAAATAACGGTATTTCGTCAAAGTCGCACACCTAATATCGTGATGTTTAAAAACATGACGATATTAAAAAAAAAGAAAAATGTCGTCTCACTTGCATCAGTGTCCCTAATTTCGTTTGCAAACAGTTTCGTAATTTTTCGCCTGTGCTCACTGCTAACTATATGCTCGCTGGTGCATTATGAATGTTTTGAAGCAAATTTTAATTCTAATTTGGAGAAATTTTTAAAATTTCACAATGTTTATCCTTAAATAGTCTTCTATATACTTGTTTGGATATTTTCATAACTGATTTCCCTATTAAATGTTTAATTACGGAAAAGCTTTAAAATTCATTTGTCTTGAATTGAAATTGTTTTGAATTTACCACATGGGGTAAGTCTAATAATAATAATAATAATAATAATAATAATAATAATAATAATAATAATAATCCTGGATACACCATCCTTACATAACGTAATAACCGGAATATACCGGAAATTATTAACATTTTTTTTAAACGAGTAAGTTAAGGACGCTATTCTCCACGAGAAAGTGACTGCACTTGAAGGTCGACTCACCCTACAAAACCAGCCATCCAATGCTTAGGGTGTATTATTCATAAGTTTATAACTTTACATAATTCCACCCATACAAATTTCCATTTTCACCTTTATTTTTGCTTTTATTTTTGTTCATTGATAATGATTTTAAACTCTGATTTGTGCAGAGCAGAAGTGCATCAGTGGCAGAGCGTTCACATTTGGTGCATGGAGTTTTTGTTTCACATATGCCAGCCTCTGAAAAGTGAGTTTTGTGGTAGTCAAACTACGTGTGCGTGGGTTTTTCGGTTTCTCCTCTTGTCTCCCACTTTCTTCATTCCACCATTTCACTCATTTCTCATCAGTACGTCTGTTTTAACCTAACCCTCGTGCGTGGTACGTAAAACTTAAAGATTTCATTTTTTTCTGATTTATGCGAAAACGTAGGCATGGATGATATTGACAATAGTGTAGCTCTTACGAATTCGTCTCTAGAAACTGTTTTCACACACTCCACCGGAAACTTCCGTCACAAGTTTAATATATCTTTCAACAGCTTGAGCATGACATAGGAAATTCTTGAAATTCATAACGGTCTTAGTGTATCTGCTTATAAACTGTCTTACTCCGTCATTAGTTAATGGCCTTAACGAAGGAGGAGAACGAAGACTACAAGTGTCCAACTCTGATATTTCAGTGTAATCTTTAGCTCCAAAGTTCAGGTTTAGTGGCATAAAATGCCTAATAACATCACTTTCTGAAGCTGTCTACCTTAGTGCCTTCGAAAGTTGTCTGTACCGAGTTGCTATTTTCAAGCTTTTATATTTCATTATATATATATCTATATATCTATATAACAATATCTATCTATCCATCTATGTATATATATATGTATATATATATATATATATATATATATATATATATATATATATATATGTGTGTGTGTGTGTGTGTGTGTGTGTGTGTGCGTGTGTGTGAGTGTGTGTATTTCTGTAGTCTACTATTTAATCAACTAATTTTATATTGAATAGACAAGTTCTCTGCTGACATGTTTTTTGAAACACCTCATCTGTTGTGAGGTATTGTGTTGATAATTTCCTGACACGCGTCCCTGTGTCCGCAGTTTGTTATACACATGAACGCAAAAAGATTTAACTAAAATGTGTTAGGTAATTTCATAATTATCCAAGTCTACCATTGAGAAACAAAAGGAAAATTTCCTTCTTGATTGTATTAGTTTCGTATATTCGAAGACATATCAAAACGTAATCTGAATTTTTGTTTTTAAAAACATGTGCAAATATAAATATCAGGAACTGTTTTATGTTTGACACATTGGATCACACTAACATTCGACATAGGAATCATTCCGGTGAAAATATGCGTTTCAGAATGACACAAAATGGCCCCTGCCTTTGGAAGAAATGTTTTTGCAGGTTTCACAAACATGTAGCCGTAGCATGCTGTTCCTCCTCCAGTGCAATGAAATGCCTCCCCCAGTGCAATAAAAGTGTGTTTCTTTTGTGTCCAAACAAATGCAAGTATTATGTAATTCAGGTCTATATAGAAAATTTCAAGATTTTCCCAATTGAAACGCATGGTGAGTATGAATCTATTGGCTGCAGGCAGAAGTAACAGTCTGAAACATGATCACGGGGCTCGTACTAAACTATATGTACGGCGAACGGCATCGATTTATGTGTACCTATCAATCATCTTGTGAGAGTACGCGCACACGAGTTACAACTTTGTTTCGGAGCCCAAACGCGATAATGGTCGTCGATTTTATACCCGTAGTACAGATGGTAGGCTGTCTTCTGGAATGGTGACAATGACCTACTTTGTCCCTTGAAACTCACTCCCCCATATATGTAGCAGAATGAATATGTCGAATTGTTGCAAGTTCTGGGCATGTTCGTTTAACACAAACGTCAATATTCCACGCAGAAATGTTTTGGATCTACGGTATACACAAACACAAAGTAATACCACCTTCTAACACGAAGATCAACTCGAAATTGAAATATTTGTATCACGCGACAACGTGGTGTATGTCTTGGCGCCTTTTTTCTTTTTTCAAAAATGTGTCTGTCGTCTAGACAAAAGGGAGCCGAAGAATGATCCCAAGTTGATTACGAAACCTTCCTCCGTCAATAACGTCTAGGTTTTAGTGTATGCAGTGTAGAATAACAATAAATCTTTGCAACCCAAGGGGAGGGTGTTCGTTTCCGGGGGGTCGTGAGCTAGAGAAAAGAATGTTCCTGGGATATAGCCTAGTAGCAGTTCTTGGATTAAGATAAAAATTCATAATTATGCATTCCGAACACTGAAAACACATATTAAATTCGAAAAGTACGAAAAATACGGTTTTTCTGTCAATTATGGAAACAGTACCCCGCCAAAATCAAAACTTACGTGCTGGAAATTTCTCGATGAGATATTCGTAATTGGCGTCTAGAAAACTATCCGGTACACACTTTCACCCTCGTGGGAGTATTGTCATGCCGTCCAGTAATAATTCAGGTCTATATAGAAAAATTTCAACAATTTCCCAATTTAAACTCATGGTGTGCATGAATCTATTGGTCTGCATATGGACGTGCACAATATTGCAGTAAAAAAAACCCTATCGTAGTGCCCTTTTTCTTTAATGCCGTATATGTGCATTCAATGTTTGCATAGTTTTGCAGTTTATACCCTTAGTTATATATGTATCTTTTATCAAAAATCCCAAAGATTAACTTTCTGACTTTGCAAAACATAGTACCCTTTGTTTTCTCGATAGATGTTGAAGTCTTGTATTCCATGCCCGGATATGCTGACAGATGTCCCTAAGAAATACTCCGGTAATGTTATTATGATGTTCATAAAGGCATTGGAGTTTCATCCCTCACACTGATATGATTAAGGACATTATATACTTCGCAGTCATATCGTGTGAATTGGTCAGGGAAATGCCTGTTCGAGGGTGTTTTTGGTCCTTATTCAGAATTTCAATTACCTAGGGCGCATACTCTTTCCTGATTGTCCACTTCACTGATCCAAAAGAGATATGCAATGCGTCTGCATTGTTATGCAACTTTCATCTTCTGTCTTGACGAATCGGCTTCACACACAAACTCCTTCCGTTGATGGATGTTACTAATCCTTGACTTCTGTCATCATCTGTTGCAGTGCTTTGCCATTTCTGAGTGCATTACACAAAATATATACTTGTACCCGAGACGTAACACACTGGCCATGGACCGGCATCAATACTCGATGACGTTGAGATGGTTTCAGTCTTTTGTTGCATAAAAAGAACACATAACTTCATGCGTCTCCTCCTCGGATTAATGTCTTTACATTGCTCTAGATACCAGATGAGTTGACCTTTAATATTGTATATTTTACTTCACATTTTATACTCCCTTGTGTATTAAGAATCCTACAAATGCTAACTACCCATTGGTGACTTAAAACTCAATTGTATAGCTCCGTAGAATTGACAATAACAATAATGACTATTAGTTTCCTTCTGTCAGTTTCTTTTTCTATATACATTTTGTTACTTACCTTGAGATTAGGTCAAGAAATTAATTACGCGCTTAATCAGTATGCTGTAGTTCTAGTTTTGATGGTATCAAAAAATGTGAAGTATATATTATATTCACTATGCCTTTCATGACTGTCTGTAATTCTTAAGTACACAGAAATGAATAATTTACCAGAATATGCAATAGTGTACAGCAACTAAAATAATGTAGACGTTATATTTGGTTGTTTCAAATTTTCAAATCCAATAAAGGTCAGAGTTTCGAACCTCCACCAATCTTATCCCCAGAAAGTCATCCTTTACAAATATGAAGAACTAAAGTTAAATAAAGATGTGGGCGAATTTTACTTTCAAGTCAGCTGTGATTGTTGTTGACGGTTTCGATGTTGTTTGAGATTGACGTGATTCGTATATCAAGAAAAAAATAAAACAAATAAGAATGAGAACGAAGCGGATGTGAATGGAAATTTGGATGTAATTTGCAGTTGGTTTCAGTTGAGTGTAAGGGCATAAACGCTATTTGATTGAAAGGTATAGGCTAAATAGAATTACGAGGGAGCTGTTCCAGTAAAAAGACGAGGAAGAAAATGTGATGTGTAGTTTAATTTGCTATCACAAATGTTCGGAGTGTATTGCGCTATGTATTATTGCATGTAAGAAAGATAAATAAAAATAATTCTCCTGGTTTCCAGTTATTGTAATGATTATTTATTTCGATGTGTTTGGGGTTTTGTGTCTCATTTATCTAGGCTATAACATCTGGATATACAATTTGACGTGGGATCGAAATATATGAACTCCGAATGGGAATCGAACACAAGTCTCCAAAGTCGTATATAATATTGTACAATCCAACTATACATCAAACTACTCATTAGCATCTACATATAAATTGGGATATAAGAAAAAATAGTGACTCCCACATGAAAAGCAAAATTGTTAGAAAATGAATGAAGCGATAGGTTGAAGGTGGGTTGCATGGTTAAGAGTATCTTAATCAGTGAATGTTAACACATCAATAATGTTGATTAGGAAAGACTTGAGAAATATGTCAATATGAGGAAAGTCGAGGAAGTGAGAACGTGGGAAAACGAGCTATTATTTAAACGTGTACATGGTCACAATGAGTAAAGTTTCCAGATTGAGTGATGTAGCTATTTGTGGTATGGATTCTACTACCTGTGAAACTTAACAAATCAAAAACAAATCTACGTTGACATAAGTGTGAGTGTGCCTGTATACGTCTGTATGAGAAACATCCAATGGCAGCAAAAAGAAAAGAACTACGCTTTGTTTGTAGGTATTTGTTAGTGCCTACACGAAACGAAATGAATTGTGGGTGCCGTGCGTTTAGTATTTTTGCTGGTAAAGGTAGTGAATGTAGTCCTTTAACTAGTATAGATTTGTGACCATTAGGAAGTATCTTATCGTCCGTTAAAAATGTATTACTTTATGCACTTCGGAATTGCATTTAATGTGTTGTATATATATATATATATATATATATATATATATATATATATATATATATATATATATATATATATATATGAAATTTTTGAGTTAACTCTCTACCCTAATTTCCAGGGGTCACGCACCTATCACGAGTGATTTAAATGGTAGGTTACTTATAATAACGGCATTACATTTTAGAAGAAAAAAAGTCTGAAGTGCTTCTATAAATTTACCCGACGTTAGAGTTTATATAGTAGTAAAATTAGGAATTTAATCTGTCATTCTTCGTGCAATTTTTGAAGTATCGATATGGGATGAAAGTTACGTAATTTTTCTTACGATGTTCCGGATCCCATCCAGTTCAACTTACATTTCCATTTGAAATTAAGGTTCAATCATTTATCATGAGTATTTTAAACAGTAGGCACCAATAATAAAGTACTAGGTATGTTTTACCAGAAATCTTGAACTCCGAAACGCTTTTTTAAAAAATGAACTTAGTCAGAATTTATGGCCACTATGTTTTATACATAAATGTTGTGTTTCTGTGTGTATGTGTCTGTGTGTTTGTGTCAGTGCTCGTCTGGGGTTGGATCAGGCATGATGATAAATGTTACTTTCGGTGAAATTGAGTTATCAGGAGGAGTTTCTTACACGCGACGTACAGAACAAGGCACGATCAGATCCGACTCAAAATTCGCCCAGAGAACATATAACAGTAAAGAAGAAAAATGCCATATTAGAGCTGCTCCCATCCAGAAACACCGGAGATATGCTCCGCAACATAACGCACCACGCGACAATATGCTATAAGGTAAATGTCGCAAGATACGGAAAGGATGGGCAGCACCAGGATATCAAGATATTTGATATGCTATAACACTGACTTGGCGGCCATCTTGAAAGCAGCCTAATTGGATATAGCGTAAAGCATTGAAATGAGAAGCGGTGTGTATTATATATCAATGTAAGGTAAAATGCAAAAGGAAAACCATGATGTAACCGGGAAAAACATATGTATGATGGCATGGACGGGACGAAGTGTAGAAGACTCGGGCAAAACAAACGTGTATTCGAAGGGCAGAATAATAGGGCAAGACACCACGATAAATGGTACGCGACAATTAACTGCAACAGTGTCTGTGCATGGAACTGCATCAGCCTTGACAGGTTATGCCTTCCGAGGATATTGGGATTCCGTTTGGAACAGTGAAAACCACAATTCAACCCGCGATACGATCACTCGTTTGGAGACTACCTAATCTACAAAGGACTACCTCTTATGGAACAGCAATTCGGCACCTCACTGCGGAGTGTAGGACATATCATCTTGGATTGGTGATCAAAAGTTCGACCTACCTCTGATTGAAGTCCACTCCTGGACACCGTTTTGTACGTTTCTTGTTCAATTTTCTTGTTGTTTCGTGTGAACAAGAGACATTTCGGCCCACGTTTGTTTAAACAACACTATCTGAAACAAAGTGCGTACGGATGGGAAAGGCCAGCCCTGTTCTAGCTTACATTTCTTTATGAATGTATCTTTTCCTTTGCACGGTTTGCTACACTGTTTCACGACGCACAGTGGGAGATTTCATCGATCTAGGGGAACTTTATTCAGTGTGTGATGCACATTTGCCTGTGGCAGGTTTTAACGTTCTATTCGATGGAAATATGCGATTTCTTTGATAAAGAATATTGTTTGTGTATTATTTACCAAAGAAGTAACATATGTATGAGAAAGGTAAACAAGATTACACATAATTGGTAAAATCACAACAATAGGATTGATGTGATCAGCTTATATCTAAATAAATGTTTAGTGATAATGAGTACGTTACATTAGATAGGACAATAAACAAGAGTTAGCGAGCACGCAAAACTGACGGGAAAAACAAGTTCATTAGTCTTAGTCACTGCTCTGTTCGGAATGATCAGAGAAATCATTCACATAAGGCGCTTTTAGCAATCGTAGTACCTCGGACATTGTGTCTGAACGTTTACTAGCTCGGGCATTTTGTCAGGAGCACGTTTACTAGCAATATATGATCAGGAATCTATTAATTAAATCCGTGTTGGTATTCACTCTGGATAATTTTCTTGTGAAGAGTTTCCTATATTTTTTATTGTCTTTATATCGACCCTCTTGTGCTTCTTCGGAAAGCTGGCCTATCGGTAGAAATTGGACTTCGAGTACGCTTACGGGCATATGATACCAAGAATACTTTTGCAAATACAGTTCCAAAGTGCAACGAGCGCACTCACTAAATTTGTTTGTATCAGTCGGAAAAACACAATTTAAGCATTCTAAAATAATGTGTCATCGCTTAATTAAGAGGACATTTTACCCGAGTTATTTCGGACGATTTTTCAGCATTCCGAAAAATCTTGCGGGCTGTATTGCCATCAGTGGTGTTTCCAGCTTATTGTTTCGGCATATCTACCAATAGTCCAAGCTTACTACGAAAATCTAGGAGGTAGGCAAAGTGAAGAATACATTCCATAAGACGTATCAAAGAATAAACCGGAGAGAGTCCAAAAGTCAAAAAGTTTAGATCTACAGTTTTATGAGAAAGAATACCAAGATTACTTATCTCTCTCGGTTTTGCTCCACATAAATAACACGTCTGCGTAGACGCACATGAAGATACTAAATTACACACTTTTCCGTCAATCATACAAAAAATCATCTTAGGGCGAACGATAAATTCCTTCTCATCTACGTTATTATGATCCGAGTGAGTTTCTCGATTTGGTCTTCTATTTTCTGGACTTCGTTTTGTACAACCTCAACCGTTTCTTTTGCAAACATAAAACTTATGGGATGACAATATCTGGTAGAGGATGGAGCGGAGTTTTGCCAAATAACACAGTTACGATTGTTAGTGACACTGTACAGTTGAATAGGGACCATAGATACATCAAACAAACTCTCGTCAGTTGAATGCTCATCTACAAAAGGTTGGCGATACATACATTGTTGCGCATAACCACAGTCCCCCTTAATTGGCGATACACACTTTGTTGCGCACTACCACAATCCCTAAGCACCAATATTAATGTTGCGAACATCAGACAAAGTTCGAAACACATCTTGTTTTTTACTGAGTCTTCTTATGGTATCAGGAAGAAGGGATTGCACCGGTGTGTCAACCTATGTCTCTGTGATTTTTATTTCATCTGGATAACAACTTTGCTTAGCATCTTTAACCTTATCATAGGATGGATACATTTTACAGCCTGCTTATTTTGCGTGATCACGCAAGACATTTTCCTGCTTTTTCCAAAACTTCGCATCACTCAGTAACGCCAAAGCTTCATCTTCTGATAATTTCGCCGGAACGGGAAGTGCAGCGCTACCAGATTTCTTGATTTTTCGTACCCCGTGTGGGGAAAGAACAACAAAACTCCTTGACGATCGCCCCCGAATCGCGTATTCCTGCCCTCCGTAGTTTTAATTCAGTCGCCATCGTAGTTCCTCGTTGCTGGTTGATTCTATAAGTTCTTTAACTTTCCTACATTCACTTTTGAGGTACATTTTCGGTCTACCGCATTTATTTTCAACAGAATTATCCGTTGGCAGAACAGGCGCTAAGTTGAAGTCTACTTCATTTTCCAACCATGTTACATTGTCTTCTATCAACCTCTCCTGGTGCCGATTGGCTTTGTCCCGTTTAACCATTACGTATATCATTAATACATTTTGTTTTTTCTTGCTCGCGAACTAGTGGTCAGTTCTACTACCCCGGTTTGTTCCATTATGTAATTTGTTAAAATTTCAACCGCTTTGCTGACGCATGATGTTCCCACACACATCTAATATAACAGGCCATGTAAACACGGGAGCCATTTTTACACCACGTTCTCACGTTTTTGCGCAAATTTGCGCAAGGTTTCTCGATTGTTTTCACTCCTAATCTCAATAAGCTTTCATGTGAACTTAATCCGCGGACTGAACACCACAGAACACCTACTTGAAATCTTGTTTGTAATTCACAAATAACATTTTCCACACACGTTCTCACACATTCTTTTCTCACGCTACTACCCAGGAACCCTAAAATGTAATGCAAAGTTCAAGTGCTCGATCTTTCCTTCGGAGACTCTCAATACTATTATAGCACTGCACTGA
Organism: Thermobia domestica; assembly: GCF_964235325.1. NCBI lineage: Eukaryota > Metazoa > Arthropoda > Insecta > Zygentoma > Lepismatidae > Thermobia > Thermobia domestica. The sequence continues at coordinate 195,097,958 of NC_137460.1, read as the reverse complement.
CCACTCTGTGTAAGCACAGCAGGACACAAGTCAAATGAACTGCTAGCACAAAGCGTACCTGTAGCAGGCTCTACGCGCGTTCACTTGGTTGCCTCCTTTCAGGCCACATTTACAACCGTTGCACGCGACCATCGTCCGAATTCATGTCAATTTCATACCAACGGCATATTTAGCTACCTACATAGCATATATTCTTTGCTATATTTCATGGTCACAAAATTGAATAAAGTTCCCTTAGATAGATGAAATCTCCCACTGTGCGACGGTGCGAAAAAGTCACAATATCAGAGAAAGGCCCAATATCCTCGGAAGACATAATCTGTCAAAGGCGGATGCACTTCCATGAACAGACACTGTTGCAGTTACTTGCCGCCTACCATTTATCGTGGGGTATTGCCCTATTATTCTGCACTTAGAATACACGTTTGTTTTGCCCGAGTCTTCTACACTTCGTCCCGTCCATACCATTACACATATCTTTTCCGCGGTTACGTGATTGGTTTTCCTTTTGCATTTTACCTTACATTGATATATCATACACCCTGCTTCTCATTTCAATACCTTATGCTATATCCAATTTGACGGCTTTCAAGACGGCCGCCAAGTCAGTGTTATAGCACATCAAATATCTTGATATCCTGGTGCTGCCCATCCTTTCCGTTTCCAATATAAACTGGTATCTTGCGATGTTTACCTTATATCATCTTGTCGCGTGGTGCATTAGTTGCGGAGCATATCTCCGGTGTTTCTGGATGGGGGCAGCTCCAATTTGGCATTTTTTCTTCTTTTCCATTATGTATTCTCTTTGTGAAGTTTGAGTCAGATAAGATCGTGCCTTGTTCTGTACATTGCTTGTTAGAGCTTAATAATACAACAGTAAATAGGTAGTTTAATTTCATAAATGCACACTTAAATACAAAACTAAGTGTAGGCTGAAGTTCCAACAAATAGTGGCCTTTTCATCCAGGAGAATTGTTACTCTGTATACCTAATAGTTAGAAAACCAACGCTTAAGAAAAGTTATGCTAAAAACATGATATACCAGGATATTCCTCCATTGGGTGAAATAAAGAATGAATCGTTGAGCGTCACTTACAGAACCACAAGAGAGAAGGCAGATATTCAACTCATGTTACGTTCTAGGGGATAGAAATTAATGAAATGAAAAGAAAATAGTAATGCGAACATCATGAACGAAACGTCTTCATTATGAAGTGCAACAAACTTGTCTTATTTAAGCATACACACGCAAGCACAGAAAGAATGCAAGAAGACTAGGAAAGAGAAAAATAAAAGAAAAGAACAGAAAAACAGTGGAAATATTGGAAATAAATGTAATTTAACGCTTATGAATACATAGTCTGCGTCTTTCCCCAATACGCCATCTTAGTCTTGCGTTTTTCACCCTCTATGATATAAATCTCTTTCAGTAGCAATCGGGAACATCAGTGCCAGCATTTAATTCCTTGGAAAAGAACTGGAAGTCGAACCAAGAATCTTGACACTGAGAACCTTACACGACGTTGCTTACTTCCACAGACTATGAGAAATGTGTTGTTTAAACAACCACATATAAGAGAAAGAAAGGTTGCTACTAAACAAGGAAAAACTGGACAGTAGTAGCACCCGCTGCACCCTATCGAACTATTGATTATCCAATTTGGAGCATCATAGCGTTAATGATAATAAATCAGGAATGCTTTGGGCACGGGATTGGCTCACCTATTGAAATTTTTGCACATTCTTATTCAGGGGCCATGCACGCTGGTGGAAATGAGTCAGAGGTACCTCGGCCCGGCTATGACGTCATTGAATTGGGAGTTTTGGATTAGATGTTCTGATGAATCCTTAAAATTGTTATAAACATATTCTCGATGAATTATACGTTATGAATTAGTACTGGTTTATTAATGCTTTTTTATTTTCGTTCCAATCTATGGCATACTGTTGTCCCTTTGAGGAGATGGAATAACACTGGTGCAAATGAAATCTTTAATTTTACATCCCACAGTTATGCCGGTTAGGTAAAAGGAGACGGTCACGATGAGAAATGAATGAATTGGTGGAATGAAAATATGGGAGAAAATTGGAGTATTCCTAACATAATGATCCCCACCACAAAACTACATTCACGGGGTTTGAACCTGAGACCCCATACAGCAGAGGTGAATGCTCTACCACTGAGCCACCACGTTCCTTACTGGTGCGAATGAATTAGAGGTATTGTGTTCTAGCTAATGTGTTTGACCTCGCGGTGACCCTATTTCACTTTTGATTATACAATTTGAGACCCCCATGGACCATAGCTTTAATGTGAATGTGTTAGAGATGTTTTGGCCCGGGATTGCATTACCTATTGACGTTTTTGATTGTGCTTACTCAGGGGGCACGGAATGCATAGAATCACTCAGCACACATAAGATCACATTGGTTTACATCAGGAGTTGGGGGTGGCGTATCGGACCTCGTTCCCTTTGATGAGTATAAAAATATCAATTTCGGAAGTTTTTTTTAACTTATCCTATTATCTTTCACGAGACATTTTCTGTATATAATAGAGTACAATTGTTTACTTTTTAAATTTGGGAGTCATAGTTCCCTTTGATGAGTAATGATTTTTTAGCCTTATTACGTTATATGATTATAGGGACGCGTATTTAAAATTATTTCCTGAAATTTGATAAGTACTTTGTGATTCATTTTGTACAGCTTTTGTACAAATACTTTACATGTGTTGATTACTACTTTATAGACATTGCAATCGTCCCGAGTTCGATTCTTAGTGCTAGTTTCCGGAAATTTTGAATATAAGGTCCCGCAAAAACGATGGTGAGGAAAAATGATAGGACGAAATAGGGAAAACATGAACTTACTTGACTGAGAATTGAAGCAGAGATCTCACACATTAGAGACAAACGCTAAGCGAACGTGCCCCATTAAGAAGTTTTAGTTTGTTGATTACTACGTTATAAACATTGCAATCGTCCGAGTTCGATTCTTGATGCTATTGTGAGGAAATGTTGAGTTGAACGTCCCCTCAGGGTAAACGAAACGACGATAATGAGAAATGATAAGATGAGAAAACATCATAAACTTACTTGCTTGCAGATTGAAGTAGAGACCTCACACATCCTAAATAATCGCTGAGCCACCATGGCCCATTCAGTGCGAGCAATTTCACGTATGAAAAAAAAATGGACAATTTATGTTACATTACATATTTCGTTTGAGCATTTTTACACTACGTTTATGTTTCATATGGAAAGATAGAAGGTCTCTGTTGTCATCTTTTTTACTTCGTGTGCGACTTTGACCTTGAAGGAAACCTTCCTGACTCAGTGCTAAGCGTTGGCATTAAAACGTATAAATATAACCTTATTGTTTAGTTGGATGTATTTAGAGATGAATGAGACGTTTACGATTGTTTGTTCGAATCTAGTTGTGTTCGCTGTAACTCAGTGCCTGAGCGATAGTAGAATAGTAGTTGCGTGATTTTCCAGTGTTACCACCACTATCAGAGTGATTTGATTCATTTAGTCGGAGCAGTTTCGTGACGAAAACTGATTTTTTGTTTCGTTACACAAATTTTTATGAAACATAATTTTGTTTTGTAACCAAAAGACATCCTGAAACAGTTTTTGTTTTGTACACCAAACTTTTTTAGAAACAGTTTTGTTTCGTTCACAAAAAAATTTCTGAAACATAATTTTGTTTTGTAAACAAAAAATTACAGTTTTTGTTTTGTACACAAAACATTTTCAGAAAAGTTTTGTGTCGTACACAAAAAATTCTGAAACAATTTTGTTTTGTACACAAAAAATTCTGAATCAGTTTTGTTTCGTACACAAAAAAAAATCTGAAACAGAATTTTATTTTGTACACAAACTCTTTTATTTCGTACACGAAAAAAAGTACTGAAACAAAAATTTCGTAAAATATTTTTGCAAAGCATTGATTTCAGAAACTTTATTTACCAGTAAACTGATTCAAAAAATGAAATTGAAAATCGCAGTATAGAAAAGGAATTTGATTTTAGGATGTGAAATAAACTACAGAATTACTTTTTTCACATTTCTCTACGTTTATTTTAAATATGTGAAATAGAATACAGAATTTTTTCTCCGTCTTTGAGTGCATTTATTATTCTTCAAGGAAAAACGTGTCCGTGGCGGGCAAAATTCTGTAAAGAGAAAATAACACATATGAATATGCGTGGTAATATTTATTTGTTTCCTGTGAAAGAAGAAAAACATATTTTTATTATTTAACAAGAACATAAAATAACTGATCAAGAGAGAGTGAGGTGAGAAAATAAAAGCAAATGTGAAGTACCTGAATTTCTTTTTTTCTCCACTGGTTTTTGCAAGGTAATGTTATCTTCTGTAACTGAGTTTGTCTTCGCTGTGTCATTCCCGCTCGTGTATCTTTGAAGCATGTCTCATATTCGGGTTGATTCTTTGCCCATTTTTTGGGAGGTGATGTTGGTGGGATTATGGAAAGATATAGCTGTTATTCTATTTTGGCTTTTTTATATCCATAGGGCAATATTACGTATGTATCTGGTATTAATCGGCGTTTTTTATAGTTGAAACTGTACTTCTTTTCTTCAGGTTTTGTGACAAAATGATGATCGTGGGTTCTGTAAATTTTCTGTGGCGTGCTAATGGAAATTTCTTCACTGGATTGATTAACGATCATTTGCTCCAGACTATTTAAATTTAACTTTTACTTTGCTGTCTAATAGAGTGTAAATCCACGAATTGTGTATACATAACTGGTTGATTTCGTGTCGGGGTCGTAGATTTCTAAAGCGTAGTGTTGGACACCAGACACGAATTTTTAAATGTATGCTTTTCTTCCAATTGATTCCAGTTTATTTGGTTCTATTTTGGGATCTGATGGTCACTGCGTGAATATTGCGGATTCTGTATCGAAATATAGTACTCTTTCTTGCAGCAATGCTAAATATTTGTAGAGTTCCATATGAGCTTGGCACGTTGTAAATGCTTCAAGGACCATATTAGCATTGTGATTTTGTACTGGAACATCATCTTCATACTGCCAATAAAGGTATAACAATGAATCATTAACAGGTAAAATTTGGTTGACTTTTATATCTGGAGCAATTGCAATTCATACATATGATCCTTTTCAGTGTCGGGATGTTTGTAGTAACCATCTAGATGAAAACCCGCAACATAAACGTCTTTTTCTCTTGCTGCATGTAGAATTGGATGTCTCTCTTTTCCTCCATGTAGGCAAGCCACTGCAAAACAATCCGTGACTGATTGTTTCTGTGACGGTATCCTCGTGCAGGAAGAATGCTAATAGTGTTGGGTTTTAAGAAAGTTCGTCGTAATACTAAATTGCACGCACACACCAAAGTGATTGGTGACGTGGGTTTCTTGTTCAAAAGTGGTCATGAAAGATATACAAACCATTCGAAGTACATTGATGTCCTGGACACAATAGTTCACCCATTATTCTTGGAAAATAAACGTATCGTTCTGGTGTATATTGTACCTTGTCATAAATTTCTCTCGTTCATCCACTCTCATTTCAACTGCACCATAATATGGAAATCCGGTAATTTTCCCACATACGCTTGCTTTGCAGCAGTACTAAAAAGTGTGGAAAATATCCTTTGGTCGCTGGTAAATGAAATGTCTTGGATAATTTACTTAAAGCCATTGGGATGTAATTTAAGGAGTCAATAAATGATAAGTGATTCACTTTCATGTTAAAATGTTTGCTCCGTTCAAGATCAAAGTAGGTTGCAATTCATGATTTCTACTAAGGATTACGCAAGAAAGGCGTTGATCGGTTAACCTTGAATAATATGTTCCCGCTGTCCACAAACTTCACACGGATGGTTTATATCTTCATCTTGAACACAGTTGTACTATACTTGTTGGGCCACCAGTAAATTGGGCTTGTGAATGAACGTGTTTTCATCAAAGAAAGTATCCTGTGTGGCTTCGATATCATAGAAGACAATCATAGCCTTCTTGGCATGTAACACTGGTGGAACTCCAGGCTTTAATTGAGTCGTATCAGGCCTCAAGTAGCATTGGTGGGTATACATAACGTATGTACAACATACATTACAAAAATAATATGTACAATGATGTTTTCTTTCCCGTGTGTGCACAAACGAATAAACGCGTAAACATTTGGAACACTGTTTCACCATCTTGCACACTGGCTGGCCTTTATGATATGGTACAGTTGCATGTTTCACCATAGCATGTTTCACCATAAAATTCACAAATACATTCTGGACACTACTTCACCGTATTGGCTTACTGCATGGCTGTTTCTGCAAACATTTCTCACACAGGGCCGAACTGTTATTGACGTGTGCAATACGATGATAATTTTTTGTGGCATGCTTCACAGTAATAGTTGGTAGAGAAAACAGACGTTAATGACGTGATGATGTCATAATGAGAATTAATGCACATTAAATTGTGTGGAATTTTGTCTTCTCCACCCGGCCCTTCATACAGAATATCATCTCCGGGAAAGCTGGTGTATGCGGTAAGTTTGTAATTGGTCAAGTAGCGTTGCAATTGTCGTAAACCATCCACGGACAAAATTTCAAGATTTTCCCAATTGAAACTCATGGTGTGTATGAATCTATTGGGTGCAGGCCGAAGTAACAGTCTGAAACATGATCACGGGGCTCGTACCAAACCATATGTACGGCGAACGGCATCGATTTATATGTACCTTTCAATCATCCTGTGAGATTACGCGCACACGAGTTACAACTTTGTTTCGGAGCCCAAACGCGATAATGGTCGTCGATTTTATACCCGGAGTACAGATGGTAGGCTGTCTTCTGGAATGGTGACAATGGCCTAATTTGTCCCTTGAAAATCACTCCCCCATATATGTAGCAGAATGAATCTGTCGAATTGTTGCAAGTTCTCTGCATGTTCGTTTAACACAAACGTCAATATTCCACGCAGAAATGTTTTTCACCTACGGTATACACAGACACAAAGTAATACCACCTTCTAACACGAAGATCAACTCGAAATTGAAATATTTGTATCACGCGACAACGTGGTGTATGTCTTGGCGCCTTTTTTCTTTTTTTTTTCAAAAATCCGTCTGTCGTCTAGACAACAGGAAGCCGAAGAATGATCCCAAGTTGATTACGAAACCTTCCTCCGTCAATAACGCCTAGGTTTTAGTGTATGCAGTGTGAAGTAACAATAAATCTTTGCAACCCAAGGGGAGGGTGTTCGTTTCCGGGGGGTCGTGAGCTAGAGAAAAGAATGTTCCTGGGATATAGCCTAGTAACAGTTCTTGGATTAAGATAAAAATTCATAATTATGCATTCCGAACACGGAAAACATATTAAATTCGAAAAGTACGAAAAATACGATTTTTCTGTCAATTTTGAAAACAGTACCCCGCCAAAAAGAAAACTTTACGTGCTGGAAATTTCTCGATGAGATACACTCTGTAAAGAAAAAATAGCGACACTTGCTCTAATATGGTTTTCTCAACATACTTTAATCAATATGAATTTTTACATGAATTCCTGATAATATTACAAGGCATATTCCTAATGAGCAGTTCATTCTTAATACTTGCGCCAGAGTTTCAGGCTTTTGACATGAATTTAGTGAATTTATATGCATATATAAGTAGCTATGTGTGTTTTGAGCAAAATCGTTTGTAGGAAGAGTAATTCATAAAACTGAAAAAGATCAACAACAATAGCAGAAAACAAGAAATGGAATTTCTTTAGGGTAAGACATATTGTGTGCAAACATCGAGAAGTACGATACACCAAACTAGTATTTTGTATGTGCACCATGGGCTTCCCGCATTGGTAACAAAGCTATTGCAAAATGCAACCTCGATATCACGGAATAACACCCGGATTATCTGTTCCTTGAATTCCATTCTATTTGAGATAGTCGTCTATTGAAATTTCTACTCATATTGATCCACAAATTTTCAACTGGATTCATGTCGGGTGAGTTTGTAGGCCACACGAGTCTCTAAATAGTCATATTCTTGAACCACGTATTAACAATTTTGGCTCGGTGACATGAAGCATTATCGTCCTGGGAAAGGAAGTAGTCCATATCTTCTTCAGAAAAGTCATCTTTAGCTGTTGTAAGAACTTTACGTGCCAGAATTTGAAGATATTTTCGTGCATCAAACGATCCTTTACATATATCCGTCGTTCTGACGTCTTTAACGGTGAACCATGCCCATATCATCACTCAGTAACTGAATATTTGAATCTCTTAAACAAAATCCTTGTCAAGTTCCTTGCTTGTTGTATCCACAACTTCACACCACTATCGTTTCCCACTATTCTAAACTTCTTTTCAATGAAGAAAACGACATGCTTTCAGTTGTCATAAGTCCAAGTTGCATATCGACTCACAAAACTACATGTTGAAGTCCTCTGTGTTTTGTCAGTTTCGACTTTCAACGCGGTTTTTTCTTTGTAATATCCTCTTCATACAATCAAGACAATACTGTTGTACAAGTAACTGCAGTTCCAAGATCATGTCAAACTACAAAAGCGATTTTTGGGGAAATCACTCATTCAATCTGCGGTGCTATTGATTTCATTTAGCAATCTGCTCTGGGTGATGCTTTCTTTTTTCTTTGACACTGTTGACGAAGGGACGATTTGTTATGCTGTTTCCACTTGTGAATTACTCTTCCTGCCGTAGAATGATGGATTTTCAGAATTCCATCTATTCCTTTAGAGATTTGCCACAACTCACATTTCTTACCCATCTTATTTGTTTACAGTCCACATGTAGCAACAATATCACACACAAACAACACTGCACAACAAAAATTTTGCCACTTGACACACTGTCCAAACAATGAGAAAGCAAAGAACAATCATAAAATGCTATTTACCTCAGCCTACACATCACAAATGCAATGCAGAATTCTTACTACAATAATTTACGAGACTAACTCAGTGCCATCTATCGAAAATACTACTGATACACAAACAATTGACAAGCGATGTCCTACACCACAGGTGTCACAGATAACGCAAATGAACTATCCCACTCTTCATTTCCTTCTATTCCTCTTCTAACGGGCTGCAACTATGGTTTTCTGTGTGAGTTAGTTTGAGAATTGAGGTGTCGCTATTTTTTCTGTACAGAGTGTATTCGTAATCGCCGTCTCGAAATCTATCCGGTACACACTTTCACCCTCGTGGGAGTATTGTCATGCCGTCCAGTAATAATTCAGGTCTATATAGAAAAATTTCAACGATTTCCCAATTTAAACTCATGGTGTGCATGAATCTATTGGTCTGCATATGGACGTGCACAATATTGCAGTAACAACAACCGCTATCGTAGAGCCCTTTTTCTTTAATGCCGTATATCTGCATTCAATGTTTGCATAGTTTGGCAGTTTATACCCTTAGTTATATATGTATCTTTTATCAAAAATCCCAAAGATTAACTTTCTGACTGTGCAAAACATAGTACCCTTTGTTTTCTCGATAGATGTTGAAGTCTTGTATTTCATGCCCGGATATGCTGACGGATGTCCCTAAGAAATACTCCGGTAATGTTATTATGATGTTCATAAAGGCATTGGAGTTTCATCCCTCACTCTGATATGATTAAGGACATTATTTACTTCGTTGTCATATCGTGTGAATTGCTCAGGGAAATGCCTGTTCGAGGGTGTTTTTGGTCCTTATTCAGAATTTCAATTACCTAGGGTGCATACTCTTTCCTGATTGTCCACTTCACTGATCCAAAAGAGATATGCAATGCATCTGCATTGTTATGGAACTCTAATCTTCTGTCTTGACGAATCGGCTTCACACACAAACTCCTTCCGTTGATGGATGTTAGTAATCCTTGACTTCTGTCATCATCTGTTACAGTGCTTTGCCATTTCTGAGTGCATTACACAAAATATATACTTGTACCCGAGACGTAACACTCTGACCATAGACCGGCATCAATACTCGATGACGTTGAGATGGTTTCAGTCTTTTGTTGCATAAAAAGAACACATAACTTCATGCGTCTCCTCCTCGGATTAATGTCTTTACATTGCTCTAGATACCGGATGAGTTGACCTTTAATATTGTATATTTTACTTCACATTTTATACTCCCTTGTGTATTAAGAATCCTACAAATGCTAACTACCCATTGGTGACTTAAAACTCAATTGTATAGGTCCGTAGAATTGACAATAACAATAATGACTATTAGTTTCCTTCTGTCAGTTTCTTTTTCTATATACATTTTGTTACTTACCTTGAGATTAGGTCAAGAAATTAATTACGCGCTCAATCAGTATGCTGTAGTTCTAGTTTTGATGGTAACAAAAAATGTGAAGTATATATTATATTCACTATGCCTTTCATGACTGTCTGTAATTCTTAAGTTCACAGAAATGAATAATTTACCAGAATATGCAATAGTGTACAGCAACTAAAATAATGTAGACGTTATATTTGGTTGTTTCAAATCTTGCAATCCAATAAAAGTCAGAGTTCCGAACCTCCACCCATCTTATCCTCAGAAAGCCAACCTTTACAAATATGAAGAACTAAAGTTAAATGAAGATGTGGGCGAATTTTACTTGCAAGTCAGCTGTGATTGTTGTTGACGGTTTCGATGTTGTTTGAGATTGACGTGATTCGTATATCAAGAAAAACATAAAACAAATAAGAATGAGAACGAAGCGGATGTGAATGGAAATTTGGATGTAATTTGCAGTTGGTTTCAATTGAATGTAAGGCCATAAACGCTATTTGATTAAAAGGTATAGGCTAAAAAAAAATACGAGGGAACTGTTCCAGTCAAAAGACGAGGAAGAAAATTTGATGTGTAGTTTAATTTCTTATCACAAATGTTCGGAGTCTATTGCGCTATGTATTATTGCATGTAAGAAAGATAAATAAAATATAGTTCTCCTGGTTTCCAGTTATTGTAATGATTATTTATTTCGAAGTGTTTTTGGTTTTGTGTCCCATTTATCTAGGCTATAACATCTGGATATACAATTTGACGTGGGATCGAAATATATAAGTTCCGAATGGGAATCGAACCCAGGTCTCCAAAGTCGTATATAATATTGTACAATCCAACTATACATCAAACTACTCATTAACATGTACATATAAATTGGGATATAAGAAAAAATAGTCACTCCCAGATGAAAAGCAAAATTGTTAGAAAATGAATGAAGCGATAGGTTGAAGGTGGGTTGCATGGTTGAGTATCTTAATCAGTGAATGTTAACACATCAATAATGTTGATTAGGAAAGACTTGAGAAATGTGTCTATATAAGGAAAGTCTAGGAAGTGACAACGTGGGAAAACGAGCTATTATTTAAACGTGTACATGGTCACAATGAGTAAAGTTTCCAGATTGAGTGATGTAGCTATTTGTGGTATGGATTCTACTACCTGTGAAACTTAACAAATGACAAACAAATTTACGTTGACATAAGTGTGAGTGTGCCTGTGTACGTCTGTATGAGAAACATCCAATGGCAGCAAAAAGAAAAGAACTACGCTTTGTTTGTAGGTATTTGTTAGTGTCTACACGAAACGAAAGGAATTGTAGGTGCCATGCGTTTAGTATTTCTGCTGGTAAAGGTTGTGAATATAGTAATTTAACTAGTATAGATTTGTGACCATTAGGAAGTATCTTATGTCCGTTAAAAAGTAAGTTTGTAATTGGTCAAGTAGCGTTGCAATTGTCGTAACCCATCCACGGATCCCTCATGCTCTAAATTCACTGAAGATCTGGACAAAAGTTCATGTACGTCAGGAAGAATGACACACTTGCTCTGGTCCTGATATTATCTGTACAGTTTCTTATTTGTATCCTTGTATATCTTTAGACCAATAGGAATCACAATTGCATAAGCCAAATATTTCTTGTCCGTGTTTTTTACACGTAAAATGTCATTCTTGGGTTTTAGTAACTCGTCATTTGATAAAAGATCTCGACGCATTCTTCCAAATCCACGGGGCATCCCCATGATGAAAATGTACAGTGAACGGTTCATTCTTGAGAAAACTGTTGTTACTTTGAAGGATGCGATCAATGGAAGCCCATAAAGTTTCCAGTGTCAGATTACTTGCACGCCTAAAAGATAAATAAAATGGCTTCATCGTGAGATAAAATCGATAATCCAATCATCGATAATTCGTTGATATTTTCCAATAAGTAATCCAACATCTGTTGAAAGGAGGCCTGAACCCAAAAAACAACATCGTTGTCACTGGTCGGAGCATTAATTTGAATTTCCAGTATTCGTCCTTCGGGATTAAAACGCCGATAATGTCTATTGATTTCTCGCAAGACAGTAAAGCCAGAAGTAGCCATATTCAAATACGATACGGTAAGGTAAAACGAAAAGGAGTAGACAAAGAAAACAAATTTCTAAAACGAGAAAAGAAAAAAGCACGAATTAAAGTTGAATTCAGAGGTCGCTAATACTTTTAGTGGTATCAAAATGACTACACGATAAATCCTAAAAGAATTATATCTCAAATAGTTATACTGTTAAAAAATTTCATTCTTGTCATACTGGAAATCAAACCCCGGACCAACATCAACATGTAACTGACCTATGTTTCTCTAGTGATAAAAAGAATGTAGGAAATTGTTTTTCTAACTGAGTTGAGAGAATAATTGTAGTAAGCATTTTGCCCTCACACTGAACTTGGAAACGTGTAACGAATATGAAACGAAAACAAAATCCCATGCGCTTGCTTTTTCGAGCGGTTAGACAAGGAAGGCTCGAATTCAATTCTCGGCAAAAGATCAGAACCCACAATAAGCTGTAGGTCCACGTCTCACTGTAAAAAGGCGCGCTGTAGGGGAACAAATTCGTGCGTAGTTTTTTTGAAAAACTAAAATTTTGTATACATTAATGGTAACTTTCAGAAACCTCATAGCTAAATGGTTAGCGTTGCGCACCTCTGGCCCGGGTTCAACACCCATAATGCGCTCAGATTCAACATTAAACTGTATTACTTGCACTAACGCTGAAGGGACGCTAAACCAAAATCAACAAATCACATCATTTATCCTGCTTACTTCTAGTGTGTGGGTGTTCTTGATTCGACCCCCTGGTCAAGTAAGTGATGGTACTCCCACTAATTCTTCCACTTGCTCTCTCATAGATTAAGTATTTAATGTTAAGTGAAACAGTGATTACAATGTTATTCTCATGCGTAATGCGTTTTAAGAAGCACTTCACGGATATTAAGAAACGCGGTTATTAAACTCTTAATAAACTTACCTCAAATTCAAGGAACGGAGTAAAGTCACGCTGACACAAGAGGTACAACTGCTCAATTTCAAGATGTTCGTGGAAGTAGGACTTGAAAAATGAAAAATGGATTTTTATTTAGGTCTAAAACGTGTTCAAATATAAAGTGACATAACTATCAGCTAATCAGAAAGGAGGAAATTAATAAATGACATCACGGAAAACCAACGAAAACACAGCTTTCAACATGTATCATGAGCCGAAACGTGATGTAAGAAAAAATCTGATTGGTTGTGACATTATTCACGTTTTTCTCCTTACACATAAATAGTCGCGACATTTAGTTTCGCGATTCTGGTTTTGTCATCGTAACGTTGACTCGTTAGTTTCTTACGATATTCAAATTAACACATCTAAAATGAGATTCGTTTTCCTTAAACTTGATTGAAAAAATGTAGCACTCATCGATATGTTACGAAACTGTCTTTGACATGAATGTAAAGTTGAGCTTTAAAAGAACATCAACTGAGAAGAAAATGCTGATATAATACTCTTCGTAAAAGCACTTTTTGCAATTTCACATTAACAAACTTCCATGCGTAACAAGGAGCAGAAATGTGTAATGTAACATAATCTGTCCATGTTCTTTTCATTCGGAAAACTGCTCGCATTTTAATAGGCCATAATGGCTCAGCGCTTATTTCTGATGTGTGAAGTCTGTGTTTCAATCCGCAAGCATGTAAGTTTATGATGTTTTTCCTTTTCATCATTTCTCATTATCGTCGTTTCGCTTAGCCCCGAGGGGACGTTCAACTCAACATTTCCTGAAACTAGCACCAAGAATCGAACTCGGACGATTGCAATGTTTAAAACAGTAATCAACAAACTAAAACTTATTAATGGGGCACGTTCGCTTAGCGTTTGTCTCTAATATGTGAGATCCCTGCTTCAATTCTCAGTCAAGTAAGTTCATGTTTTCCCTGTTTTGTCCTATCATTTCTCATCACCATCGTTTTCGCGATGACGTTAAATTCAAAATTTCTTGAAACTAGCACTAAGAATCGAACTCGGACGATTGCAATGTCTATAACGTAGTAATCACACATGTAAGGTATCCATGTTCACCCCTGAAGCGGTACAAAATGAATCACAAAGAACTTATCAAATTTAAGGGAATAATTTTAAATACGCCTCCATGTAATCATATAACGTAATAAGGTTCCAAAATCAATACTCATCAAAGGGAACGATGACTCCCAAATCTAAAAAGTAAACAATTATACTCTATTATATAATGAAAATGTCTCATGAAAGATAAAAGAATAAGTTAAAAGAAACTTCCGAAATGTATTTTTTTATATTCATCAAAGAGAAAGAGGTCCGATACGTCACCCCCCAACTCCTGATGTAAATCAATGTGATCTTATGTGTCCTGAGTAATTCTATTCATTTCCTGCACCCTGAATAAGCATAATCAAAAATGTCAATAGGTAATGCAATCACGGGCCAAAACATCTCTAACTCATTCACATTAACGCTATGGTCCATGGGGGTTCCAAATTGTATAATCAAAAGTGAAATAGGGTCACCGCGACGTCAAACATACACATTAGCTCAAACCAAATACCTCTAATTCATTCGCACCAGTAAGGAACGTGGTGGCTCAGTGGTAGAGCATTCACCTCTGCTGTATGGGATCGCAGGTTCAAACCCCCGAATGTAGTTTTGTGGTGAGCAACATTATGATCGGGATACTCCAATTTTCTCTTATATTTTCATTCCAGCAATTCATTCATTTCTTATCGTGACTGTCTCCTTTAGCCTAACCTGCCTTGTCGCGGGACGTAAAATTAAAGTTACCATTTGCATCATGTTTTCCATCTAATCAAAGGGATAACAATCTTTAAATTTTATGCCATAAAAGGGAACGAAAATAAAAAGCATTCATAAACCTGTGCTAATTCATAACGTATAATTCATCAAGAATATATTTATAATAATTTTAAGGAATCATCAGAACCTCTAATCCAAAACTCCCAATTCAATGACGTCATAGCCGCGCAAAGGTACTTCTGACTCTGGAGAGACGAATGATTTGGGCGTTTTCCCTAAAAGTATCTATTGGTACCTTATGACGAATTGTGGTATATAGATCAGGGTCTCCTGTCTTAGGAACGTAATTATTTGCGAGCATATACTACTTTCTTGAGAGGAGCATGTTGTAGATATTTCCAAAGTTGTAGTCAGACAAACTTCTCATTTGAAAACTTGCTGTCATAATTACCGAGAAATATAGAGCATGTTGAAACTGATGAAGTAGAGCTCCTACATCAATAGTGATAGTAATGGAGTTTTCGTGATAATGTTTTATTTCTTTGGAAGTGAATAATGCACACTCGCAGCGTAGTTGTCTTTAGACTGAGGTGACCTGGATCGAACAGAGGTTGTAGATTGAACAAGGCAACGAAAGTATATCTTCATGGGAGAAGTGGTTGTAGTTGTCTGCGCTTTTGACGACACCTTCCTTGGCCTCACCTTCGTGACACACACAGAGGGATCGTCAATTACAGAAGGAAGAGAGGTATGCCGACTAAAAGTGCGTTTAAGACCATGCCTTGGCAACTGCCCTAATGCAAATATCTAGCGGGATAGTGTAGGTATGATGTAATGAAATGATAAAATTGATCTCAAGGTTGGTTTACCCGTTTGGATAGCAGTCACAGGTGGGATAGTTCTCCTATTTAACCATTGACACTGTACGCCCTTGGCTAGACATCTAATGAACAGTGACCTAGAAAAACGTAGGAAAAAATCCAGGATAAGGAATAGGTAGGAATTCAAAACTCGTCAACGTTCTGCTGAAGATGGCGCTTCTGAGGTGAGACCTCTTGAAAAGTATTTTTTACTTTAGAGTTTGCTTAATCCTAATCGGGGGCTAGCTATCTTTTAGAGGGCTATACCCTCTTTCAAGGATGGGATATGAAGGGAAAATAGGATATAAGGCATAGGGTTTGAGCTAATGGAGATTACTTAATAACTTTTTTTATCAATATTATAATTATTAAAAATTGGTATAATACGATCGTTGTGATCATAATCACAATTAATGTGTCGATGATAAACAAAACAAGAAGAGATATATGGGTAAATCTAACAAATAGTGAAAGAAATAAAAGTGAAATTAAGAGCATGTAATAAACTGAACAAATGTTGATTGAAAAGCAGTATTAAATAAATAATACTGTTAATATAAAGATGTATATTGAAGTTATAACGAAATACTTTGGATAGTTTAATAATTACCTGTACCTTGGTCAGAAAGTGCTCATACATGTGCACTATACTTAATAGAATGTTAATTTCATATTAAAAAAAGAAGAATGTTTTTCAAGATATGTAAAATTATTATTATGGGATAGTTGTTGCTATGTAAATGTTTATGGATACCTAGTCAGCAAGTTTGTGTGCTTGAAAGTTTGAAGGAAAATATATTATAAAGTATATCAGCTAATAAACCATTTTAGCAACGTTCATCGACGTTATCATTCTAATAGAAAAGGTGAGAATAACGCTATATAATTATTAAAGATAATTTTTACATGCAAACTAATACTACCACTCAATATTTGTATATCTTACTTAGACGGACCAGGTTGAGGACTACCTTTTGGTAAGTTCGTCATAAAGATTTTGGTTTACCTCACCCGGGAGTTTTCATAAATTCTATACCCCGAAGCAAAGTAAGGGTGAATTTACTTTTACAATTAAGTTAATGAATACAAATTTGACCATATTGAGAAGTGGTAGAATAATCATAAGGAAAATGGACACTGAAATAATGGAGAATGAATCCACTAATAGTGACAACGGTGAACCTAGTGTAACATCAAGAATGACATCGGAAGACCGAGTCTTGCTAGTCTTACAGCGGCAATTGAGTCAGATGTCTACCGAATTAAAGCAGACGATGAAGCATAACTCTGAAGAATTAAGTAGACGAATAGAACAGAAGTCTGATGAATCTAACAAGCAATACGAAGAATTAAGTAGACGAATAGAACAGAAGTCTGATGAATCTAACAAGCAATACGAAGAATTGAAGCAGACGATAGAACAGAAGATGGAACAGAAGTCGGATGAAACGAAACAATTAATTATCCAGACGATGAGCGATATTACCTCGCAATTCGAGGAAAAGTTAAAAGGAATATCGGAGGAATGCCAGGGTAATCACAACCACCTGAGCCAAGAAATCAGTGATATAAAAAGGATTTAGAAGTAACCGAATCTTCTGTTCAACAACAAAAGATCCAGGTCATCAATAATGCTAACAACATACGAGCAAATACGCAGTCGATAGCTACGTTACAGGAAGAAATTAGAATGCTACAGGTTAAGGACAACACATACCATAATAACATGTGTAGTGATCGCTTGGAGTTTCCCCACTCACCAGAGATGAACTCGCCTTCGCCGGTGTCTGATGATGATATTATATTGGAAGAAATACATCCGAAGAGTACAGATGGGCGAAACATAGATGGTGTAAAGACACATCACGTCATGGATAGGAACTATCACCCAATAAGTACACGGAATGATAAAAGGAAGGTAAAATTAAGTGTTAAGATGAGTGAAATTCGAGCCATGAGCAAATTCAGTGGTAAGTGTAACGAGAATGCTACTTCTTTCTTAGAGAAATTCCAGGACGAATGCAATATTATGTGTATAGATAGATCACAATATATGAAATTAATCAATCATGTATTACTCCCACCTTGTTCATTATGGTTTAAAGCAGTGCGTGATCACATCAGTACATATGATGAATTCAAAGCGGCACTGATCGCAAATTATGAAAATGACTTTTTGCTTGCGAATAGAGATGCCACCATTAGAAATCAACACTTCAATCCTCGATTGCATAAATCTATTGTAGAGTTTGTTGTAAATACATACAACGAATTAAAGGTCGTTAATCCATTGCAATCGGAATCGAGAATAATAGCATCGATTCGAAATTTGCTTCCATTTAAATTGCAACAGATCTTATTTTCCACACAGTGTATGAGTTTCAACTATTTATTAATGCTTGTCCAATGCTATGAAACTCAATACCATGCTATGAATCAACAAGCAGGAATGGGTAAAAATAAGAATAATTCAGATCATTTTGTGCCTCTTCGGAATTTAAATATCCGAAGTGTGAATAATAAGGAACATAACCTAAGCCGAGTATACTCTAGCAATCAAAATGAGCAAAATAGGCAAAGTTATGTAGGGAATCCGCCTAACCTAACTAATCGTAGCAATCCATATGTTAGACCATATAATCAAAATAGGTTTAAAAATAGACGAAATGTATGGCGAAATTCCAGGAATACAGCGAACTACGTGGATAGACGTAATGGGAGGACAAGAGATGGCACTTCGCATCAAGATCCAGGTATCGAAGTAATTCCTGTACAGAACAGTAATACGGGACATAATCATGATTGTGCTGTACAATGCACTTTACTGGAACCATACACGAGTATGAATTTAAGCTGATTACCGTTAATGAAATTAGGTTAAACCCATATCAGTTATAGATTCTTGTGAACTTTTATTTTCAATTTTATGAGTTAATGTTGATAATGAAAACGACTCTTATGAATACTTGAAGTACTTAGATATAGTTTTAGATAGACTGGAAAGTTAATTTTCAAATGATTTTAATTCTCTCTTGTTAATGTGAAGAATTATAATTCGATTCCTAAATGATTAAAAGCAAAGATTATTTATATTAGATTGATTTGTATTGAAAAATTAAATGTCAAAGATTATGTTAAGAATAAGGTCCATTTTTATTAAGCTCATTATTCGACGACTGTTTTTATGAGCTATCCTATATGTTATTCGAACAAGATTCTTCTTTATCATGACATCTTAGTGCTACGATGTATACATTAAAATACACCATCTAACTTATTTGTTATTCTATGCGCCCTGAAAGATCAAACATTATTTGTAACATCACCGTTTCAATAATGATTGAAACTATTAATCATGGCAATTTGTGTTTCACCCTCGTTAATTATGTTAATAAGCGTCGACGTTTTTAATAATAAAGGATAAATATTAATGTAATAAAAGATAAATGATAATGGAATAAAAGATTTATTGTGAATGTATTTATACTAATGAAAGTAAATAATATTATATATATACGAGGGTTGATAAAAATGTGAAAGGCATAAGTAGTGTAAAACCATTATTGTGAACGGACCAGTGGTTCTTGAAGATAAAAGCCAAGCTCGCTTATGACTTTTATATTCAGTCCAATTGTCGGGCGACATTTTATATAACGAAATACTTTGGATAGTTTAATAATTACCTGTACCTTGGGCAGAAAGTGCTCATACATGTGCACTATACTTAATAGAATGTTAATTTCATATTAAAATAAAGAAGAATGTTTTTCAAGATATGTAAAATTATTATTATGGGATAGTTGTTGCTATGTAAATGTTTATGGATACCTAGTCAGCAAGTTTGTGTGCTTGACAGTTTGAAGGAAAATATATTATAAAGTATATCAGCTAATAAACCATTTTAGCAACGTTCATCGACGTTATCATTCTAATAGAAAAGGTGAGAATAACGCTATATAATTATTAAAGATAATTTTTACATGCAAACTAATACTACCACTCAATATTTGTATATCTTACTTAGACGGACCAGGTTGAGGACTACCTTTTGGTAAGTTCGTCATAAAGTTGGAAAATAAAATGAGAATCAACGTTGAAGGGAAGTACAAACACGCCACTTCATATGACGAGAGCCAGTAGGCAGAACGAAAGTAGTTATCTTCTGCCTAGGGCTACTATTCTAGGCTATGACGAGATGTGTCTTGTTTACCGAGATCACTGTGCTAAAAGTAATGAGAAAAAATTAGGAATATGCGACGCAAACGAGAAACTTAAAGGAAAAGGCTGTCCAAATGATATGGGATAATTGTATAATAATATAGTGTAAAAAGGAGAAGGAGTGCGGTTAACTGGAAGCGTGGTGGTGATGAACGAGGAGCAACATGGCACATCGTTTCAAGATGAAAAGGCTGATTAGTTGTGTGGAGACCAGTCATAATTTTGAGACGAATAGCTTCCAGATGAGAATAGAGAACGGGAAAAGTGACGAGGAAGTAGAGTGCCGGAGTAGGACTGGGAAGAGAGATCCCGAAATAACGCGAAATTCATGTTCTGAAATGGTTAATTTCGAATAATATGGATGATGTGCTGAAAACCAGGCTGTGAAACCGTAGGTCAGAAGAGGTCGAGGGAAAATTTATTAAGAACAGGGTGTTCTTTTTGGGCCTGTTGTTTGTCCTTGTACTTGGAACTGTAAGCAGGGATTCCGTCATATTTGTACGTGTTCGAGTTTAACGAGGCCTTAAGGAATAATCTCAAACGTAAATATTTTTGCATGCGGAAGTAGGGTGAGAATTGTGCGTTTTACACTTTTCACATTGAATTGGTAATGAAGCACACGATCGAGATGGCAAGCAAGTAGATGTAAATCCTCTGAGTGAGTAGATTGTCAGTGGTGTCTTGTGAAGATATCAATATGCGTACCATGTGGTAGCATCAGAGTTATTGCGAATATGCGCAACTTCGCTCAACGTGTGTCCTTCAAGTTGTCTCTCTTCCTGTTTCTCATCATCGCCATATGATGGATGTACGCTTCAAATGCCTAGAAAGTGTATTTGCGGAGTCGCTTTGTCGGAGGAGGTTGTTTCTGACAGGTAGAGTGTAAAGCGTAATGGATGCCTGTTTACCAAATATTTCGAACGATGCCTTGTTTCGGATTGTGGTTGCAAAATTATGATCCGGTTATTTTAAAATGATTCCATTCCTGGTTTTAATTACTTCAGAAAACTAAGCACGAGGAAGATAATTGCGATGTTGAATAATGACAAACTTTTCGTTGGAATGTTTGGTGTCGAAGATTTGTAACAGAAAGGTGTAAAAAGTTGGTTTCTCAGATGTAGATGAATGAAGGATGGTAGATGTTTCTACTTCAATGTCGGAGCTTTTATCATTAACTAAATATTCTTTATTTTTTCGGAAGGACGTTTTTTACCCGCTCTGCTTAAAGTTCCTTATAAAGTGGATATCTAGAAGAAATAGATGGGTGGATGCTGTAGAGGTGTTCGAGCAGTCTGAAGCCACATCGTTAGCGTTGCTTGTAGTCTCTCTGCTTTGCTACCTTCGTGGAAACAGCAGGAGGAACTACCAACACCGGTTGTTAGCCTCCAGTGTACCAACTGAGGAAGGTTCAGTGTCAGAAATAATGTCTGTCATAGTAAAGCTGCTGATAAGGATTCCATGCCTGAAACATCTCAAGAAGACACTGATGATGAAGAAATGAGCAAGTGATGGTAAGGTGACCCTTCGGATAGTCTTCAAGGTGTGATAATCACTCGTTTTAAACAAGTAGCTCTATATGCTCTTAACTGGATCAGACTGATGGATAGTTCTATGCGGAGTGACTAAGAGAACAAATTCAGGAATAGGAACAACAAGGTAATTCAAAATGAAATGGAATATACGCCTGGTGCGTCACCACTTGACAACATAGTCATAAATATTGATCCTGAGTATGTATGACGTGTACTTTAGTGTTACGTTTGTACCCATGTGAGAAATATGTAATAAATAACAGTGAGAATCTGCGTGGGTCTTACTCTTGCATATAAGCAAAAATCACACGGATGTCTGATATTGTACTGTCAAAAATATAAAAACTTACGTAAATAAGCTTCTCTTTACATTTTTATATTCATTCATGAGGAATCAATATTTAATTAACTGTTTTTGTATTCCTTTGGACATATTCACAATTGTTAAAACTTTTCGTTGTTAACATTATAAATGGCAACGTTACTATTTTTGCTTCTAGTAATGCAGTTGTTATTAGTAAACATGCTCTGGAGGGTTAAATTTAACTTGTGAAAGTCGGTTGAACAACATAGTTTTTTAAATTAATTTAACCTTTTCGAATTGGTTATCTTATTCTACCCTACTTTATAGGCTAATAACATCCAAACATTGTGTTGTTATTTATTTCTTTATTTAGTTGGTTTACATAGCAATCACCAGATACATCTTAGAGGCCATTTTAAACTGGATATCTAACAACAACAACAACACCAACAATAGAGAAGATTTGGGAAGTTATCGCGTGGGGGCCAGCTTAATAAGTACCATCCCAGCATTTGCCTGGTAGGACTGAGGGAAACCTTGGAACACCTCAGTCAGGATGATCAGCATACGGGAATCAAAAACCCACGAAATTCCGAATGTGAAGCCAACGTTCTCTTACTTGAGCTACTTGAGCTACGCACTTTGCAGAACCTTTTTCGATTGATTACCGGTGAACTCTTAAGGTAACCTTGTTGTCTCAGAAGAATTCTTGCAAATTATTAACAGATTCTTGCAGCCAAATTGTCCATTAACCTCGATAGTTACTGTTTATTTCTCTCACTGCATTAAGGCGGATAATATCAAGTTAACAAGTTTACTCAGGTTCATTGAAAGTGTGAATTTTATTTGCGGCCTATAAGTATCTATATCTCAGGCCTCCTAGTTCCATAAACCCATTTAATCTGTAGATCAAAACCATAAATGATATCATCCACATCTTCAGAACGTCCTGTTGAACAAACGTATATAAAGAACTAACCAAGTACTAAAGAATGATTTTGCAAATCTACGATTCAGGTACCAGTTCGTGAAGGTGAAACAGAAATCGATACACGTTTTAAGTAACATACGCTCACTATAAAAAGAACTTTGTCTAAAGCTATCAATCTGATGGCACGTTTCACACGAGCTGTATGTGCAAATACAGACGTATCTAAGTTAAACAAGTCAGTATTGTTTAACAGTATAAAACTATGACTTGTAATTGCGAGTTCAATATTCAAACTTGAAGCAGTGCATCTATAAGTACTAGTTACAACAGAGGAATAGGATCAAATATATAATATTAATTCATATTTGTATGTATGTATGTATTTTCGCCATACGCTGAACCTATATGGTAAAGTTATTAGTCATTATCAGTTACTTTACGCTAAGTCGATTGCCAGAAAGCACTTCGCGAAGTCTTTTACAGTTATTGTTCTATCAAAGTCTTAAACCAGAAGAACTAGTAAATTCAACAATTTGCGGTGTCTATGTCACGCATCGGGTATCGATTTATATATATATATATATATATATATATATATATATATATATATATATATATATATATATATATATATATATATATGTACAGGATATATAGATATATAAAATTTACTACAAATACAATTTTTGTTCTAGAGCGATAAATTTTAAACTAGAAGTTGTTAATTTGAACTATTTCGAATTAATCGTATATCGTTTGTGATCTATAGAAATAAGTATTGAAATAAAAAAATAATATAGCTACTATTTGAGTCACCTCTTTTTAGAGTGTTGTCAATACTTATTTATTGTTGGTTTGAGACACAGTATCGTTTAAGAAGAACGCTTCTCGGTTGCTGCTACCGGGTTCATTGTATGTCGATAAACATTGAACCTGAAATTGCTAATTTTTTTAGCACTTTTGGTTTGAATACAATTTCAACGGAATGGATGGAAGCAATTCTTAGAAGGCTCAATCTAAAGCAAGAAACCGCATCTTGACAGTTTTTACTGTTTCTGCTCTTCGGGAAGCAGAGTTGAAACATGAAGTTGTGGTAAATATGAACAGATACAAATTGGTAGGTGGTTGTAGATTGTCGTAATATATTATTTTTATATGCTGAATTACGTGCAAAACGCTGTTTTGAGATATATCTTACGAGTTTTGTTTTAAACTGATAAACGTTGAGACAGTAATTGATAATTGGAAGCACATGAGTTTTAATAGAGGTTAATTCATGTTAAAAAGCTATACAATTGGACAGTAAATCAACTGCAGAAAACTTTGTTCAATATCTGTTTTTGATTTTGGTCTAATACCGGTTCCTGACGAGCGGATGGCCAAAATCGTTCAATAAGATATCCGGTAAATATGCATAGCATAGTTCGGAATTATAACCTATAAGTATCGGTACACACTGGTCAACTAAGACTTCCAATCAAAGGTAAATTCAATAGACAAACTTAAAATAGTATATTTTGCAATAGCGTAATAAGATTAAAGATGTAGCCTGTTTTTCGGATGCTGAAATCATACCAAAATGATGTTACTCGGTTTCCTTTATTCTTTTCTTTTTATGAAGATAAATTTGGAAATGAAAAATATTTAATTTGAAGTAGTTAAGTAAGGAGGGTTATAGAACCTATGGGTGAGACTCTAAATCGATTACGAAAAATAATCTGCAAATCTTTTAAGTTTTTGTCTATGATAATCTTAAACCGAAAGTATTACTGTTGATTACGTAAACTTTTGTAGCTATCTCTTACCATTTCTGTACTATGGTAATAATTTTGTAACATAAAATGATTAATTTTAAGAGAACACAAAAGATGAAACATATTCCTAGAGAGATGAATCGATTGTCGAGAAAAGCATCTCAATATATCTTACAGGTTTATTCTGTAAATTTCAACCAATATCAGTAAATTTCAAACTATTTCGGTGCTGGTAGAGTGTTGTGATGATGTTCTGTTGAGAATCTCAATCGACTACAGAAAATCGTTTAAAACTATTTGTTACCATTCTTGTTCTGCATGTATAAATACTCCATATAGAAATGACTAATTTCAGTTACTTCTGGTTTGAATAGGGATTAGTTCAAATGTAAAATTCTTCAAATATAAAACTATCGAAACCGAAAATAATAATTAATTTTACCACTTCCGACTTCGGTACAGTACAGTGCTGTGCACAGTAATGATACGTTATTTTTAGATACTGAATCCTTTTGCAAAAATTGCTTATTGTTATCTGTCAGCATTAACGGTTCCGATAAACGTTGTAACGGGAAACGTTCATTCTTTTTACCAACTCCGTTGTAAGTATATTATTTAACGGAAGAAATGCAAACAATTGTTTGGACAATAGACTAATTGCGAAGGAATGTAATGAAATCATTTACTATTTCTGCTCTTTCAATATTGAATTTTAATACGGCAAGTAACAGTAAATATTAAACACTTATTTCCTCACAGTGTACTTTGGATAGTAAAGGCATGTTGTCCAAAGACGTTCAAATGTTAGCAAAATCCGTTATTGGTATCTGCTCCCGTTTTTGTTCTAAGACAATAGACATTGAAACTGTTATTGAAACTGAAAGTAACAGTAAATTTTAACAAAGTATGGATTTGGTACACAGTTGTGAATACCTATGATATGTTGAATTTAGATCTTGAACTCTTTGAAGAACACTGCTTTTTGAAATCATTTAACTTATTCCTTTTATTTCTATAAAAGTTTAAACAATAAATAACAAATTCTAACAATTTCCAGTTTGAGTAAAGAGTTTACTGGAAAATGAATCTTATTTTTTTAGCTTATGCTTAATGCAAATTGGTGTTAAACCAGAAGATGTAGTAAATTTGAACCACTTCGAAGTTTCATTGAATATTTTGAGTAGACGTGATACGCTGACATAAAACGATGACTTATTTGCAAAATTAACTTTTCGCAATTTCTTATTGTTGTTGTTTCATGAAGATATATGTTGAAACTCAAAATGGCTAATCTGTAACATATCCGATTTGAACAGAGAGATAACGGAGGAATCAAAATATTTATTTTGCGATGAATCGATTGGAAGTAACCGCTTTTCGCATATCTTAAGGTTTCTTCTCTGATACTTTTCCACAGATGGACAAAGCTGCTTTATAAGACTTCGGACACTTATGCATAGCACAGTTGGAAGTAAAAAAACTCTTCAGTTTAATAAACATTGTTAAAAACAACATGCCAAATAGACTTATATGTACAATTATAAAACATAGCCGTGGTACTGTCCCAAACTGATACCTCCGTGATTCAGTAAGAGTCTTAGGCAGGTAAAACGCACTTCTTGTTACCCGTAGCGCAAAAGTAAAACCAACGCATTGCTACATGAGGAATGTGCTATGGTATTTTTCTAACGGGCATTTTACGTTATCTAATCAGCGCTAACTGATGCTCACTAAATAAGGTAATAGTATTACTAATAATTGTGAACAGATAGAAATGAAATTGGATAGTAAGAAACGAAAGTGTAAACGTACTTAACTGGACGTTGTTTTAACATTCCATGCTACGTTTTCTAAGTAATCTAAGATAATATGTGAAAAATGTAAGAAAGACATAATAATAAATATGAAAGTCATGGAATTATATGTTACAAGAGAAAAATGAAACTTCCGTTATCGGGACTCCATTCATTTCTATTCCAGATGCCCACATGACATACACAAAGCTACCCAAGCAACATAGCAATTTATCGGTTGTCCGGTTTTCAATATTTACGCCATTATATATTGAAACAACATTACGTCGGAGCAGGTAATTAGCTCGTAAACATTCTGACTCTTATACGTACTACCATCCCTTCAAGAACTCGTCTTAGGAATGAACTAGTAATCCATTCTGCCGAAAGAAAGGAAAGAAAGTGTTATTATACAATATCGCACCTAACATTACCTATCCTAAACTAAGCCATAGTAACTAATTTGAGATAACATTCAAAAATTGCAAGGAGGCAATTATTAATATTAGGATATTCCAATATATATTAGAATAGTCAAAAAATCTTTTTTTGCGAATTTAATTGCGCATAGTTGCTAATAATGTTCCTTTCCTACAAATACATTTCACTGCAAAAAATCAACTCAATTGGATAATATTTAGTGGTCCCTCAAGCGACACGAAATTGTGTCATAGGATGCATATATTTATGTCGTATACGAGACATATTAGAAGTTTAAAAGTTGAATTCTTATAAAGTAAATTGTACTTTTTGCCCTACAAAATGAATTATTTATTACTATTACTAAATTTGTAAATAGCTGTTACCAAAATTACCATTTATGGATTTCAAAATAAGTTAGATACCTCTAAGTGTTCAATTCCAGTTCATTTTAAAGAAAAAAAAAACACGGTTATTAACGAAGTTGGTAATTTTTCAAAGTAATCTTTCGAGCGTCTGAAACACGCTTTCTGTGTTCCTCAAAAACCTGAATTAGACTCCGCATTTTAGTTTTTTTCTTTGTGATTGACTCAATGAAAATGGACATAAGAGCCACTGAACTTTCAGCAGCATCGTTGACAACCTTATGTGACTCGACGATTCGTTTCTCCTTCTGGAATTTATCCTAGTTACTTCAGTCCTCAGGGTCACATTGGAAATGTCAACTGGAAGAGAAGGTAAGGCGCAAAAAGAAGCTGAATTAATCAAATCATAAAGATTCTTTGTTTCTAAGCCGTGATAGTCTGTGAGTTTTATGTCTTTTAAACTCCAATTTCCTTCACAAGTCTTAGCACGATTGATAATTTTCCGCTTGTCCTCGAAAGATAACGTCCCTGAGATGTGAGACTGGAACTAACACTCCTCCAAGATACCACAAGTGAGCTTGAAACTTGTTTATTGGAGATTCAGACACAGATTTATTCACTATGGCGTATTATTTGATCTGCTTGAACAGAAGTAAGTCGTTGACGGGGACATCGCATGTCTTGGGACACGAAATCCATGGTTTCCTGTATATGAGACTTGCAAACAAAAATACTTCTCGCATATTTTTCCACTTTGACTGTAAGCTTAAACATTTCGCGGAAAAGGTATGTCTTGAAGCAGTGTACTACCTTTCCAATCCAAGGAGCCATATGTTAAGCACCTGCTGACTTGAAACGGTACTCCTTTTTTGGAAATTCAGAAATTGACCAAGTATCAACAGACAAAACTCTATCATTTCTTTACAGTTGTCACAGGGAACATAGTTATTATATTCCTTATGTACACGAAACTTTTAAAAAACCATGACAACTTCATTTGTCAGTGCTTGTATATATGGCATGATAAGGCGATCGCGTTCCAGCGCCTTAAAATTATAATGCTTAAGGTTTGTTCAAAACTCCTTGAAACGTTGAAAGAGTGGACTACTTGGACCTCTAGTAGGCATAAATAACGTGTGAAATACTGTGGAAATGATCAGTTCGTTGATATGGTGGCTGCAAGCTAAATACAGCAAATTTCTTCCAATATGTTGTTCGAACAGAATGCAGGCACCTTTCGTCCTACCTGTATTTAGCAGCTTTTGTATCGAACCTCATGGCTGCAATGTCATCAAGCACTTCCCAAACAACAAGTTGGTGGATCACTTTTACTTGTGTCTCTCCTGTTCCGTATGGTAGTTTGGAAACACCTAGTATTTTGTTAATGCCATAACCTGTTGCAAATACTGGCAGTCTATCCACAGTTGCTTTTGGATACATTTTATTTGTTCGATTTTTAATGATCTTACTATCCCAATGCAAGACTAAAGGAGATTTTTCACTGTTACGAAATTTCCCGCACACCGCTTTATCAATGGTTTCCCGGTGAGACTCTCGCTTTCGCTTCACTGTAGAACGTGGCAGTGTTCCATCGTCGAGATTTTGGCCATCTGCTTTGGCAATCACTGCCACAAGTATAGTAAGTTTTCTGTCCGAAAAGTTGATACGATTTAAGGCTGAAGCAACATCTGAAGAGTTGACCATGGTTTGAAGGATGCATGATTTTTTTGGTGCATTATCGTCATCACTGAGGTCCAGTTCTCAAAATGCTGTTTGATTACCGGTTGCTGCTTTCTGTAATGCGTAGGAATTTCAATCTCGTAACCGTTATAATCATGAACTTCCTATTATTCATTACCATCAATGTCGCCTGCAATCACGGGTGACGTATTTGCTGCAGCTTTCAGTCTTTCTTCTTCTTGTCGTGTACGCTCTTTTTCTTCCCTTTGCCTTTATCTTTCTTCCCTCCCTGCCATCTTCACATTCTGATCTCTCAGGAATACATTATCCTTCTCAATTATTTCCATACGTTCAGCATTTTGTGGACAATACGAGTATCGAAGAGATGCTTAAGTTTTTCCGTGAATGTCTTTTCTTTGGACTTTTGAGTTCCAGAATTTCGACCTTTGGTTTTCTTCGGTAACTTGTACTCCTCGAAGAGAGACTTCGCCTTCGATACAATGTTCTGTTCGAAAGAAGCTGTTGAGATACGAGCCTTGTTCCAAATAGCAATTAGTTCATCGGAGGTTTCCTTCAGACTCCCACGAACTGTCATCTTTGAACTATTATGGCAATGATAGAAAGTTTTTAAAAATTACCTTTCGCAGCAAGAACTAATTCTGGTGCCTTTTGTTCAGGTTGAGCAATTAACCATAAACAGGTTTTCTGTAAAGTAGCCATAGCAGAAAAGTCTACGAAAACACTTTAGGCCGCTTCACTTTTATTTGTGCAACACCTGAACATCATAATTAAATTTACACAATGTACTGGTTAGTGAATCAAGTTCGTAAATAATATTTCCCCCTATCTCTATTCACAGGAACTTCCACTCCTTTTCTTTAATATCAAGCGCCTGCGTCAGCTCTCCTCGAAGCCTAACTCAAATTGCATACAATGACGTCAAGAGCACTGCTCGACACTTTATTCAGCATTGTTTTGCTTTGTAATTGTTTCACTGTTGATAAAGGGATTAAAGTTGTTAAAACACTAAGAAATTATAGATTACTAACTGTTTGTTTAAAGTTTAATGACAACACGTTAATATTAAAGGAGCGACGGACCTTTTCCTTGGTTTGCGTAGTGCTTGAAAAATTCCTTCAACAAGATTTAAAGCGGCGTTTCTGAAAAGCTATGGTTGTAGGCATAACAATAAAACATCTAAGTCCACGACAGCAAGAAACATCGAGTTTTATTTATGACAGGTATAGTTCAAAATTACGCTTAAATTTCATTTTCATTTTATGTTCTCAAAAATTGTGAAAGGTGCATAATTAATTAGGTGAAATATATCCGTATTTTAGACGATAACAATCATAAATATAACTCTGTTTCTCTTCTAGTCATGGGTTTATATGTCTTATATTTATACCTATACCAGAAACGCTATTTCAGGCACCTAGCGAAGGGGGATATGACCCCATTTCGAAACCAGAAAATGGAAAAATTAAGGAAGGATTAAACAAAAAGAAATAAGAATAGGAAGAATCACCTTAAAAAATGAAAAACCTACAGCAAGCGTTTGGTTACTCTATCTTGTATGAACAGCTTTGTGTGGAGGAAACGGGGTGTAAGTTAAAAATGGATATTTTTGTAATGGGGTTATTTCATGTCACGGAGCCAGAGGGTTGTCCGACGATCCAAGTTCAGGTATTCGCGAACTCGGTCGACGTTTTCATCGGTTTTCGACGTCACGGCCTCCCAGAGCGTGGTTCGTCATCGGCGTCCTCCCGGCCTTCCCTAAAGGCCTTGTGCCACTCAAAGATCCGAGTACGGGACATCACATCTTCCACAAAGACTTCCTTGAGCAGGTCCTGGGTCTCGGTGAACGTCTTTTTTAGTTTGACACAAAACTTGATGACGTAGCGTTGGTCAATCTTTGACTCCATTTTCTGCGCTCAAAAAACGTGACCGACGACCAAAACGACGTTCGCGCGGACAGCGATGCTTTCTCAACCGTTGTTTGCAGCGCACTGGGCCAAGTTTCGCTTGAAAGAGGAAGGTCCCGCGCAAATTTTCCCCCACACCTCACATTTTTCGAACGCCAGGGAGCCGCGCGGCGGGAAAAGTTCCGGTACTTTTCAACCACACCCTGTATGTTAATGCAATTTGGGCGCATGTAAGATGTATTAAAATATTTCCTCCTTGTAATACGTAATTTCGTGGAAGATAATAATTCCGAGCACAGAAGTAACGAAACTCGACGAAACACAAGCTGTTGCGCGTGTTGCATAATGATACAAAAACACAGTTTCAAACACCGATTTATCCTGTTTCGTACAAATTAAGATAACTCTGAAATACTCATTGGTACCTTGTACAGTATTTATGAAATGCAGTATATGTGTACGAGACATCTGTGGAAAATAACATTTAAGAGTCTGATATTATCGACCATTGGCCGCATTGCAAAGATGACATCGGTGAAGAGAATTTTTCCAGGATTTGAAATTTCGGTGATGACTGACGCAGCTGTAACTGGCAACCAGTTCTTCGGCTGTTGTGGCTGGTGTTGCATACAAAGGGCGTTTCATAACACCCATAAAAATCAAGGGGCGTGAGCTAGGGTGAGTGGATGGTCAAAACACATGTCCTTATCTCCCAATCCAACGACCTGAAAATGTTTCATTTGGGTAGGTCTGCATATTGCTGTCAAAATGTCCAGGAGCAATGTCATGCTGGGATCACATCTGCTGTCTTATGTTCAAGGGGAAAGCTGTAACAATTTTAGGAGAATATTAGAAAAATAAATGGTACGTGCTCCCACACTGGCGGGCTGATAATAAATAAGGGCCGACCACAAAATTATCAACAACCATACCTCACCACACGGTCAAACTAAGTCTCTGCTACTAATCGTTCACTAGAGTTGCATGTGGACTTTTACGCACCACACATAACTACTGTTGGTCTTCCCAGTGCGCTGTCCTCAAATTCCACTTTCCATATGGTGTGATTTCCTTCAATTTCACGTATGCGAAATTGAAGAGACCCTACCTCTCGAAGGCGATTATGGAGGGGTGGAAAATACTCTCCCATGGGAAGGTTACTCTCCTTCGGGATCGATGGTCACGATATGGTCCCGACGGACAGATTTTCGTACATATTTTGTATGTAATTCCAACGATGCTTGTACTAGAATATTTCTGGAAGCACTGACAAAATCAAAATGTAAATGGGCCTTTTTA
The DNA here is from genome assembly GCF_964235325.1 of Thermobia domestica. Taxonomy (NCBI): domain Eukaryota; kingdom Metazoa; phylum Arthropoda; class Insecta; order Zygentoma; family Lepismatidae; genus Thermobia; species Thermobia domestica. The sequence continues at coordinate 195,065,781 of NC_137460.1, read as the reverse complement.
GTATATTCACAAAAACAGTGTGGTTTTTCGTATCTCAGGGGAAAGAATAGTTTGCAAACTCCAAGGGAGGGAAAAGGCCAATCGAAAGTATCCCTGTAAGAAGATTCATCTAATCGATAAATCAAGTATATTATCTCAGCGCATTTCTTTGTATCGTTATGCAACATATACAACATCTGGTGTTTCTTCCATTTTTGATACTCCCTTGCACAGAAGTATCATATTTCACGGAATTACATATTTCAATGAGAAACCCTTTAACGCGGCTTCCTTTTTCCTAATATGTATTCACGCAATATTTGGGAATCCCTGAGTCACGTGGAGAATCCTGTGTACACTCGTTCATCACAATTGATCTTCGCACTTTTGGTTACTACATGTTATGTTTCTTTACATGCTGCCTGACTGTCCTGTGCACAGTCGTTTTAACCTATTGTGGATTTGGGTCGCCATATTACCCGATATTCACGTCCTATATTCGTCCTGCGCTTAATTATGTCTTAGTCACGAAAAAAAAACAAATTTTCTGGGGGGTGGAGAAAAATCTAAGGCGACTTTGTGGATAAAATATTGTTATATTCAACGTAAACCGCTACATCTCTGTGTCACTCAATCGCACTCAGGTTCAGGGAGTGAGCTATTGGCCCAGTGTGCGTGCGCAAAGCCTTTGCTAATGAGGGATTTGCTCTAATGCTCAGTGTTTTACCTTTCTTATGGTTAAAATACAGGAATTATTATGTTTCTTAGAAAGGAAACCGTATGAACAATATCTGCCATATATTGCTTGCTTTTTATCTTTGGAAACTTTATCTTACATGTATCCTTACAATTACACATATCTTACTGTAGTACTCACTTAATACTTACTTCACAATTCGAGACTCACGTTTGATAAACTTATTAAAACATTAAAGGCAAAAACCAAATTTTCTTTACTTTAGTTTCGTTAGAAAAGTACATTGGAGGTGACACTTAACAAAGAAATCGTTACGACAACAAAACAAAACAAGAAACAAAAAAAGGTCCGAAGGATCCTGGATCATTATTTGTAATACACACGTTCACATCAGTACTTACGGTTTAGAATACTCCGCTTTTCTAATTTTAAAATATGGCAACCCTAATCTGCTTAAAAGTTATTTTTTATTTTCTCGTGCTCGTAACTTGGACAGGAAGGCGTTCATTTATCACGTTACCATTAGCCTTGAAGGTATAAAACGTTAAAGGCTTCGTTTCATTTAAATTCTTCTTCCGAGAGTTCTCTATCGAAACAAAATAGATCAATAACACATGTGTATTTATCTTTCTTGTAAATTCTAAGTGTGCCTCTTATTTGAACAATGTACTATTATTTTTGATTGTTGACATCTTGTACTTGACTGTTGCTCATTTTCCTTATCAACGTTTGATAAAATGCTCAAAGAAATACTAATGCTTCTTTGGGAGTGAACAATGCGCTGACATTGTTCTATATTTTATTGTAAACTAACGGAATTTACGACTAAAAATAATGGACAGTTTCCTTTACTTGATTTCAATCCGACGTCTTGTTCTTGAGTTATGGCTTGTTTTACATTTTTCCGACAAATTTTAGGATGATCAAAGCCCCGAACGGAGACATATTTACACCCAGATTGGTTTATACCTTTCGTCTTACCTCAGTGTCTGGAATGACCTTCCTACGTTTGTTATATTAAGCTGCACCTTATGTATATACGGGCGCCACTTTATGTATTAAAACCACCATATTAGTTCATTAACGTAAATGGCAAAACATTAGAAGTCTTTACCAGAGATACATTTTGAGTTCTATAGCTATATGTTAGAAATACAATAGGAACTAATCTTTCGTACACTGCCGTAAAATACATAGGAACAATCAAAATGTAAATAAAGTGCTTATTTAAAAAAAGCTTGAATTGCTTAAACTGCGCTATATTGATTACGCTTAGCTTCTGAAAGCTTTTTTTTTTTTACAATAAATGAGAAGCAGCATGCAATACTCTATATTATCTTACCAAATATACCTACATGTTAATTGCTTCATTGACCTCATACATATTTTTTAAAAAGTGATTGTACTCTTTACTTTTTCTCTGCTAATAGCAACTGTCTATATGTATAATACAAAATTGTTATACAGAAGAAATATAAAATATTTGTAATGTGATATTTCGCAGGTCGCCACTTAAAAGGGCGCATTGTACCTTCCCAGGTTCTTTACCAACAGCCACTATACGAATTTACTACATAGAACTGATGTACTGAAGAACATCTGTAATGTGATGTTTCGCAGGGCGCTCTATGCACAGGTCGCACTGTACCCTTCACGGTGGATTCTTTACAAGGACGTACATTATGTATTTATTATACAGAAATGTGCTCAGAAAAATAAACACACTGCTGAACAAGACTGCACCTATTTAATATAAAAACACATTTACACGTGACGTTTCGATCTTCTAGCCAAGATCCTCATCAGACGTACACTCGTACAACGATTTTATTCGCAAGACGTTGACTATGAGTGTGTGTCAGTTAGAAATGTGCCATATAAAAGAATAAATAAAACAGTTTATCTTTTACCTAGTTTCGCAAGGGCACCTTGTGTAAAGGGTGTACTGTACCCTTCACGGGTTCTTTACAAAGAGAAACAAACTGTACCATGCAGAAGAATAAATAAAACCGTTTATCTTCGATGTGCTTTTGCGAGGGCGCCTTATGTAAAGAGAGCACTGTACTTATCACGGGTTCATTACCCATAATAGCTGTAAAAATTTATTGTAAAAAAACTTGTACACCTTGTCTCAAAAAGGTTGAGCGCATTCTTTATTGGTGTTTTGAGGCAAAAATTTTCTAAGTCCAGCTTCGGGTATCTTCGGGAAAAAATAAGCCAGGTTCGAACCTCCAAGCCAGCCTTTGCAATCGGGAAAAAGTTTGCAGATGTGTTTTTCTTCTTTTAAATATAATAAGACTTGTTACCAAGTGTTTAAAAAAGCAACATTGATTGAAATACTTAATGATACAATATTTCGAAACGTTTTATTAATGTCACCATATGCTTGCTTATCATTTGGCTCTCCATACGTAATAGAACATTTAAATACGTTAAAGAATCTTTCCATATGTAAAAGAATGCTCAAAATTAAGAAATAGAACATAATTATCGCCTCCGTACTAAAATAAAAGTCAAAGTAGAACAGAAACAGCGTTTGTAATGGATATGAATGTCATAATTATCTTGAGATTCGTTATACAACGCTAGAAGCTTAGTTCTGGAAGTTCTTGTGTTAGCTCATTAGTAAGCTGTCGGATTTCAAATCATAAGGTTGTGAGTTCGATCCCCCTCTGGGTCAATACTTTTTTTTTAAATTATATTTTCCGCAATGCATGAAAAATTATATAAAATAATTACATTAAAATACATAAGTTGTTTATATATAACATAATCATTGCAGAACATAGTAATTATTATGTTTAAAATATAACATCTGAGATAATTTTCACAGTAGGTCGGTATTATATATGAGAATGTTAAATACAAGTTAGGAAAATCGTTTAATAGCAATAAATAAGTTATGTAGTGTATTTATTTGCAGCTATTTGTCATACAGATTTAACTTCTCAATATTCTCATTACAGTATGTTATTTATATTCGTGAAATGCAGTATATTCCTACTGATATAGAAAATGTATAAACAGAGTATCCAAAGTCGTATCCTGCTTCAAGACACATAACTTTTCCCGATCCCCTTAACGTCACGGGAAGAAATACAAATTCTCTTTAGAACGGAATGTCGTTACTTAGAGTCTTATTCGAATACGTTGAATATGCTTTTGTGTATTCATCTCTCTCTCTCTCTCTCTCTCTCTCTCTCTTTCGCTTTGTTTATGTGTGTGTGTGTGTTGCGGAATATCTTAAGTTGAATACAACATTTGCAAAGTATATGAGCATCATTGTCATCGAATACCAGAAATTGAAAGTCGTGTTTCTTCAGGTTGGGTTTGCGAGTTCATGTTAGCTCACTGGTAGAGTACGGACTTGCCACTGAAGAGGTCTTGAGTTCAAAGCCTACAGCTAATTATCATTTTTTTGTTAGTAGGATTGCACAGAAATCGGATACAAGGAGTGGTTTACTTCTACAAATATTTTCAGAAGCGTTTAGGTAGCCCTGAAAAGGGCTGTTTTCGGGAGTTAAGGCGGGGGCATTAATATTGTGTCCAAGACCCTTCTGAATTTATTACACGCTCTATTCTTCTGGGCATGGAATCTATTACATGGGTGACAAATCTATCTCCTTCCCCTACCTCCAGCCATGCTTCGGAAACAAGATGCCACAGGTCATCCTGAGTTCTTGGTGGATCTGCCTCAGGCCAACTTTCCCTTAGAGTACGCTTCACTTCTGCCCACATATTTTCCATGAGATTGAGGTCTGCTCCACGAGGCGGCCAGTCCATTAAATCAATCTCAGGGTGCCCTGCGAACCATTCCTGAACCACATGGGAAGTATGTATTGGCGTCTGGTATTGCTGGAACTGAATTACACCACCAGGCTGAGATACTCGTACAGATGGCACCATGATATTACTGATAATGTCTAAGTACTGAGCATTGTCCAGATGTCCTTCAATTCTATGAAGCTGTCCTGCTCCGCGACTGGAAATCCAACTCCAACATAAAATAGATACATGGCCACTGCGATTGCAAGCAGCCACATATCCATGGTCATTTCGGGTGCCTCTCGGACGTTACACAAAACGGCGTCCCTCCTTTGATGTTGTGAATATGGATTCATCTGAGAAAACTAAGTTTTCCCAATTGAGACCCACATTCGCCTGTGCAAACGCGAGACGGTAAATTTTGTGGTCGTCTGAGAGTTTTTCCTTCACGGCAGCAACACGGCCACGTAACCCAGCATGACGAAGCCTTCGCAGAGCTGTATGCTTAATACCAGGAAAGAGAGAAGCTTCCCTTAGCTGTCTAGACGTACTTAGTGGGTCTAACCGGGCTTAGTTTACTAATCTCGCATCTTGAGCTTTGGTTGACACATGCGGACGACCAGGAGATCGTAAATTACCAGCCTGACCTGTAGCACCATATTTCCGAATCCATCGCCTTCCTGTAGAGGCCGGGACACCTACTCGCCTGCTAGCTGCAGTTGCAGAATAACCTTCCAACTCCCACAAAGTAATTACTGCTGTACGTCTATCCATAGTTACCAATGTTCTGAGCTGTGAGAAGGAAGCAATAGGTAAAAGCTAGTACCTGACGTGTGATTGGTTACTTGCACGACACGCCTATTGTGGGGAACAGCGTTGCCAGATCTAGCATAATGATGCTAGATCTAGCATAATTTGCATGTCTCTAGCATCTAGCATCTTGCTTTTAGCATCCTGCCCAAATCTAGCACAATTTCAGCAAGTTATCAAAAAGCCGTAAAACCTGGAGATGAGAAAGAAGTTGGTCGTGGGAAGAAAAAGAACGGCAGAAATGGGTTCTAGGTCAAAACCCCCACAGCCAAAACCCCCACACTCAAGAAATGTCAAAACACCCACACAAACGGTCATAACCCCCACACAAATGGACAAATCTCCCAAACGAACGAACGGTCAAAACCCCCACACTCAAGAAATGTCAAAACGCCCACACGATCGGTCATAACCCCCACACAAATGGACAAATCTCCCAAACGCACGAACGGTCAAAACCCCCACAGCCAAAACCCCCACACTCAAGAAATGTCAAAACGCCCACACAATAGGTCATAACCCCCACACAAATGGACAAAACAGCCACACATAGCAACGGTCATAATCCCCACATAAATGGACAAAACTCCCACACAAATGGTCAAAACTCCCACATGCAGAAATTGTCACAACTGCCACACAAATGGACAAAACCCCCACTAAATCGGACAAATCCCCCACACTCTGAAATGATCCTCATTCCACGTCTTTGTTGTGGCTCTTTATGACGCCCAAGAAGAATAGTTGCAACATCAGTTTAATTGGAATAAAAAAAAATATTAAAAACTACAAGGGCAATACATGCAACCAGGATCATTTCAGAGTGTGGGAGATTTGTCCGATTGTGTGGGCGTTTTGTCCATTTGTGTGGCATTGTGACTATTTCTGCATGTGGGACTTTTGTCCATTTGTGTGGGGGTTTTGTCCATTTATGTGGGGATTGTGACCGTTGCTATGTGTGGCTGTTTTGTCCATTTATGTGGGCGTTATGACCGTTGGAGGTTATGACCGACTACCAGTGTGGGGGTTTTGGCTGTGGGGGTTATGACCGTTCGTGTATTTGGGAGATTTGTCCATTTGTGTGGGGGTTATGACCGTTTGTGTGGGCGTTTTGACATTTCTTGAGTTTGGGGGTTTTGGCTGTGGGGGTTTTGACCGGTTCCCCAGAAATGTATCCTCTTCCATTGATTCATACACTCGGTAAACCATACAGGCAGTCTTATTTTCCGAAGTAAGTTCGGAACGGCTTTGGGCTTTTTTTCTTTTGTGGCTCCACCCAGGGTTTTCTAATCCTTTAACTCCGAGGCATGGGCGGAGCTATGGGGGCCATTCTCCCTACAACTTTTTGACAACTTCACCATCTTTATTTCTGACTTTATGATCATATTTATACCTGAAATGACAGCTCCGAGACCGACCAAAAATCTGCCCCCCCCCCCCAGCAGACGATTCCCAACTCCGCTTATGCTGCGAAGTAATTTTCTTTCAAAATATGTAAACAAAAACTTTGCATTCATTTATACCATATATACGCCATTGAGTCTGGCAACGACTGCAGTAATTTAGTTGAGTTAAAATTTTGGTGAGTGAAGTATTGAGTTCTATCCATGCATTCTTGCTCTCTGTGTATTTTAAGTTACGTTATCGTATCTCAACTTCGTTTTTTTTAACTCCTGAATTAGTAATTATGAGGATCTAGCATAATTTGACCGAATCTAGCATAAGTTCAATCAGGTTTTGGAATAATTCCGAGCTGTGAGTCTGGCAACGCTGGTGGCGAACGACTTGGTCAACGACTCGCGAAAGAAATCTGAAAATGGTGCGCCGTAATAATAATATTAAAAATAGTTTTTATAAAGGAATATTAATACATACGAAAATCTGTTTAAAGAATGAATTGTTATACTGACTTTACACGTATAAAAACATATACCATATACCAAACAGATTGAGCGATATGATGATAGCTGTTTCGAGACGAACACTTTCGAAGTCCAACTTCGGGTATCTTCGGAAAACAGTAAACTAAAGCTGCTGGTTCGAACCTCCAAAGCCAACCTTAGTAATCGGGAAAAGATGTAAAGATATGTTTTTCCTTCTGTTAAATATAATAAGACATGTTGAAATGGTATTAAGTGTAGAAAAAAGTAACATTTATTGAAATACTTAATGATACAATATTTCGAGACTATGTATTCACACTCTCGTTTCGTCATTGTGATTTCATTACGGAAAAGAGCATTTACGTATGAGCTCAGTTATATTTCAGAAGCAGCTTCCGAAAAGTGGTACACAACCGAGCGTTTAAATCGTGAGTTCGATACCCGTTCAGGTGAGCTTCTTTTATGATATTTTACTTTCCTCAATGCATGAAAATTATGTAAAATAGTTACATTACAATTTATCAGTTGTATATATATTTTCATATCATCAGTTGTATGTATGAGTTGAATATATATATTCATATCATTTCACGACATAAGTAATTCTTATCTTTAAAATATAACATCTGAGGTATTCACAGAACGTCGGTGTGTTATGTGTGAATATTGAATACAAATTTAAAAAATCGTGTAATAGCAATAAATAAGTTATGTAATGTATTTGTTTGCAGCTACTTTCATCGCAGATAACTTCACAATATTCGCATTACAGCATTTAGATAGAGCATATCGAAAATCGGATCGTGGTTCAAGACAAAAAACTAGCTAGCCCCAAACTGTCACGTAAGAAATTCACGAATCGCAAAAGTAAAGTGAAGACATTGAGAGCGGTAATTCTTTAATCGCTCTCTCTCAACTCTCTCTTATCTGCATTTATACATATAAAAGTGTATGTATGTATGTTCCATCATAGCTCATGTATGCCTAGAGCAGGGTTTCTCAACCTGGGAGTCGCGGCCCCTAGGGGATCGCGAAGATAGGCGGAAGAGATAAATATACTTATAATCTAAAACCAGAAATTATTTTTAAATATTATTTTTAATTTTGTTCTGATAGGCATACTTTTATTTTTTATACACACTGTAAAGAACAATAAAAAATAAGTCTACTAAACATTTTCAAAGGGTGTAGAATTCGTGTTACTATTCGGTTCAAAGTCTCTTGTCGTCGCGAATTCTGTCGAGAAATTTGAAGCTTAAAATATACAAAACGATAATCATGCCTGTTGTTCTGTATGGTTGCGATACATGGTCGCTTACTCTGAGGGAAGAACATAGACTGAAAGTATTTGAGAACAAGATCCTTAGACGAATATTCGGACCCAAGAGGAACGGGAATGGGGAATGGCGGAAACTTCATAACGAGGAACTACATAATTTATACGGGTACCCAACATTGTTAGGGTCGTCAAGTCTAGGGAGGCCTAGGTGGGCAGGTCATGTAGCTAGAATGGAAGAAAGTAGAAACGCTTTCAAAGTCTTGACTGGAAGACCAAACGGAAAACGACCATTCGGAAGACCTAGGCGCAGATGGGAGGACAATATTAAGATGGATCTCGCTGAGATAAGAATACAAAGTAGAAACTGGATCCAATTGGCTAAGGATAGAAGTCAGTGTAGAGCTTTTGTGAACGCGGCATTGAACCTCCGGGTTCCATAGGCCATAGAGTTAGTTAGTTAGTAGAGTTGTTTAAAAATGAATTTAAATCAAAGAGGTATGATATAAAACTAATGAGAACTGTATATAAAAATACTAGAAAAATACACATGAAACAAAACCTGCACATTGAAATACAATTAAAATTAAAACCTAATGAAATACCTAAGCATGGTGTAATTTCACTAGTGCAGCAATGCCCGGTTCAATCTTCATGACGAACATTATCAAGCCATTTTCAACGGATAAGCGATTTCTTATCTTTGTTTTAATGTTTACCATAAAAAAAAACACACACTTTCGCACAAGTACGATATAGCAAATGGAATTATTACTTTTAAAGCAGCAATCACCAGACCAGGATATTCTTCTCTCCTCATCAGGCAGAACTTGTCCAAGTCTTCGTTACAGAAAACCAGTTGCAAAGACTTGTCGCATGATCATTCTATTATTTGGTGAAGAAGTTGTGGGCTTAGATCGGATACGTTAAACTCCGATCATTGAAGAGTTTAACATCCATCTTGAACCAGCACCTTCGTCTTTGGGAATATAGATATTACAGTTACTGTATCCACTGTCAGTGCCGGGCGCCGAAAAAAGGGACCACATTTCGGAGGAAGTGTGTTACTCATGTTAGGAAAGTGCATGTGCACATGTGTAAAATAGAAGGAAAAACGCAATAAAATGTGCTCAAAATTAAGGAAAGGTAGGGTTTATTTTGAAAATGTTATTGAGCTTCGTGCTAACCCGGTGGCGCTTCGTAGCTAGTCTGTCGACGTCACTCATATATACGGTGACATCGTACTATACTCTCGCCCCGGGCAATGATTTTCCATGGCACTGTTCATTATAAACAAAAAAATGGATTCTACTATTATAGAAATAGGTATGTTAAAAATCCCACACAAGCTTATTATAAAACAAAATATAAAAGGGTCGCTGGCAAGAGCGTGTGATAAAAGGGGATCGTGATAGGAATTAGATTGAGAACCACTGGCCTAGAGTAATTTTAACCACATTTCTTATAGTTTCAAAAAGAAAGCTGTCGGGTTACCTATGGTGAATGGGAGGGGGATACATATAAAAGATTGCCAGAAAATGATAGATATTAGATTCAGTTTTCGGGGTCGTTTAGATAAATAGTGAGACTTTCAATTTTGCTTAACTCCGATTAAGCTCTCATTAGTAGGGATGGGCACGAACGACTTTTCTTTGAAACTCGACTCGACTCGAAACAGACATCTTTGAGGTCTACTCTTGGACTCGGCGCGAAAAATATCTTCCAACTCGACTCGGATTAGAGTCGAGTCGAACCAAAACGAGCCAAATCCTGTGTGTAGTCCTACCTAGACAATACATAGACAATAATTATTCTATCATCAATTATACTACTGTTACTACAAATAATAATAATAATAATAATAATAATAATAATAATAATAATAATAATAATAATATGACAACACCGTGTACAAACATGAACGATAGATGGTTAGTAAAGGAATACTAAAAGCTAGTTGACTGCCGACGTCGGTAGTCATGAAGTCTACAAGGCAAGGACATCGTTCATTACCCTAAGCTGTAAGCGTCGGTGGACTACAGATGGTCAACTATTAACCTCTCGCCAGAAATTGGTGGCCCCGCAGCGACGATCCGTGATGGCCCAAGTTCCATTTTGAAAACTTTACTACCAGCGGCAGAGACGCGATGAAACGCCAACGAACCACAAAATTACTCTCCCAAAATATGTTAAAATGCCTATATGTGTGATTTGTTTATATTTAGGTGAATCAAAAAAACACAAAACAAATACCCCGGGGTGGACGCGAACTATCAATATTACGATTACTAGGCACGTGTTCTTCTGACTTCCCCACGGAAACAATCATAAAAAGCTTGGTTGTTGAAGGATAAATCATTGACGTCTTAATTTAGCCAATCAGACAAACCCCTACATCTCGAGTTCTAGGAGGTGATACCGTGAACCGTTTCAGATTTATTGCTTTCTGGTGGAGTACTATCCATGCGCAAAATTTGAGCATAATAGCCGACATGCATCTTCGGTGCCTCTTATCTTTAGTACAATTTTAACCAGAGATGCTGTGGGTCAATGAAAATTTGATCCACGACCCACCATGACCCACTATCACCCACCGCCCAAATGACCCATTGGCCCACTCTGACCCATCAACCATCGTGATCCACTCTGACCCACCACCAACTATGAACCACTCTGAACCATTGCGACCAACTCCGACCCACCAAAACCCACCGACATCAACTCTGACCGATGACCCACGTCCTCCTCTCCATTGACTAAAGAGATTACACTTGTAATAAAACAAGACTGTGAAATTATCACTTATCGGAGTTTGAATTTCTACCGTCATTGGCTCAAGCACCTCTTTGTTACAATACTGGTGGGTCTGACCTTTACGATATATAATGGCAAAGTGTTTCTCATCTTCCGAATTAAAATGAATTTAAATTTGTCATATGTAATTATTTCTTTGTTGCCTTACAGACACATTTCAGTAGAAAATAGGGTGAAATTTAAAAGTTTCGAATCAAGGAAAAGTAAACCAACGTAAAAAAAAAAAAAGAGAGATAGAGAGAGAGAGAGAAACTAATTTTCTATATAATTAAGCATGCCGTACTAATTGAAAATGCCCATGTAATTAAGTTTAGAATACAAATTTTATGGCCATTTTTCTCTAACTTTATGGCTTGATTGCCTTATGCTCGGAACGCTCCATATATTAAACACCAGCTTCAGCAATTATAAATAGAAAGCAGTGGGTATAAAATTCAAAAAGAACTTTAGTTTGAATTACTCAATTTTTTTCTCAACTAATATCAATCGTTTTCGATTATTTTTACAAATCAACCCACTACCAATTTCCAATATATAGAAAATGCACCCCCGTCCCCCCGCTCATAAAAGACAATTTTAAAAAATGCCAGGGCATATTCTCTTTATTTTTAATAAAGAGTTATATGCTGAATTTCAGCTCTCAGTTGAATGGATTGTGAGATACTAACTTTTTCGCAAAAATTCGGACTTCTACTTCCCCTAAGGATAAGTATTATAATGAAAGTGACACGCGTATGATAACTTCCCAGTTGGGATTGGAGCCTGATTATATACCAAACGTCAATTCATTTGACTTTGCAATTTGACCGTGATGATTACGCAGACATAGTTACTTTCAATTTTTTATGATACATATCCTTATTTCATATGTTACAGATGATTCAAAAATATTTTTTCAAGCAGTTAGCTCCTCTAGAATCTCACAGGCTGCATCCCAAAATCCAACTCCTACTATCCTATGACAATCCAAAAGTGACTGAACTTTTTTTATTAGGAACAAATGACAAAAGAAAAATGGAGATCTTGAAAGTAAAATGTAGAAAAGATCGGTGCCCCCAATAACTACATATTTCTCCGCCCCTTCATTCCGAACTTAAAAATAAAACTTAATTCGAATATGGTTAATTAGTGAATTTATTACAGCTAAATTCCACTCACTACATGCTACAGCTACCACTATGTAACAAAAAATAACAACTGTGAAACATGTTCTGAATTACTATTACATTTCTTACGCTATTATTAAACATATTAGAATAGTAAAAGAGGATTGTTCCTGAAATAGTATATTTGCTCATGATTTTTAACTTTTTCATACGGAAAAAAAATTAAAATATTATTCAAGTTTTAAAATTTGCACTCTGCAAATATGTTGCCCTCTAGGCAATGGGACTAATGTGCACTAATGGGAAATGCTGCACTGTTAGCGGCGCTGAAAACTTACGATTCGATTCTAATATCGGTTGATTTCGATATCTTTATGTCGCTACGTAACCACCCTGGGTGCTAATGGAAGCTTAATTGCACTTGAATTGAAAGTAGAGCTATTCACCTAAGCGACCACGAAACTATGGATTCAATACTAATATCGACCCGTTTCTAGCATTTTTGATATGTATCCCGACAGTACTCTTTTTCCAGACTGTAAGAAATATAGTTAAAATTGCTCTAGATATATCAGAATTATGTTGAAACACACACATAAATCCACTTTTATATTCTGTATAAATAGAGAGTGAGCGAGCGAGGGAGCGAGAGAGGGCGACTCAAGGCATCACTACTTCCACATTGCAAAAGCATATATCAGGAATTGAATTGAAAATCTATGTAAAGACTTTCTGCTGTGGCATGCTTCATAAGGACAATTCCAGTCTGCTCACGTGACCTTTGGGGTTCATGAATTTTTTTGCGAGCGTTCCGACTTTGGATTCTCTGTTTATACCCTCTGTTTATGCATCGAATAACTTTTCAAGAACATAAATGACATTCTGCATTATGAATGTTGAGAATTACTCTCTATATGCCAAATAGCTGCAGATAAATACACTACATGATTTATTTATTGCTATTGAACGAGTTTCTTAACTTGTATTTACATCCTCATATATAATACCGACTTACTGTGAAAATTATCTCAGATGTTATATTTTAAACATAATAATTACTATGTTCTGCAATGATTATGTTATATATAAACAACTTATGTATTTTAATGTAATTATTTTATATAATTTTTCATGCATTGCGGAAAATATAATTTAAAAAAAAAGTATTGACCCACACCCTTATGATTTGAAATCCGACAGCTTACCAATGAGCTAACACAAGAACTTCCAGAACTAAGCTTCTAGCGTTGTATAACGAATCTCAAGATAATTATGACATTCATATCCATTACAAACGCTGTTTCTGTTCTACTTTGACTTTTATTTTAGTACTCAGGCGATAATTATGTTCTATTTCTTAATTTTGAGCATTCTTTTACGTATGGAAAGATTCTTTAACGTATTTAAATGTTCCATTACGTATGGAGAGCTAAATGATAAGCAAGCATATGGTGACATTAATAAAAGGTTTCGAAATATTGTATCATTAAGTATTTCAATCAATGTTGCTTTCTTAAACACTTGGTAACAAGTCTTATTATATTTAAAAGAAGAAAAACACATCTGCAAACTTTTTCCCGATTGCAAAGGCTGGCTTGGAGGTTCGAACCTGGCTTACTTTTTCCCGAAGATACCCGAAGCTGGACTTAGAAAATTTTTGCCTCAAAACACCAATAAAGAATGCGCTCAACCTTTTTGAGACAAGGTGTACCTTTATTTATAATGTGATATTTCGGAGGGGCTCACTGGGACATGTCCCGGTGGGCCAGCACAGCCTGGACCTGAGCCATAGACGCCTGAAAGGCATAAACAAAATTGAAACTTCAAACTGGACCGGAGTGACTTGTTCACAGTAGCAAGTTTCGTGGCTTATTTATCAGTAATGGTCTAGCAGAAAATGACCAAATTTGGGCCACACCTTGCCTGGAGGTATGCCCGATGTTTTTCTGTGTTGTTTCTGATATTTCTGACTCCATAGTATCAAAATTCGGAACGTATCGGCTCGGCATTGTTGGGTATTTTGATTTACGCTACATTTTTTTTCAAATACAGCGACCTTCCCATCATTTTCGTTATGAAAAGTTTATCTTGCTATTATAATTCATTTACTAGTCAGGCAATTGCAGTGATTCTTGGCACGTAAGTTAAGACTGATAAACTAAGTTTTATACCACATTACTATCATCCTTATGTAAGAAGTGAACAGTGCTTTAAACCTAAAATATTGTAAAAAAAAAATATCGAGTTTTGTAAGTTGAAGCATAATCGAAGAAACATGCTAAATAGGATATTGACAACGTTGTGTAGTATATTTGGTATATTTTTGACAGAAGAATCGAATATGTCGAATATCACTGAGTCCAGTTAAGTTTTGCAGTTTCTCTAGCCTTTTCAAGTGATGTTCACATACTAATTATTACTTAAAAACTGAACTCAATATGGATTTTGAGTGTAAATTAAAGTTACAGTACCAACAAAAAAGCTCTATCCCTTTCCAAAAATAGCTTAGTTTTTCGTGAGTGATGCATATTTAACGTATACAGTATCTTTCGACAGTTAGAGTGAGTAACAGTTAGCAACACCGCTACTTTGTAATCTTATCTTAAATAGGAAGGAAGCTGAAGAAAAGTTAGCCTTATTTATTAAAAAGGCAGTGTGTTCTCATTGATGTTGTAGTCCTAAAGTTACATTCAATATTAATATCAATATGAAAACTAGATGCAGAATTACCTGGATTTAGATGTCCGTGAACCTAGCCCCACCCACACCGGCACTAATTTTAAAACATATGCCAAAAATTAGTGCCCAATTAGTGCTGACGACCTGTAATGTTAAAAAAAATGTGCCGTTACACAGACTTCAAAAAACAAAAAAGATTCTGGGTGGGGCTAGGTTCACGCTAGCCCCACCCACTCAACCGATCGAGATGAAACCTATACCCAAGGTTAGTGTTAATTTAGTGCTGTCGATACCACATAAAAAGAAAATTAGTGCTATTATCAGAAGGCCAAAATATATTCGAAACTGTTCAATTGCGGCATCATCAAAGAAAACCAAAGATCCCTCATTTTTATGGTAAGATATATAGCACGAATCTTCTTTCTGTGCAGTATCGTCAGCACTAATTTAGCACTAATTTTAGGCATACTTTACAAAATTACTGTTCCATTATTAAAAGTGGGTGGGGCTGTCCTCACGTGAACCTGGCCCCACCCACAGCGGCACTAATTTTAAAACATATGACAAAAGTTAGGGCCGAATTAGTGCTGACGACCTGTAATGTTAAAAAAATTAGTGCTGTTACACAAACGTCAAAAAACAAAAACGATTATGGGTGGGGCTAGGTTCACGCTAGCCCCACCCACTCAACCGATTGAGATGAAACCTATGCACAATGTTAGTGATAAATTAGTGCTGTCGATACCGCATAAAATGAAAATTACTGCCACTATCAGTAGCCCAAATAATTCGAAAATCTAATATGGCGGCATAATCAAAGAAAACAATCGATCCTCATTTTTATCATACTATACATAACACTAATTTTCTTTTTATGCGGTATAGTCAACACTTATATAGCACTAATTTTTGGCATGGTTTTCAAAATTAGTGCTGTTACACAAACGTCAAAGAACCAAGAATATGTTGGTGGGGCTAGCGTGAACCTGGCCCCACCCACTCAACCGATTGAGATGAAACCTATGCACAATGTTAGTGGTAAATTAGTGCTGTCGATACCGCATAAAAAGAAAATTAGTGCCACTATCAGTAGCCCAAATAATTCGAAAATCTAATATGGCGGCATCATCAAGGAAATGAATCGATCCTCTTTTTATCATACTATACATAGCACTAACTTTCTTCCTATGCGGTATCGTCAGCACTAATTTTTGGAATGTTTTTCAAACTTAGTGGTGTTACACAAACGTCAAAAAACTAATATGTGGGTGGGACTAGCGTGAACCTAGCCCCACCCACTCAACCGACTGAATTGAAACATATACACAAAGTTAGTGTTAAATTAGTGCTGTCGATACCGCATAAAAAGAAAATTAGTGCCATTATCACTAGGCCAAATAATTCGAAAATCTACTATGGCGGCATCATCAAAAAAAATAATCGATCCTCATTTTTATCATACTATACATAGCACTAATTTTCTTTCTATGCGGTATCGTCAGCACTAATATAGCACTAATTTTTGGCATGGTTTTCAAAATTAGTGCTCTTACACAAACGTCAAAAAACCAAGAATATGTTAGTGGGGCTAGCTTGAACTTAGCCCCACCCACTCAACCGATTGAGATGAAACCTATGCACAATGTTAGTGTTAAATTAGTGCTGTCGATACCGCATAAAAAGAAAAATAGTGTCATTATCACTAGGCCAAATATATTCGAAAATCTAATATGGCGGCATCATCAAGGAAATGAATCGATCCTCTTTTTATCATACCATAAAAAACACTTAATTTCTTTCTATGCGGGATCGTCAGCACTTATATAGCACTAATTTTTGGCATGGTTTTCAAAATTAGTGCTGTTACACAAACGTTAAAAAAAACAAGAATATGTGGGTGGGGCTCGCGTGAACCTGGCCCCACCCACTCAACCGATTGAGATGAAACCTATGCACAAAGTTTGTGTTAAATTAGTGCTGTCGATACCGCATAAAAAGAAAATTAGTGCCATTATCACTAGGCCATATAATTCGAAAATCTTCTATGGCGGCATCATCAAAGAAAATAATCGATCCTTATTTTTATCATACTATAAATACCACTAATTTTCTTTCTTTGCGGTATCGTCAGCACTAATTTTTGGCATACATTTCAGAATTAGTGCTGTTACACAAATGTCAAAAACCAAGAATATGTGGGTGGGGCTAGCGTGAAACTGGCCCCACCCACTCAACCGATTGAGATGAGACCTATGCACAATGTTAGTGTTAAATTAGTGCTGTCGATACCGCATAAAAAAATTAGTGCTATTATCACTAGGCCAAATAATTCGAAAATCTAATATGGCGGCATCATCAAAGAAAACAATCGATCCTCATTTTTATCATACTATACATAGCACTAATTTTCTTTCTATGTGGCATCGTCAGCACTTATATAGCACTAATTTTTGGCATGGTTTTCAAAATTAGTGCTGTTACACAAACGTCAAAAAACCAAGAATATGTGGGTGGGGCTAACGTGAACCTGGCCCCACCCACTCAACCGATTGAGATTAAACCTATGCACAATGTTAGTGTTAAATTAGTGCTGTCGGTATCGCATAAAAAGAAAATTAGTGCCACTATCAGTAGGCCAAATAATTCGAAAACCTAATATGTCGGCATAATCAAAGAAAGCAATCGATCCTCATTTTTATCATACTATACATAGCACTAATTTTCTTTCTATGCGGTATCGTCAACACTAATATAGCACTAATTTTTGGCATAGTTTTCAAAATTAGTGCTGTTACACAAACCTCAAAAAACCAAGAATATGTTGGTGGGGCTAGCGTGAACCTGGCCCCACCCACTCAACCGATTGAGATGAAACATATACACAAAGTTAGTTTTAAATTAGTTCTGTCGATACCGCATAAAAAGAAAATTAGTGCCATTGTCACTAGGCCAAATAATTCGAAAATCTAATATGGCGGCATCATCAAAGAAAACAATCGATCCTCATTTTTATTATATTATACATAGCACTAACTTTCTTCCTATGGGGTATCGTCAGCACTAATTTTTGGCATACATTTGAAAATTAGTGCTGTTACACAAACTTCAAAAAACTAATACGTGGGTGGGGCTAGCATGAACCTAGCCCCACCCACTCAACCGATTGAGATGAAACCTATGCACAATGTTAGTGTTAAATTAGTGCTGTCGATACCGCATAAAAAGAAAATTAGTGCCATTGTCACTAGGCCAAATATATTCGAAAATCTAATATGGCGGCATCATCAAAGAAAACAATCGATCCTCATTTTTAGAATACTATACATAGCACTAATTTTCTTTCTATGCTTTATCGTCAGCACGAATTTAGCACTAATTTTTGGCATAGTTTTCAAAATTAGTGCTGTTATACAAACGACAAAAACGGCACTAATATTTTCGTTATTTCTGCCACGTTAACGCTGTTTTCAAAGGTTTTGTATTTACTTGTAGCACCTACATTAATAAATCAGGAACGGTAGGTTGTTGCGCATTAAGAAGCACTAGCAATGCACTAACAATTTCGCTAGAAGGGATCATCAGTGCTTTTGATTTTGGTGGAAATTTAACGGAATCAAAACTTCCCGATATATTTCTTATGGAGTTTCGTGACATGTAATTAGCCATATCTACATCAATAATTAAGCCATTAAGAAACTGTGTGTTTTCTAGAAGCACAAACGATGCATGAACGAATGAAACTTACTTTCCGTTAGTGCTTAAAATAGGAGCCAAATTCACGCTGGTCCCAAATGTTTCTCTACTTGTAGTGCTTACACTAATGGAGCGCTAACGTTAGTTGTCGGTGCACTAGGAAGCACTAACGAATGACACTAAGTTTTTCATTAGTACTTGAAATTAAGGTGCAGCGTCAACTTGGCGCCACAAAAGGTTTTTATTTGTAGCTCCTATAGTAATAAAGCATTAACGATAGGCGTTAATGCACTAAGAATCATTAACGATGCACTAGCGATTGACACTAAATTTATCGTTAGTGCGTGATGTGGAGGTTATGTTCAGGGACGTCGTTAGTTCTTCTTAATGAAGGTGTTAGAAGGAAAGCCCTTCGTGGGACAATTTCTCGCTGCTACAGATACTTCAACCACTAACGGAAAAATTAGAGCCATTCGTTAGCGCATCGTTAGTGCTTCTTAATGCACCAACATGTAACGTTAGTGCTTCATTAGTATAGGTGCAACATGTAAAATACTTTGGGAAATAGTATGAACTTAGGCTCTACTATAAGCACTTAGGAAAAAATTAGTGCGATTCGTTAGTGCTTCTTGAAAAAGTTTAGTTAGTGTTTATAAGAAATTTATGAGGAATTTCTCTGTATATCAAAGTTCCACCACATTTAAAAGCACTCATGACCTCTTCTAGTGCAATCGTTAGTGCAGTGTTAGTGCTTGTTAGTGTACCAACCCCTAACATTAGTGCTTCATTAGTGTAGATGCTAAAACTAAAATATATTTGGAAGTTGGCTTGAACTTTCCCCACTTCAAGAACTAACGAGAAAGTTAGTGTCATTCATTAGATCTAGAAGACACTAACAGCTTGTATACAATTTGATATTTCTGTAGTTTGTCCCCACCGAAAGCCTTGAAGAAATACCAAAATATGGTAGCAATGACGTTATTGTTTAGTGCGTTTAAGTGATCTACTATCGATGTACTAACGATTGCCGTTAACTCCATGTTTCTATGTCAATTTGTATAGATTTGGATATTTCTGAAGTTGCCCCCACCAAAAATCTCCAGTAACTCGTAAACGCTGATAGCACTAATGTTATTGCTTAGTGCGTTTAAGGGCACAACGATGCATTAGTGATTACCCTTGACCCTATGTTTCTACGTCAATTTATATGGAATTTGATATTTCTGAAGTTGCCTCCCCCAAAAATCTTGAATAAATCCCAAAATATGATAGCACTAACGTTAGTGTTTAGTGCGTTTAAGTGATCTACTATCGATGTACTAACGATTGCCGTTAACTCCATGTTTCTACGTCAATTTGTATAGATTTGGATATTTCTGAAGTTGCCCCCACCAAAAATCTCCAGTAACTCATAAACGCTGATAGCATTAATGTTAGTGCTTAGTGCGTTTAAGTGCACTTTCCATGCACTAACGATGTGCGACGTTTGGTATAATTTGGGAGAGGTGGGGGGCCAACTTCAAGCACGTGTATACATAGCAATATTTTTATTTCTATGCGACGTGTTTGAAGTTGTCCTCTCCCTACCTCTACCAAATTACAACAAACGTCGTACATCGTTAGTGCATCGTTAGTACACGTTAGTGCAATCACAATTTACGAGATATTGAAGATTTTTGGTAGGGGCTAACTTCATATGTAGTTATTCTCCCCACTAAAGATGGATTAGTGATTGCCGTTAACCCCATGTTTCTACGTCCATTTGTACGGATTTTGATATTTCTGAAGCAGCCCCAATACCAAAAGTATTCAATAAATCACAAAATATGATGGCACTAACATTAGTGCTTAGTGCGTTTAAGTGCACTAACGACTGTCGTTAACTCCATGTTTCTACATAAATTTGTATGGAATCTGATATTTCTGAAGTTCGCCCCTCTTCAATTACTCGTAAACTCAGATAGCACTACCCTTTGTGCTTAGTGCGTTTAAGTGCACTAACAATGCACTAACGATGTGTGACGTTTGGTGTAATTTGGAAGAGATGGGAGCCAACTACAAGCACGTTTATACATAGCACTAATACTCTTTCTATGCGACGTGTCTGAAGTTTGGCTCCCACCTTCCAAATTACAACAAACGTAGCAATTGTTAGTGCATCATTATCCACTAAACGCACTAAGCACTAACGTTAGTGATATCAGAGTTTACGAGTTATTGAAGATTTTTGGTGGGGGCCAACTTCAAAAATATCAAATTCCATATAAATTGACGTAGAAATTTGGGCTTAATGGCAATCCTTAGTGCATCGTTAGTGCGCGTAAACGCATTAAGCACTAACGTTAGTGGTATCAGAGTTTACGAGTTATTGGAGATTTTTGGTTTGGGGACAACTCCAGAAATATCCATATCTATACAAATTGATGTAGAAACATGGGATTAACGTGAATCGTTATAGCATTGTTAGTGCCGTACTAAGCATTAACGTTAGTGCTACCATATATTGTGATTTATTGAAAATTTTTATTGAAGGGCCAACTTCAGGAACATCAAATTCCATACAAGCTGTTAGTGTTTAATGGAAGCACTATCGATATATTAATGAATATCACTATTTTTTGGGGGGGGGGAGTTCAAGCAAACCTCGAAAGATATTTTACTTTTAACACCTACACGAATGAAGCACTAGCGTTAGTGGTTGCTGCACTAAGAAGTACTAATGATGCACTTACGATTGCACTAGAGGAGATCATTAGTGCTTTTGAATTTGGCGGAAATTCGACGCAATGAAAAATTCAACATACATTTCTTATCTCTGTTCTCTGACATGTAATTGGACATAAATACACTAACAGTGAAGCACTAACGAAATTGTTAGTGTTTCATACAACCACTAAAGATGCACTAAGGAATGGTACTAATATTTACGCTAGTACTTGAAGTGGGGGCGCCAGGTTCACGCACGGTCTATACTAACGAAACACTAACATTAGGTGTTGGTGCACAAAGAAGAACTAAAAATGCATTAACGATTTCCTTAGAAGAGATTATTAGTGCATATAAATTTGGCGGGAATCAATGCAATGAAAAATTCCCCATACATTTCTTATGTGAATTTCGTGACATGTAATTGGCTATAACTAAACTAATAGTCCAACATTATTGCAACTGTTAGTTTTTTGAAGCACTAACGATATACTAACGAATGCCACTCATTTTTTAGTTAGTACTTGAAGTGGGACGACTAACTTCATCCTAAAGTTCAAACCTATTTTATTTGTAGCACCTATACTAATAAAGCATTAACTTCAGTTGTTGGTGCACTACGAAGCATTTACGAATCACTAACAATTGCACTATTAGAGGTAATTAAAGCTTTCAAATGTGATAGGATTTGGAAAAATATCCCCATGTATTACATATGGGAGATTCATGACATACAACTCACCACCTCCAGATAAGCAATAAAGGAAACATTAATGCGGTTTTAACAGTTTGTGTAATAGCACTGATTTTGTAAACTATGCCAAAAATTAGAGCTGAATTAGTACTGACGATACGGCATAGAAAGAAAATTAGTACTATGTATAGTATGATAAAAATGAGGATCGATTGTTTTCTTTGATGATGCCGGCATATTAGATTTTCGAATATATTTGGCCTAGTGATAATGGCACTAATTTTCTTTTTATGCGGTATCGACAGCACTAATTTAACACTAACATTGTGTATAGGTTTCATCTCAATCGGTTGAGTGGGTGGGGCCAGATTCACGCTAGCCCCACCCACATATTCTTGGTTTTTTGACGTTTGTGTAACAGCACTAATTTTGAAAACTATGCCAAAAATTAGTGCTATATTAGTGCTGACGATACCGCATAGAAAGAAAATTACTGCTATGTATAGTATGATAAAAATGAGGATCGATTGTTTTCTTTGATGATGCCAGCATATTAGATTTTCGAATTATTTGGCCTACTGATAGTGGCACTAATTTTCTTTTTATGCGATATCGACAGCACTAATTTAACACTAACATTGTGCATAGGTTTCATCTCAATCCGTTGAGTGGGTGGGGCCAGGTTCACGCTAGCCCCACCCACATATTCTTGGTTTTTTTACGTTTGTGTAACAGCACTAAGTTTGAAAAACATTCCAAAAATTAGTGCTATATTAGTGCTGATGATAAAGCATAGAAAGAAAATTAGTGCTATGTATAGTATGATAAAAATGAGGATCGATTATTTTCTTTGATGATGCCGCCATATTAGATTTTCGAATTATTTGGCCTACTGATAGTGGCACTAATTTTCTTTTTATGCGATATCGACAGCACTAATTTAACACTAACATTGTGTATATATTTCACCTCAATCGGTTGAATGGGTGGGGCCAGGTTCACGCTAGCCTCACCCACATATTGTTGGTTTTTTGACGTTTGTGTAACAGCACTAATTTTGAAAACCATGCCAAAAATTAGTACTATATAAGTGCTGACGATGCCGCATAGAAAGAAAATTAGTGCTATGTATAGTATGATAAAAATGAGGATCGATTGTTTTCCTTGATGATGCCGCCATATTAGATTTTCGAATTATTTGGGCTACTGATAGTGGCACTAATTTTCTTTTTATGCGATATCGACAGCACTAATTTAACACTACCATTGTGTATAGGTTTCATCTCAATCGGTTTAGTGGGTGGGGCTAGGTTCACGCTAGCCCCACCAACATACTCTTGGTTTTTTGACGTTTGTGTAACAGCACTAATTTTGAAAACCATGCCAAAAATTAGTGCTATATAAGTGCTGACGATGCTGCATAGGAAGAAAATTAGTGCTATGTATAGTATGATAAAAATGAGGATCGATTGTTTTCTTTGATGATGCCACCATATTAGATTTTCGAATATATTTGGCCTAGTGATAATGGCACTAATTTTCATTTTATGCGGTATCGACAGCACTAATTTACCACTAACATTGTGCATAGGTTTCATCTCAATCGGTTGAGTGGGTGGGGCTAGCGTGAACCTAGCCCCACCCAAAATCGTTTTTGTTTTTTGACGTTTGTGTAACAGCACTAATTTTTTTAACATTACAGGTCCTCAGCTCTAATTCGGCCCTAACTTTTGTCATATGTTTTAAAATTAGTGCCGCTGTGGGTGGGGCCAGGTTCACGTGAAGACAGCCCCACCCACTTTTAATAATGGAACAGTAATTTTGTAAAGTATGCCTAAAATTAGTGCTAAATTAGTGCTGACGATACTGCATAGAAAGAAGATTCGTGCTATATATCTTACCATATAAATGAGGGATCTTTGGTTTTCTTTGATGATGCCGCAATTGAACAGTTTCGAATATATTTTGGCCTTCTGATAATAGCACTAATTTTCTTTTTATGTGGTATCGACAGCACTAATTTAACACTAAACTTGGGTATAGGTTTCATCTCGATTGGTTGAGTGGGTTGGGCTAGCGTGAACCTAGCCCCACCCAGAATCTTTTTTGTTTTTTGAAGTCTGTGTAACGGCACAATTTTTTTTAACATTACAGGTCGTCAGCACTAATTGGGCACTAATTTTTGGCATATGTTTTAAAATTAGTGCCGGTGTGGGTGGGGCCAGGTTCAGGGACGTTGGACTTAGATCTATTATGTTCATATTTACCTTACATCATAATGAAAAACAGTGCTTTCCTTATTCACTTATTTTCGAAGAAATACAGAAGCATCTACTTACAGCAATACCCCACTATATTTAATTCTGTATAAAACAAAGATAATAAAATTAAGTTTTATAAAATGATTATTATAAAATGAGTTATTTTCCAGTCTACTCCAGTCGTGTTGAAACTTCGCAAATTGATAAGCAAATTTATTTCATACTGGGTATTCAGTCTTTCATCGTCAGGATCTTTCTCGTCGGGATTATCATCGTCGGTGAAATCTTTGTCTGTTTCTTCAGCTGTTAAATTGTTGAGTCGCGTCGCAGGATTTTGACAGTTTTTTTTTTCACCAAGGAAGATGTTGTGATGGAATAACAATATAATTTAGGTTACAAGATGCTCAGTTACCTTTGTATGGGCACACAAGACTATTTTCACACAAGCCCTGAATCATTTGTAGAACTTGTGGCGGAGCAAGTTCTGTACCTGTAGGAACTTTTTCTGTTACAAAAGCCACTGCTGAGCTATCGTAACAGCATCCACATTGTAAAGGATTAAGAGCAGCATAGGTTGGTTCCTTTGCAGATATCCATATTGCACATTCAAAATGTGCTTCTTTCACATGTTCTGCAAAGGCTTCTCTTCTTGGTTTCAATTTTTTAAGAAGCGGAGCAAGCACTGCTTTATGGTTAGCACAAAAAGTGAAGTTGCAAGCTTAAAATGTATTTTTTAGGTCATTGTTACCCAAATTAATTTTTGCTAGACATTCCTCTTTGTGACACATTACAATCTTTTGTGAATCCCAGTTTTGTCTTAAATTCTAGATGTCCTTTTCTGCTTAAATGAAAATGTGTAGACTAAGTTCCTCTTTCTTCGTTCCATTAGGTTTTAGATCAACACCAATTATACCCTCTGTAACTAATTATAGAATACTGCCATATCTATCTATCTATCTATCTATCTATCTATCTATCTATCTATCTATCTATCTATCTATCTATCTATCTATCTATCTGTCTATCTATCTATATATATATATATATGACAAGTGAAGAGTTACTTTATACAACAAATGATCTACCTTGAAAACAACAAAATCCTGACCAGTATTGTTTCTGAGGCTTGTACAATAATCTAAAGCATAAATGTAATTTTCCTATACCTATAGGACTGCTAAAATCTTTCGAAACTATTTATTACATCTTCGTTAAACTTGCTCTTCCATATGAACACGAATATTTATACTAATAATAAATTTGAGTTAGCAATCCCGTTAAACAACGTGAACATGAAGTTTGTTGTATGGTACAAAATTTCCTTGACAAAGGTGATTTGCTCTGCAAAATTTCAATGTAATTATTTAAGGTCTTGATTTTCTAAGAAGCAAATCTGTATCTCCAGAAAAGAGGCAATTAATGCGCACTGCGCCATGTTAAAAAGGCTGGTATATCAAAATGTCCAACAATATCGAGCTGGCACCCCTCGCATTTCTATTTTTTTGGATTAAAATTTTCGGCATACCTCCTCGCAAGGTACACCTTATATTCTTGTAGACAAAGAATATTTATGGTATGTGCAGCTAAGTAGACAGCATATGAGACTTTCATTCTCAAGATAATTATTTCCGTTCCCATCCTGCATTCTCAGGTAAGTTTCCAACGAGTTGAGGTTTGGAAATTGTATTCACCATTGTTACTAAAAGAGATCTCATAAATAAGAACAACAGAAATATTAAGTAGTCCTGTCACTGAATATAATGTAGAGTGCGTGGGATATGCGAGGCTTTTTGACTTCAGAACTTGTTAGGAGTAGTTAGTAGGTAAACATACTTAAAATATGCCATTTTTGGGCTTTTCAATTATATCTTGGAAACGGTGGACTCTGGAAAAAATATAACCCATTTGAAAATGAAAGCTAATTAAATTTTATACAAAGTTGCTTCCACGATCGTTTCTGAGAAAAAAATCAGAGACGAAGTTGTAGAGTATTGACCCCTTGCGTTCTAGTTACATCCAGGCGGATGCCACAAAATGCTCCGTGCAAAATACCAGCGACATCGATGAGGGTGTCATGAAAACGAATATTTTATTAAGGATCTATTAGTCCTGGAGATGATGAAATTTTTAGTGGGTGCAAGGCACAAGTTTGTAAAACAAGACGGTGAGTGTTGCCAACCTAAAGCAGGATAAATCCATTCATAATATCAAACCTTTTCTTTTCAGCCACATATTTTCCAAAATGCAAATACTTTTATCGCTAATATAAATGAACTTCATATATATATATATATATGTATATATGTGTGTGTGTGTGTGTGTGTGTGTGTGTGTGTGTGTGTGTGTGTGCGTGCGTTTGTACAAAAATTATATTCGTTGAACTTTATGCAATAACTATGCACTACAAAACGGTCTAGACAGTCTTTTAACAGTAAATAGAAATATGATATTACACCACACACGTAGAAAACTGACACCTGCAGCTCAAGGAATTAAATTTCCTTCAATTTGAAACACACTTTTGATACTTTATCTTTAACCAATCAGAGGTTATATATTTTCTAAAATGTACGCTTAGTTTCGATGTTCCTCTAGAACTAAAGAAATAAGGCATTTGCAATTGATACACAATCCTTTTTTATATTATACAATGCGGCTTATATTATTACAAATCGCATAATGAAAGTACTTACACGGACTGATATTATTCGATGTCGTTATCGTCGCGTTCTTCCTAAATTAATATGCGAACTCTGTTGTTGCAAAAGACTTGAAATTCGGGCATGCGATAGAGCAGTTACACGTCGATTTTCTACTACCACACCTGCCACTGTCACATCCTTTCGTGCATTGGCAAAAAATCATCTTCAAGATTTCGTCAGGGGCAGCATCCTATTCTGAGATTTTCGGAACTAGTTGGTCATTCCTCCTCTCACAACCCCAATTAGGCGCCCTACCATTAGGTTTCTTGTATAATTACAGGTGTAGTTGGTAGTATGTCCGGAATTCATGCTGCTTAATGGCTCCTTCAGTTGGAGGGAGAGTTCAGAGAGCAGGCTTCATGTTTGCAGCCGCTTTGATATATGATTTATAGCGGAACACGTTGATGGATTTTTCTGTGGCTGGTGCTCCATACCATGAGTGAATAGTCATGATTCCAACTATCTCAATTGGGTTAGTGGAAGAAGAAGGACTGCTGGTAATTACCAAAGCTGCAAGTTGTATGATTTTGGACTTCTGGAACTTTTTGACAAACCCCACTTTACTCTTGAGATACGCTGCTTATGTTGAACCGCAGCCTGTGAATGAATGTAACAGCAAATTGGCATTGTTCTTCATTTTTAACTCCTGCTGCAGCTGTTGTGAGGAATATACAATTGTCTTGTTCTTTCCTCTTCCAGGTTTTACCAACAGAATATCACTATCAGTTAGGGTTTTGGCTACCAAGAGAATAGTAAAGTCAACGTTCTCTCCAATAACAGCTACCGAGGAATTTTGTGATCTGTTGATAGCTGTTTTCACAATATTGACGTTAGCATCATCTGAAGCTTGGAGCGTATTTATCCCATTTTTCTGCAGCTGCACCAACAGCAGGTTTATCAGCTGACTCTTATTACGAAAGTTGGAAAGAAAATCCTCTTATTTCAATTTCATTTCACTTTCCAAAATGACATTGATGTTCACACATCTCCTGAGCTGATATCGCCTACTCTGTTCAACTTTTGTCCTCCCTGATGTGTCGGTATATACATCAAAAAGGGCTGTACAACCTCTCTCCTTATAATGGGTCTTCGGAAATTTAACGTACATCACAAATGATTGATACAGTTGTCTCTTTCTGCCAAAAGACTTTGTGTACTAGGAATCTCCATCAACAACATTTTCAAAGTAAGTTAAATCAACGCTCTTATCAATTTCCTTAAATAATTTGTAAAGTGCTGACTTCCTGTACTCATTCCACTTTCGTTAAATAATGCCAGAGGTACAGCGACAATTCATCCTGTATATACATCTTCATATCCTCGTCCGATTTCTTGGTGATGGAGATTCACTGAAAAAGAAAAATGGATTCGCGGCGACTTTTCCATTGTCAACCTTGATGGCGAACTAATTGAGGAAACAGAAAGTGCGCAATCTTTTCGTGTCAATTTGATGTTTGTGAATGGCAAGTTTTCCATTTTTGCCATTGCTCGCTTACCAATTGTAACTGTATCATGACATAAGACTGTATTATCACCCTTGATTCCAGTCGCGATTGACATGATTTTCTCGATAGTCAGAAAAAAGGGGTGAGCGAGTGATTATCAAACCATTGTGTAATGGACTGGAGTGAAATAGTGGTCAAAAATGTTTGGAGTATTAATTTTTCTAATAGGACGGAAAAGTTACCTTACCATTAAAGTACCCTCTCACAAAAATATTAGTCTCGTTAATTAATTCCTTTGGGTGCCACACGTGACTTGAAATTGGACATAAATCCAATATTTTTAAACGTATTGGTAGAAGAAACCAAATTACTTTTTTCTGTATTAATTTTTCAATAGAGCAAAAAAGATTCCTTACCATTAGAGTACTGCGCCACAGAAATATTAGTCTCCTGAGTCATTTCCTTTGGGTGCTATACGGACTTCAAATTTGGCTGAAATATATATTCTTAACAGTATTCTGAAATGAGGCCATTTGTTTCTATACGGAAAAGTTGTTATGCAACAGTGTTGTATCACAGAACCTCACACCGCTGAGTCAATTCCTTCTAGTGCTATAGATATAGACGGCTTTAGAAGTTAGTTGTAACGTACTTACATTTTTACATTATACTTGAATGGAAAAATGAAACTAAAGTATCTTATATATATGCTATGATCGAGTACAGCATATTTATAATTATTAAAAATATTACAAAAGTTTCATAACATCAACTTTTTTGTTTCTTATCTTAGTTTGAAAATCAGTAGGAATTTTTTTTATAAACATATGAACAAACATAAAAAAGAACACTATTTTGTATATAAAATTTGACTAGATTTATGTGTAGTCAGTATTACCCTAAGTATATATTCGACAGCGGGCATCATTGATAAATACATTAATAATATTAGAGAAGTTAGTGAGGCGAGTTTTCATTCTTCTCTGTTGGAATATAAGCTAGGAAAGCTTTATAATATGAAATGTGCAAAAAAGATGACAAAAATACATCACTCAGTACAAACATATGACTTAAGTTTGTGGTAGTGTATGTTACAATAGAGACCTACACACAATTTCTAGGTTAATTGAAAATATAAGAACAGTGCGGTAATGACATGAACATTTCTGATGTCAGTTTGAAAATAACCTAGGAAATAATATGTGAAAACATGAAAAAACACATAACATTTTATTCTTGAAAATGAGCTAGGAAGAATTCACTTAAAATAATATGTGGAGATACATGTCAACATACATTACATTGTAGGAAATTCTGACTTTGTGTTGAAGACAGGCATACGGCTTCTAGACTCGAGTCGTGCCCTAATGTATCCATCTCGTGGACTTGCACAAGAAACAGAAGACGGTACTTAGCATGAAAAATTCGGAATTTCAATATTTCTGGTATCACCTTGAATGACTATAAATATCCGCAACCGTGAGATCCGTAATAAGTGGGAGAAAAGTTCTAGCCAAGTCTATCCAGTTTATCAGTTCTGCGTAATCTTCATCTTCCAAATTGAGTAATGGAATGTCGTAATATCTGATTCCAGGCTTTTGCGAGGCTTCTGCCTTAAAGACTCATCGTAAGTCCAGATCTCTGATATGTTTCTTCTAATCTGTCATCATAAGAGAGCAGAATGTTTTCACGGTGTGCAAAGTTCCATTTCTTTGAAGTACAGGATCAATGAGAGCCTTGTACGTTTCCTGAAGGAAGTGCGACAAGAGAATCATTTTGAAGAAATGTCTTGATCCATCTGTGCTAAAAGGTTTCTGTTTTGTGCTGAACCAGATTGGCGCATACACTTTTACAACTTACTGAGAGAGCAATTTTAATTCTTCTAAAGGGTTTGGTGTAGCTATATACAATCGGAGAATTCTGTTTGCTGTAGTAAATCACCTAGCGTGCGAAATGTTTCCTGGATAGCGTTTTGCCAAAGAACGAGGAAAATGTCTATTTAAAACAGCCGTGCAAGTCTCATACAGATATTTCTGATCCGCACTGAGATCATTATAATTCTCGAAATCTGAAAGATTGCTCTCGCTTACATCATATTCCACAACTGGTTGGTTTTCACAATTTGATAATGATCTTCCAATCTATCCAGAAAATGCATGAGGGCCTGTTGTCTCGCCTTCAATTAATTCTGGCAAATGTCTTAAACAGAGCTCATTTACGTGCAGCAGACAAACCAACCATTCCAAAGGTCTCTGAACAAACACTTTTAAACGTCGTATGTTTCCAGCCTTTCTGCCAGTATTTGTAGTAGTCCAGTCACATCCTACAGCTCCAAGCCTTACCATCATAACATCTTTCTTTTGAAAATATTATAAAATTCTCTCAGTTTATGTAAGCTAGAGCAATTTTTGTACACGGGAAAATGGAAATTCCCATCACCTGTTTTTATAAAAGATCTTCTTAATATACACATATATTACAATAAGTAGTTCCTCTCATAATTTTAGGTAAGAAAGTGGAAGGAACCCAATGACCAGGCATCGTACGGCTTTCTAGGTGAGGTTCGTCTCTTTGTCCGGGCGTCGTTACAGGGGATACGTTTTGTGTGATTGGGTGTCTCTCTCGGTGACCGGGCGTCGTGAGAGACAAAGGGAACGCAATGACCAGGCGCCTTACGGCTTTGAGTGGTTTGATCAACATGGATAGATTGATGCATGTTGAAGCCTGAGCTCCTGAGGTGATCTCTGTCCGCTCAACTGCTGGCGATTGTGGGCGACTCCACTTCGGTACTGTCGTGTGCATTGAATTTGTTTAATGTCTACACGTGTAGTACTCACATGGTTATGGCATTATATGAAGACATGCGGAACCTTGCGATATTCACTCATAGTCGATGTAATATTTTTTTGCAGAACTAGATGTAATGGTTATATGACCAATATACTTAGATTCTCGTTCTTCAATTAATGAAATATGTTCCTCTGTAATTTTTCTTCTGTTTCTGCCGTCTATTCTAGATACAAGAGTTTTGTCTTCGCGTCTATCAAAATACAAAGCTAATATTCCCTTGTCACTGGTTGAAGATTCTATTTTGTCCTTAAACGATAATCTTGTTTTCACTTTTTCTCATTTTAACTTTCTTCTGTCAAATACGTTTCAAATATCGTCTGATTTAATAATTCGAGATCCTTCAGACAAGCTGTAGAGATGGCAGTTGCTGCTCTGTCGGAGACCCCATAAAAATCTGCAGAGAGAGAAAGAGTAGGTGGTGAAGCTCTTATTTGGCTTGTTGTTTCTCTTAGTTTTCGGCAAAAAAAACGGTTTTTCGGTTTTCGGTTTTTAGAAAAACCGAAACCGGTTTTTTGAAAATTTCCAAAAAACGGTTTCGAGTTTTCACCGAAACCGGTTTCGGTTTTCTCCAAAACCGGTTCGGTTTTCACCTAAACCGGTTATCGGTTTTCTCAAAAACTGGTTCGGTTTTTCAGCTGATCCGGTTTCGGTTTTCTTCAAAACTGATTCCGTTTTTTTTTCCAAAATTTGTTCTATTTCTGACCAGGATAGTGTTTCGTTGTTCTCCGGAAACCGAATCCATTTCCACAGAAATAGTTTTATGTGTTGTCGAAGAGTTTTCACCGAAACCAGTTCCGGTGAAAACCAAACCGGTTTTTGAAGAAAACCGAGACCGTTTTCGGTGAAACACCGAGTTAGTTTTGGAGAAAACCGAAACCGGTTTCGCTGAAAAACCGAACCGGTTTTGGAGAAAACCGAAATGTCGATTTTCCGGGTTTCGGTTTTTATAGAAACCGGTTTTCGGTCTTTATAAATACCGGTTTTGCCAATCCTTAGTTTCTCTTACCCTGTGTGCTATTTGACTTGGAGTACTGGGCTGATAGACATCCAAGTCTGCACTAGAATAGGAGTTACTAGCGTTGCTAGAATGGTCCTCGTCAAACTCCAGTGTTTCTTGATTCGTGGATTTTCTTCGAAAATGAGATTAAAAAACGAGAGTTGTATTTTTTCTTTCAAACCTTTTTTTCAGTTTTACTGTCTCTTTACTGTCCATTCCTCCAAAAAACATTTTTCTTGCTGTCCTTTGATCTTCAAGGAATTTGGTTTCTTTAGGAGGAATTGTCCTGTCCCTGCAACAATGATATTTATTGACTTTGCACTTACAAGATGCGATGCCAGAAAGTTTTATTTCTGTTTCTTTGCGTAAAGAAGTAATCTTCTCTTCATACAAAGGACTTTTCTTCCTTTTCGGTACGGTTTTAATGAAATCCGTATTTATAATGATGCACTCTTAATGACTGAAGCACTCTTGTGTGAGATACAATAGGAATAGATGCTTTACATTACACACTTCCTACTTTAATTGCTACAATATATGATATGTCAGTCACAGAAGGATCTTGCTGGGACTATTAATTCAGTTTGCACCACACAGAAAAAGGTAATACTTCATAATATCTTTATAAGTTGGTAACACAATTTCACGTAACTTATCTGGATATCCAAATACAGGACAGTAAGTGTCCTGTCTAGTTTTAAGTTTTTATATGATGATTCATTTGAAATTATTAGATTTCATTAGAATTCAAATATCTGAAAATAAAAAAGTGACAACTGAAATCAGTTTATCGTAATTACACAGTAATACATATTACACATCATCAGACTTTAATGCTATAACACATGTAATATGCAACGTATAGCGCAACCAAATGAATTTTTAACATTGTTCTCTACTCAAACCATTAGAAGTCAGTACTAAAGTGAAGTGAAAAGAAGGGTAACAGTATTCATGAGTTT
Source organism: Thermobia domestica (assembly GCF_964235325.1). Classification (NCBI taxonomy): domain Eukaryota; kingdom Metazoa; phylum Arthropoda; class Insecta; order Zygentoma; family Lepismatidae; genus Thermobia; species Thermobia domestica. The sequence goes on along the minus strand of NC_137460.1, from coordinate 195,032,462 downwards.
CGGCGTAATATTTTATGTACAACAGCACTGTTTGTGATAGCATGGGTCTCTTTACTTTCAGATACCTAAATGTTACCTACATATTCTTGAATAACTTCCATTCAAATCGAAAAATCAGAGTTTACTTTGGAATTTCAAATGCATATTGTAGGATTTCGTTATGTCAGAGTAAACTGATTATATGTACTATAACTAGTTTTTGGTTGTTTTGAAATTCTAGCTTAGAAAATGTATTGAAATTTTTCGCTTTCAACGCAAATTTTTGAAATATTTTCACTCTACGTATTGTAAAAGTTTTGGCAGAATAAAAAATCATACCCACCATTTCAATTCTTTTTAGTTCAAGTTTATAACAATTATTTGGCAGGATATCAACCATTCCACTTGCCTCCTTGCTCGCCAACCTAAAATTCGGAAAATTTTGCAGAAGGAAAGGATTAACCATGCTGGTGGCACCCAAAGATAATAGATTTCAACAAAAATAAATATTGATTTTTAAATTCTTACTAGGGAGCAGCAATTCCGCACTGTTAGAATACCGACGTGAAAACTTCAATTTTTCACTCTACCCTATTGTGTAAACTTGGCAATGTCACTTGCATCTCGACTTTGGCTAGCTTCTCCAAAATCCTTTTGCTCCTCACTTGACGAAAACAAAGCACCAAAATATTCTTCGTGTGAAGCACATATGTCTTGAGTTGCAGTCATCCCAATTACCCATTTACTGAGAGCAGTATCTGGCATGCCTCTACCACTGGTCATTTCAAGTCGGCTTTTGAATGACCGCGTTAAGGTTGTCTCGATGGTCATGTCTAACCATATGACGGAGCAGGACTGGTCATTACTTCTCACAGTAAGGTAGCTTTGGTCACGAGCTTCTCGTACTCCTCTGGTATCAACGGAGTAGAAAGGCTTTACATATCCTGTACATATAAGTGGCAAGAATTAGCAGAGAAGTGTCCAGCAGCATGAAAATATTGTATCATTCTCTGTCAGCAATTCAGTTGAGCAAGGAAGTCGCCAGACGTCTGCATGGATGTAGTCCTTTATCAAATTCACCATTTTAAAGTATTGGATCCATAGATTGGCAGTGGGCCCTTTTGTTGCTAATCCTGACCATCGCTTCTCCAAAGTCGATAGCCACTGATCCGCGTAATTTGTTTTGATCCAAAGGATTCAATGAGGGAGGCTCGTGGAGAAAATCTGATGTAAGGGTGTTGATGCATGTCTGGTCTTCCTCAGAGAGTTATACTTCGTCTAATATCATGTTTGATAAGGTATTTTCAACAAGAAAATGACTCCATATTACCCGAGCAAAGGCGTGCCCATTCATAATTTTCTCCACCGAAAATGGAGCGTAAATTGTGGATGAAACTTCTTTCAAACCAGCTCCCATAATGAGGTACCCTATACCTCCCACAAATGTCATCAGTAGATGAAACCTGCCGTACAACGCAAATGGATAGCTGGGCACCTGCAACAATATACCAGACATTCCAATGGAGTGGTTGATCAAAAGTTACGAAAACATGCTTTTGTTCTATTTCGTCACACAACTTACATGCATAGTACAGCGCTGTATAAGCTGTGTTATATTCTGTGGGAGAAACATTTATGAAAGGAAGGGCAATCACTTGAGTTTTTTCACTTGGCTTTCCTATTATTATACAATGCATGTACTCCATCCATTCAAGGATTGCAAGATCTTGCTTTGTTGCAACGTCCCACAGGATGTTATGTGGTACAGAATGTAGTGGCGATTCTTATATATCAATGTGTGGCACAGCAAAATTTTGTAGACCTGCTTTCGCTGTGTATGTTTCTAGGGGATTAATTCCGAGTATTCTAGTTTCAGTACACGTGGGCATCATGTTCAATCATGGTATTTCTTTACCTCTCTCAACATGTTTCAATGGAGTTACACGTGTGATCCCACCCACAGTGTGGAAGGTATGGTGCAAATTTAGAAATCCACGTTAACAAAAACAAGTTGGTTAAATGCAGCTGGCTTGTAGGTTAGCTGACCGTGGGCAATCGCAGATAATTCCAATTTTTGTCCTTCGTAGTACGATGAGTTGAAACCAAGACTTGTTAGAAGATCAATCAAGTTCTTTGAAGCTTATTACCTGTGGAACAGAAGGGAGATGCCTGTCAGAACTGGTGACAAGAAGGTACGAGACCTAACAACTGATGGGATTGCGTGAGCAATAGCAACACACGTCTTCCCTGATTCCTCAGTTTTCTTGATCTTTTTTAACATATCCTCCTCAAAAAGGTATTGAGGGATTGGGGGAGAGAATCATCATGCTTCAAGAAGTTATGTCTTGACAGGTAAGAGTTATAATTGCACACTATTCTGAATATCTTGCCTTATTATCTCAACAACTTTACAGATGATTACCAAACGCTCTTCTTTCTCATACCTTTAATTCTCATCATACCGAGTGTTGGTTAGCAATTTATATCCGGTGTCTCTAAAACAAATTATTGGTACCTTGAATTTGTTGGACCCTTTGATCACGATTATGTATTCCTCATATTTCTTCAACAGTTCTGTTTGATAGTTCTCCACTCAGGTTTGGTCCCAGTAATAGCGCCCACAATTTCATTTACAGTAAACTGACAATCACTATATCCCTTCAGTAAGTCAATAATCTGTTTCATTGCTTTTGAAACACAGTCTTCAAACGTGAATGTTGAGAGTTTATGGTATAACGGCCTCACAAAGTCCAACCGACATTCATCGTGATAACACAACCTCCTCCGCAACCAAATTATTTACGGAGGAAAGACGACCCATCACTTCTTCACCCCATTTGTCGTGTATAGCTAGAGCAGCATCCATGACCGTTACATGTATGACAGTTTTCTGACATTCTTTTGTGATGTTAGTAAATGAAAATATCTTCCTACGTCCCTCCTGAGGCTTCTTTTGATCAACCTCAACAGTTTCGGTAGAAAAGAAACACTTTGTTTTGATATCGAATTTACATTATTTGGACCTCAGTGTTGCAGGTTCAGGTAGTCCAGAGAACGTTGAAAGTGCCTGTCTCTTTAAATGAACTTTGATGGATTGAGGTCTGGTCTATTTTTCGGCATTCAATATGAATGAGAAGGGTGTCCAAACCCTCTAAAGAAGAGCTATTGCCATCAGCTCTCTCTATGCTTACTTCGACGAGTAACAATATTCCTTTTTCTGTCACTGTCCAAACACCAACTCCTGGTCCAGCGATTGTTTAATCACACACATAAGATCGATTAGCCAACGCACTGTAAATGTTCGCGCAAATTTGAAACCTCGAAAAAGGACGCAAATACAAAAACAGATCAACAACGCATGAACGTTTGAAATGAATTGAAGAGAAACCAAAAAAGTGCGTGAGAACCTCATCGAACACCACCCACTCTTCTGAAACAAGCCAAGTTGTCGCTGACCTTGACTGCCGACCTTGACGTGTTGTACACTGTTTTTTTCTACTAACAATACATTTTAGAACTCTATATTTGTTAAAAGTTTATTAAGTCATATATTAAGTTGTGAGGGGACAAACTTGCAAATTACTGTACAAATGTTTTAATAATAATATTTAACAATAAATTACGTTAGATTTTGAATAATTATTAATTTTCATTGATGTAAATATAGTTGGCAATCCAATTGACTAGCTTTCATTTTTTTTAATGAGTGTACATTTAGGAATTCTACAACTTTTGATTGATTGAAACAAAAGTAGAAAAAGTGTATATCAAGTGGAAGGTAATTTAATACTCAACAGCTTCGATCCTGAAAAGTTTTCTAAGAAACGATCATGGGAGGCATTAGAAGCAAATGTTTGACAGAATGAGTTGAGTAAAAATGATTTCTTCGGAAATTATCAATTTTCAATAACGTATATCTCGAAAACCGTTGCAAATTCGACCAATATGAATTGAAACAATTTTATAGGAAATTTAATCAGATTTTGGAACGTATTTTTATAGAGTCCACCGTTACTGAGATATAGTCGAAAAACTAAAAATGGCGTCTTCCTCCCCTCCCTCCTTCAACTCACCTCCCAGGGGCGGGGACTTTTTGTATCTTTACCTACTAACTACTCCTAACAAAGTTCTGAAGTAATGAACTCTCACATATTTCATGTACTCAAGACCCCTCTTTTGAGCACTCCTTGACTGGACTAAAAGAGAGGGGACAGGAGGAATCCAAATTGTGTATTCTTAAGCGTTAAATTTTGATTTATTGCTGTGTCATCGAATGCTTTTCTTTCCTCCGGCTCTCAAACTTTGTTCTTCTCTATCTTTTTTCATCTTTTTCCTATCTGAGTGTGTGTACTTGAAGAGTGCAAGATTTTCCAGTGCATAATGATGACAATTATCTCATGATGTACATATTAATAATTTTATTTTCTTATATATAAATCATACATGCTAGAACTTAACGTGAATGGAACCTTTGTTAATCTAAATCGTGATTCTTTAAGTGATGCTCAACTTCTCATTCTTTCTTGATCCAAATGAATGAATATCATGATAGGCTGTTGTGGCGAATGTGTACTGTCATGTTGCTTGTGGAACTGGTAGGTGCAGAGAAAAACAATTATTCTGGATAAAGTGCTAATATTCCTTATAGCTCCAACCTGTAATCATTTTTGAAAAAAATGAAATGAAATATTTGAGTTTTACGTCCCATGGTAATGCCGGTTAGGCTAAAGGAGACGGTGATGTTGAATAATGAATGAAATGGTGGAATGAATAAAGTGGGAGGAAGCGGGAGAACCCCGAGAAAACCCACACACACGGTCTTTGTCCACCACAAAGTTCACTTGGCGGGAGCTGGGATCGAACCCTGGCCCCCTAGCACCAGAGGTGAAAGCTCTACCACTGAGCCACCGCGGCCCACTGTAATCATTTTTGTCGCTCAGTGCACACATACACACATGGCAGATGAAACTTGTTTTCGCTTTGAAGTACGTGTCATTGAGTTGAATTACCTGGGAATATTAGATCTTCTCTTCCAGTTTACTCGAAAATTTGAAGCGTAACGCAACGATATGTTTTCCTGAGCCGCTTATACAGTGTACGTATCAAGTATTTCTAACATTACAAATATTTATGTGCATTGGTTGAAACCTGCGCTTGTTCTCCTTATCCAGGTTTTCATATTTTGTTTTCAATTTACAATAATGTCTGTGCAGTAATCGGATTTGCGACAACTTGTGTTACTTTTACCCTTTACATTATAATGAAATCTTTGGGCTATGTGGACAATGTGTCAGTAGGAAGAGAAGATGAGTATAATTTTATCACTTCTACTCTTTGTATTATAATGGGACTCGAGATTAATTATTGATTTTGCATTGTTACTTTCTTATCTTTCAAGTTGATGACTATGTACTTGCAATATTTTAAATAGATGCAATCGTGATAAATTATTTTACTTTTAATACTTGACTGCAACCCATGTGCAATGGTAGTTTATTTAGGTTTACCTTTCAATTTCCCAAATGGTGGACGATTTATCAACAATATTGGGACATTTGTACATTCCTCATCAGTTATTTTACTGTCTACATACTGATATTAACATTGTCTAGAACAGAGTATTCAAATTCTTGTATTTTCTGTAAGGGGATTTCTCTTCTTCTGAGAGTCCGATTGTAAGCTTTAAACACGGACTCACCTGCTGCAGCATTACATTTACGTGGTGTGACTCCATTTGTCTTTTTTATTCCTTAATAGGTTAAGTTCGTATGGAAGTGTTATGTTATACTATTAATCATTGTATATATATAAATATTTGAAAATATGCGTTTGAAATTTTGAAAGAAATGAACAGTACGTTTGCCTTTGTGTTTTACTTTCAGATAACGATTGAAGTTCTTCTTAGGAACAATGATCCGATATATAGAGAGAGTATTTTCTAAAACAGCATTTCATGGACTGTACGAAGTTGGGCGAAAGAAAGAGTGTGTAGGTTTAAGGTAAGTGAAAAATATGAAGCTAATTAAAAACATTGACATTTCGTACCATGTATCATTACTACGATTCACAACACTGCTAAGTATTACGTAATTTCAATATATATAGTAATTACATATGAGAAACGTTATGGTAATTGTTTGGAAACAAACTGAAGCAAAAATTGGTTTGGGAAGATTTCATAAGTATGCAATTTGTGAACTAAAACAACCTTCACCAATGTTTATCATATTCACGGAACTATTGTATATATCGAATTCCGACAAACTGGTAATCTGATATTTATGTATACGCAAATCAATGTGTAGAACTGGATGTAACAAGTACCAAAGCTTTTTTTAAAAAAAAACTTTCAAAACACAAATTTTCAATCTCTAGTAACTTTGTTCGTATTTATTTGAAATTTCATCAAACTATGAGAATACTGTTTAATATTTGGTTTATTTAGATTCGGTTTGACTGTTACATCTCAATTGAATTAATACAATCATTGAGTTTTCGAAAGTTGGGTATTTTATAGTAGTGTAATGCTGTTTATTTGAAATCCTGAATAATTAATATCGTTTACTAATTGTCGTTTAATACTCCAATTTGAAACATGACCACTTAGTGTAGTTTCATGTGAGTATATATATATATATATATATATATATATATATATATATATATATATATATATAAGTTCATTACACTATACGGGAGTGACCTTCATCGGTAGTTTTATGGAACGAATATTTAGTATGTGTGCTATATTGTTTAAAAGTAACAAGAGCATAGAAAACGAAATCATTGGATCTATCTACTAATTAGTATTAGAATTCCAAATGTTAAGGTCGGTAGTCGGAAAGTGAGTACTTGTGGCCACTTGTGAGTAATGAGACGTCTGATTCTCTATGAAGTTTTGAAGGTCGTTTAAGTGGAGCGCATCGACCTTGAAATTTTCAAGCGGTTTGGTTATGCGACATACACAACCATTTTGTAGATTTTAGGTATTTTTTCTGCACTGTATTCGTTCTCATTGCTGGTAATGTATGCTTTTGCTGCAAAGCGGAGGAAAAAGTAGAACAAACTGAAGCAACTGAAACTGATCTTGGTTATGGAAGGGAATCTTTTGTCAGAGACTTGTCAAAGGAAGGGCTTGTTAGCGGCTGACAGTTAGCAAGGATAAGCGTTTTTTGATACGGTAGAGGAAGTGTAGTGGTCGGAGCGTAGGGTTTTTTTGTGTTCTCAATATGAGACGCTTAGTAAGCTTTGTTAAATGAAGGAATAAATTTAATAATTTGATATCACTTGCTTATGCGAGCTTTTGTTGTTGTTGAATGTGCAGTTACCACCATTGTGTAATTAATAGAAAGCGATTTCCCACAGTGAGTAAAAAGAAAGTGTTGTTCTAAACTGGCAACGATTTTATATTTCACTAGAAAGAAGACCTTTCGGGAAGCAAAATTCAAAGTAATTGTGATATTAAGAGATACTATTTTTGAAAGAAGTGCAAAATAAATAAATAAATAAATAAATAAAACAGTCGATACTCTCTCTCTCAAGGATCAGAAGAATACATGTTTTCAAAGTCTTTGGTTTCTACAGTTTCTAAGAAAACGACTGTTGTTAGTGTTTTTTTCTACAAGAAATCTTGGACAAACTTGCTAAAATACGGAAAGCAGACCTCGGATGAACGGAAGATAAGTTATTTTCTGGACAATTAACAAAAGCTATTTGATATTTGCTCCTGAAAGTGTACCCACCGAGGAATATTGTGCAACTGAAAGAGTGAACGAAATGTTAGAAGCAGGGCGAACCTTTTTTCTGTACCAGGATTAGCAAATTTATAATTGGAAATGTGGATTATAAAATGAGAACCGAAATTCGTTTTAAAAAAGCTGAAAATAGGAAAAAACGGTCTCCGTTGAATAAATCGTTACGGAAACCTGCTATGAAGAGAAGTATCGGCGGAAGAATCTTAGAGTAACATTGATATTTCTCCAACTACTGAAATGATTCGGATTTTGAGCCGGCTGCAGCAACCTCAAAATCAATAAAAACACAACCACGGAACTACAAAGACTTGGCATAAATTGTTTAGTGAACCTTGCTTCGAGGAGAAAAGGTCATCTTTATCTTCTAGTTTGGAAGATGTAGGAATAATGGCACCTGGTAATAAAGAAAGTGTTTTTGATAAAAGCAAAATGACGCAACAATTGCAAAATGCTTCGAGCTCATAGTCAGTCTGCATCAAAATAAGACCAACAACGTGTCATTGGAATTTACTTATTTGGAACTAAAATACAACATTATCAAACAAGCAAGACGAAGACCGATCAAAGATATCTTCGAAGAAATATATGCTCAGTAGAAGAACCATGGTCCAGGAATTTTGGCCGCACAGCCCTCTTATCTGGAATTCTTTAGGAGACTAAGCAAAAGGAGGGAAAGTACTTGATTAAACATTTGATTAAAGAAATAAAATTGACTAGCCATTTTAACACGAAGCCATAGTTCGCGTTGTCTATTAAAACAAAGTACCATTTAATAATTTATTTACAACATTCTATATCGCCCCGAGAGGTTCTCGAAACTTTCAGAACTGACAACAGCGTTACAAACCTATGAAAAGTTTCCCATTTGTAAGTTTCAATGTGCCACAGTAAACTGGATGTAAGGAATGCCAGTTACAACATAATTTAACACGGGTCAAAAATAATTAGGATATCTGCTCAGCTGTTCTAGCGGTATTTGTACGTAAACTGGGGATACTTGGAAATTGCTTTTTCTTTATCATATTACTCCTTCTTATTCATTGAGATGAATTTTCATCTTGTTGTGATATTTCTAGAGCTTTATCCATGTTACTTTTCCTGCTGTGAAAATAGAATTTTCCTGAGAGTGAACCCTTATAGGAGCCAAATGTGTTGCTTCCCAGTAGCATCGATGATGGAGCTGCTTGGAAAATATATGTTTTTCATAGTAGTAAGAGCTGTGAAAAATGGGACTATTTGGAAAGAACTACTTGCAAGATCACACCTTCATGATAATATTTATATGCTACATGCCCATGTTTCTTAATGTGTTCCTAAGCTGTTTCAAATAAACAAGAGACTTTTTTGCACAACTTTTAGTTAAATACAATAAATTGGTTAACCAATTTTAACTAATTGCAGTGGTAAACTTGTCTTGCTGCAGACCTATAGATCTATTTAAAAATTGCTTTTGCAATATGCTTTTATTAACGGTTGTTTTTCAAACAATTCAAGGGAAATTTTAGCTAGTATCAATACACATATAAGCTCTTGAGACGTTTTTAAGACACTAAAATATGTCCTACATAAATTTATATATGTATCAGATCAGTAATTGCTTACATTGATATACAAAATTACCTGGTACCATATTTACAAGTGTACTTTTAAGTTGACGTTTTGCAAAAAAATCATATGGTAGTGTTTATAATAATAAAAGTGTAACAGAGTATGATAAGCAAAAAAATATTCTCATAAATTTCTTTGCTGCAAAGTCATGTGGAAAAGCAACTTGTTCTCTGTTTTCTCTGCTGGTAGGTTCAGGCATAGCTTCAATAAATGTCATAGTTGTCTATGTCGTGATCAGTATCACTTTTGGCAGGAAACCTTGAAGGAAATTTAAAAAAAAATGGACCAAGATTGTCCCAGAAAGAAAGTGGTACTGTAAAACTAATTCGTATCATTAGATAACTTCCAAAACCAATGATATTTTGCACAACCAAGTAAAAATAATTTTAATTACTGAAACACTGGGAAATCTACAGAAAATTAAAAACAAACAGATAAAAAGCTATCAATTGCTGTATTAATTTTTGTAATAATCTATAAACAAGGCATGGTTTGGTTTATTTGTTATTATAATTAAGAAAAATGACAGTTGTAATAATTAAAATGCATTCTATATGAAAGTAAAGAATGGAAATTTTCGCAGATGAATGATTTTGTATTTGAATGGTTATAAGCATGAAATTAATTTATTTGTGCATGGATGTAGCTGATCATAAAGCCGAATATATATTGAAAAGAATTTTAACTATTTATTTTGATGAAATTGAAACTACTGTCGTGAAATGAAATTTTGTATAGTATCAATTTGATGTTGATGATTGTATGAGCAAATATAATTAGCTTACCGTTATTTGAATATTGTGGACAATATTTAAATGAATTCCGATTTATACTTTTATGGAATACAAAAGAAACCGCAACACTAAAAGGCCTCTAAATGGAGAAAGTGTTTCTTTATTCTACATATCTTTATTTTAGTTAAAATAGGGACTATTTGCAAGAGATTAAAGACCTATTAAAACTCTTGATAATAAGCGTATGATTATTGAAAGAGTTCTGTAAATGTCACCTTTAAGTTGCTATAAAAACTAATTACTTCTTGAATATGGAAATCTATGACTTTTATAGATTTCATTGGTTTCACTAGATAGCTGACCGACTGTAGCTAAATTTAAAATAGCGACATAATTAAGCTGTTCTTCATTAACGACAAACACAGGTTTTATTTGTGTAAAAGGAGAAATTAGCTACGAAAACAAAATAATTAATGATTGATATGTCTAATTGACCACAATTACTAACTAGCTAAATATTTTTAATTGAAAGGAATTTATTTCTCATGGGAAGATATAACATAATAAAAACACTGTTTAAATAATTTACATCTTTGGAATCTGTGTAGTAGATAATCTATTGATTGAGTTATATTAAGCTGTTATTTTTTCTTAGCTTACTTGTTTATTATTGCATTTTTAAAGAACGATAATATAATTATTTATTAGTGTGATGGGGTTCTTTTTCCGTTCTCCTTAAAGAAACCGAGCAGATATTATGAGCTTTAATCGGCTACATGTTTGTTTGTATATCTAATCGTCAGACGTGTCACTAGGCATAATTGTCTTTAAGCTGATTCATTTCATATTTTGACATTTTTTTTTTGTATCGAACATTATAGGCGAAGATAAGTACTTGGAATGCTCTGATTAAAATGTTTTCTTAAGTGAATTTTTCATTGTGTTAAATGAATGATAATACTTCTCAGTTTTCTTACAGTTTGCAAGAGGCTTTACCGTAAACTAGAGAACGAATTAAGTTAAAGAATTTATTATGTTGGAAGAAATCGACATGGTTGTTTGTATTTTTGGGTTCATTGCCTTGTAGATATGGTTAGAATAATTAGGTTTTCTATTCTTACACCAGAGCTTGTGCTTTAAAAATAACATTTGGTTGGACTTCATTTAACGTTCTTTAATACCAGCAACGCTATTGCAAACATGGACTTATGTATGGGACTCGAATTACTCAAGTTCCTACCGGAAGTTCAGCCCGGTGTGCAACGTTCGAAGCATGTAAGCATAATATATAATAGGACATTTTATATGTTGTCAATTCAAACACATATTATAAACCTCTGTCAGTGCCAAAATTTGTCAAGTCAAATCAAATTTCTCACGACCATTGTACAAAGAAGAAAAATGACTTTTTGAACTCCTTTGTATATAACCCAGTATTTCGTAATCTAGATTCTTTATATTTGTTTCTACAATAAGTGAAATTGATGACCTTGGGGCAAAAACAACTTTAGTCCAAAAAATGAAAATGTAAAGGAGGTAGCTTTACAACAGTTTCCGCTCATCCCATTTTCTTCAAACTTGACACATATATAGCAAACCAAAAATAAATCGACATGTATATTTTGTTTTTTTTTCTTTCGGAAAAAAGGTTAACGGGGACAAAGGCCCTCTTTTCAAAAATGGGTCCTCTTGATTAAAAGGGCCACATTAAATAAACGAAACTCTATCGATGCAAAGATGACTTCAAAGTAGGAAATAGGGTTTTGTCGCTTTTGCGATAAAAACAGTTTAAGGGGACAATGGGTCCCTTCGAAACGATAAAGGACCCGCATAATCTTTACGGAAATTAGATTTCGGTGGAATCTCTTAAAATCGTCATGTGTTGTAGATATTGTGTACCTGAGAGAAAGCCTCAATGACCACAATCAAAAATCACTGACCCTTTGGCCACTACAGGGCCACTTTTTTGAAAACAATCGAGAATAACGATATTCTGGATTTCAGTAAAAATGACTGAAACCGTCATATATTGTAGATATTTTGATCCTGGAAAAGTTCTTAACGGACATAACCACCAATGAACGAACGTTTGGCAACTACGGGGCCACTTTTTGAAACAGTTGATGATTACGATATTCTGGATTTTGTGAAAACAGTCTATGATTACGATATTCTGGATTTTGTGAAAATGACTGAAACTGTGATATGTTGTATATATTTTGATCCTGAAAAGAATTGTTAACGGACATAACCACCAATCACTGAGCGTTTGGTCACTACAAGGCCACCTTTTTGAAAGCAGCCGAAGATAGTGATATTGTGGATTTCGATGAAAATGACTGAAACTGTGATATGTTTTAGATATTATGATCCTGAGAAAAAGTCTCAATTTCTACAACCATCTACCAATGACCGTTTGGCCACTGTAGAGCTTTTAATTTTTTTAAAAAGAAGCAGAAATAATATTATTCTGACTTTTGGTGGAATTGCTTGAAACTGCGATATGTTGTAGATATTGTGATTTTGAGAAAACGTCTTAATGGACACAATCACCATTATTGACCGTTTGACCAGTACAAGACCACTTTTTTGAAACCTGCCGTGCCAAAGATCGTGCTATTCTGGATTTCGTTCAAAATGACAGAAACAGTGATATTTTGTAGATATTGACATCCTGAGAAAAAGGCTTATTGTACACAACCAGAAGTCATAATCGTTTGTTCACCACAGGGTTACTTTCTTGAAAACAGCCAAGTATAACGATGTTCTTGATTTCTGTAAGAATGAGCAAATTTATGTTATATTGTATATATTCTCATCGTGAGAGAAAGTCTTATTGGACACAACCACCAATTATTTTCTGTATGGCCAGTACAGGTCCAGATTTTTAAAAACAGCCGGATATAACGATATTTTTGATTACTGTGAAAATTAATGAATCTGTGATAAGTTGTACATGTCATGAACCTGAGAAAAATTGTCTAGTGCTTTCCAGGGTTTTCCTTTGTCCCTCAAGATGAACATCAGAATATTGTCGATGGTTAAATTATGTTACACGCTACTCTGCCCATACCTTTTCCGGGTTGTTAAATAGGACTTTTCGTGGCTTCATACAATTCCACTTAAATTTCACAATATTCTTTCCTTCTGCTGTTTTAAGAAATGTGGTTTTGTAACTGAAATATTTGAAGTGTTTTGTGGTTGTGCCCATTGAGACGTTTTCTCAGGATCACAATATCTACAATATATCACGGTTTCAACCAATTCCCCAGAAATCCAGACCTACCTTCTGCTGTTGTCAAAAAACGTAGTTCTTAAGTGGTCAAACGGTGAGAGTTGGATAGGTGTTCCCATTGAAATTTTCTCAAAATCCAATATTAACAGCATACTATGGCTTGAAGCAATTCCACCGAAATTCGTAATGCAGTTACCTTCTACTGTTTCCATAAAAGTGGCCAAACGGTCAGCAACATATAACAGTTTCAAGCAATTACACCGAAATCCAGAATACCGTTAACCTTTACAGGACGAACGACTCAAGGGTTGATCCAGCAGTTTAAATCTCCATCACTTCGCTCCTAATTAACCTAAAGAAACAATTTAGGTGTCTGTCTCTTTACGAAGGATAAAACATTCCACAGGTGTGCATTTTGTCTACATCGCGAGTCCAGCAGCAGAACTGTAGGAGGAGAAGTTGGATGTACAAATTTCCCTTCCTCCTCAGCATTTGGGGAAAGTAGACTTTCCCTCCAATGGAGCTACAAACATAAAGGTGGTATCAATAAAGAAAATAAACATCCTAACTAATGATACCTTGTGTGTGGACAATCTTGCGATCGACAAAACAGTGCAGACAACTTCGGGAAAATGTTTTCATTTCAATTTTTTGAATTTCTTTCTCAACTTCTTTTAAGGGTTGGGTACGAGGGGCATAGAAGTTACGTCGTTGAAATCTGTGTCTCACAAGCTTTCAAATGAGGTATGGCTTATATTTCTGTGCAAATTAAGGACGTCAGAGTAGACCAAAATATTTCGAAAATATGTACAGGGTGGTTCTCGTAGAAAATATTTACAAAATTTTTTCTCACTTGGTATTGAACTTTCGCCCTTGACTTTTTGCATGATTGTACTCAATGGGTGGAATACACACGAAATATTTTTTCCTGCGTACAACAAGTAACAGTGTTGCCAGCTTTTGACAAATTTCTTAAAACAAAATATCTCATTTTCTTGAAAAGGTTCGTCTTCTTCTTCTACAACTTTGGCATGAGGAGCACAGAAGGCAGCACGCTAGCATCTGTGTTCAAGAACCTTTAAAACGAGTTATAGTTCATGTCCGTGTGACAATCAAAAAAGTTACTAGGGCGTCAACGTAAAGGTCAACGATTTTTCTGAAATCCCTATTAGTCCTGTAAAAAGTGGCCCTATTGTGGTCAAACGATCAGTGATGGATGGTTGTATAAATTGAGCCGTTTGCTCAGGATCACAATATCTACAACATATCACGGTTTCAATCAATTTTACCGAAATGCAGAATAACATTACCTTCCGCTGTTTACAAAAATGTGACCCTATAGTGGCTAAACGGGCAGTGAATCGTGGCTGTGCATATCGTCACTTTTTTCACTATCACAATATATACAACATATCACAGTTTCAGTCATTTTCATTGATATCCAGAATATCACTATCTTCGGCTGCTTACAAAAAAGTGGCCCTGTAGTCGCCAAACAGTCAGTGATTGGTGGTTATGTACGTTAAGAATTTTTCTCTGGATCTATATATCTACAATATATCACCGTTACGATCATTTTTACTGAAACCCAGAATATCGTAATCGACTGTTTTCAAAAAACGTGTCCCTGTAGTGGCCAAACGGACAGTGATTTTTGGTTTTGCTCATTGATACTTTCCCCATTTACGCAATATCTACAACATATCACGATTTCAAGCAATTCCACCGAACTTCCAATTCCCGTAAAGATTGTGCGGGTCCTTTGTTATTTCGAAGGGAGCCATTGCCCCTTAAACTCTTTTCTACCAAAAACGACAAAAGCCGTATTTCCTACTTTAACGTCATCTTTGCATCAATAGAGTTTCGTTTCTTTAATGTGGCCATTTTAATCAAGAGGGCCCATTTATGAAAAGGGGGCCTTTTCCTCCTTAACCTATTTTCCGAAAGAAACAAAAATACGTGTTGCTTTATTTTCGTTTTACTATATATGTGCCAAATTTGAAGAGTATCGGATGAATGGAAACCGTTGTGAAGCTACCTCCTTTACATTTTCATTTTTTGGACTTAACCTGTTTTTGCCCTAAAGTCTTCAATTCGAAACGAGACAGTACAAGGTAATTTATTAGGTTTATGAAGTGCATCATATATACAATAAACATCTATCATCGCAAAACGTACGAGGTGCGCTGAAAGATATGAAATAAAGACATATGACCTTATGTACACAACTTTTGCTACTATAATGCTTAACGAAGCGTTAAAAGCGAATAACGTATAGTTTAAATGTAAGCACAAATATACTCATATTCACATTTTTTTCGAATTTAAATCGTGACAGAAAAGATAGATGGAATGTTTTCTAAATTATATCCCATCTATCGTTTCTTACTTGTGAATTTTCTCTATTTTCTCCATTCTCATTTTATGTTTTCGTTTATTATCTAAACTTCAAGTAGTAGGTCAAAGATTTATTTATTGCTCGCGGAAGGTACATAGCCTCGTTGTTGCAAGGAAACATTAAATGTGTTAATAAGTCTTTTTTACATACACCTAAAGTCATCTGCGACGCAAACTGTTTGGCGATGTGCAGGAGAACTGTCGTGATTCTCTGTTGGTCAGAAAACTCCTCGCATAATCACTGTGGTGTTCTAAACTTTGCCTCCCAACCCATATAACTTCTATGCTAGGATAATCTTTACATAAATTATATTCAAATACACTTTAGCTACACCGATTATACAGTAAACCAAATGCCTCTTGGCGTTGGATTAGGATTAGCAATTAGATTTCTGGGCTTTCGGCATCTGAGGCCATTTAGCCGTCATGTATATGAGGGACGACTTCCCTCAACGAGCACACTATCCGATGAAAGGGAAAGGGGAACGTATAGGTCACTTACGAAAATTGACTGGGACCATTACGTTAGGTTGTATCCCGGTATTTGCCTTCTCTGATTTACGGAAACCGAGAAAAACCTTACTCAAGATGACTGGCCTTACAAAGCTCTTACGGTTTTTCGACCGAGTGTCCCAAACAGACAAATCGAAACCGTACCTCTCTTTTGGTGTTGGACATCTTGTCTCTATTCCCATCGGTTGTTTTAATCTTTTATAACCGTATTCCCCGGTCTGTGCTCCGTTGTCCTGCCAAGGAGTATTTTAAGAGGACCTGGATTCAAATCGGAAAGACGTTGAAGGACACTTCCAAAAAGGGATTACAAAATCGTTACCAAATTGCCGCAGGTCTCAATAACGAGAGAAGCATTAGGCACCAAGAGGTTCGGATATCTCGTCTGGAAAATCTGATGGACGATCAGACGGTCACTAAGAACACAACGCACACGAACATCACTTATGCATGTAACAAAAACACTCTGGGTTAAACGATACTATGCATAATTAATAAAATTACAACACTGAAGACTGAAAATGTATAATTATTTTCACTAATGAGATCACACTTTGGTTTTTCACTCCACTATAGCTCTTTATCACTTTTATAGATCTGTATGGTAGACTATGATTAGAATTTTACTATAGATACTTTTCTCACACCGTTTATGAATATTGCGGATTAGCACTGAGGGAGTGTCGCCGGGAAAATACTGCGAAGTAGCATGGTTGCTGCCCCAAAAGATCTTTAGAGATCAATGTTACTCAATATACATAGAAAATATACATACAATATACTACTAGAATATACACAGTAGGTGTGTGAACCTGGGACTTCACTGATTGGGGCTAGATAGAACTAGGTCCTCGACTGGCTAATAAACTCTTACCACAACATTATTCTTGATGCCTGATGCAACATACGTAGTTGCTGCTTCAAAACACGGAGTAACACTACTCGAACTCACAGGCTCAAAGGTAGGAACTCCACTGATCGCCTTGTCAATGTTGGTAGTTCATTCTCAAAAGCACTCAGGTTAAATCACCTGTATGTACATGCAAATCGAATTTAAAAAGAATTAACGTTAATTTTAATCCACTGGACACGAAGCACAAGACATTGCGATAACTTGGATGTAGGAACGTTCAGATAACGAACCGTTAAAGCAATATGGCTGTCGTCGCTCTGTCGCTCGGACAGCTTGTGTGCTCTGGTTTGCAGTATTTCCATGAATGATTGGATGATACATTTAGTTGAGGTCCAAATAACCATACATTATAGTTTTGCTTATTCATATGTAACAAAGAAGCACTGAGAACGTTTATATGGTTTTAGGATCTTCTTTGATGCCTTCGATATTAATCAAAGAAGCTAGAAAAGATATTGAATTGGTACAAAATAGACGTTTTTCAATGTTAAGGGTAAGGTGATGTTCTCCGAACTTTTCACAGATTTGTCTAAACAATGGAAGATGTTTCTCGAAGGAATCTGCATAACAAGCCAAGTCATCAATGTATCTTAAGTTCCTATATGCAACTTTGGTCCAAATACTTTTTGAAGCATACTGCTTAATACACTACTACTATTCTTGCAGCCAAAACACGTGACTCGATATTGGTAATACTGGCCTACGAAATTGATTGTTGTATATTCCTGGTACTTAAAAGTGAGCAAGGCTTGAATAAAGCTAATTACAAGGTCTAAAGACCTAAGGAAAAGTTTACAATTTATTTTTAATAACAAGTCTTATATGCCCTCAGATTTGGTTTGGCGAAGTTCCTCAAACCGGTTCGGTAAAAGGAGACCAACACATACTCTTTGTTTCCCGTTTTAAATTTGAACTACAAGGAGAGGATTGCTTATGGGAGAGAGTTTGATAGACTAATTACTCCTAATTCTAATAACTTATGTATCTCATATCGCAAGTCTTGAAGATATTTATGAGGGATGGGGTAATGTTTACGTACCAGGGGTTTGTTTGTTTTTACCTCCATTTCATAAACGAAGTCTACAAATTCCTGGATAATTTGTAAAAAAATCCCTATATTGTGACGAACGAGAGTATAATTTCATTTTCTGTTGACAGTTCAAATTCTAACTGCGGTTTGCAGCGTCTCTAAGCTGTTTGTCTGTAGCACATTGTTTCACAAAATGGCAGCTGAAACACAACAGAAAAATTGTTATCTATTGTGTCTCTTTATTCATCTTCATAAATGTTCTGGTTAAAGATTAACAATGGTTTTCAAGTTATTTTATTTCATGGAAATCGTACCGTCCGAAAGATTAATTTGGCTTCTTAAGGCAGTAAGTGCATCAAGTACCAAAATGAAATCTTGATTAAAAGATTCAGTAATGTAAACTTTTAAATAACCGGAAATGTTATCAAGTTGAATAGTAACTAGCGTGTAACTTCTTACTTTTCTCCTAGTTGACCCACTGATATTCACTAAAAGTACATCGTCAGCTGGAGTGAGTTTGTATAAATATGACGTCATATCTGCGCTAATGGGTTCGGAACTGCTAAAGACATGAGGCACGTGTCAGAGCCTGTGTCCGCCAGACATTCAATTTCAGTATTAGAAAAAAAAAACTAAGTTTGGCTGATATAGTGTTGGGGTGTGTATTAATATAATGGTGTAGGCAGTCGGTGTCCGATTCACAGTCACTTCTAGCCAAATCAATATTACTTACACTACAAATATGAGAATGAGATAGCAGAAAATGATTAGTTGGACCTACAGTAGAATGGTATATGTTGGCTGGTACCTGGCCCGCAGTAAAGTCTTTCAATGATTTTCCGAGTGGGCTGAATTGTATTCCTTACGTCGATTTGATCTGTTTGACTCATTCCTATTGGTATGATTTTGCCTGTTATTGCTGTTTCTGTTATTATTATTTCCCCTTTCTGTCGATTCCTAGAATTACTGTACTTTCGTTCAGGTCTAGCGCTAGAATAGTCATGCGAGAACAATTCCTGTTCCGTTCCTCATTTTTCGTCTGATCACGTGATCACGAGGGTCGATTCCTACTGTTGCTACTATTGTCAGGTCGGGTACGACCTTGGTTCTGATTTCTGTGAATTCTCGTATTATCTACACCCTCATCTTGGTAACTTTGATTATTACCTTTATTATAAGAAAAGTTCCGTTGCTTACCTTGGAAATTACGATTTTGATTGTTATTACTATTCTTACCCTGCTTGTATCCCTCCTCTCTATTACTTTGTTGAATACGTAAAGATTTTAACTTTTAAATTGCGGCCAAAATTTCCCTGACATTGTTCCAAGAAAGAAGTAAAAGTTCAGTTTTGAATCTATTACGCGAAGTTTGTATCACGTCTGTAAGTATGAGAAATTTAGGCAACTGCGGACACAATTCTCGAAGTCTATTGAATTGATCAAAGCTCGAAATCAAGTACGGTACTATGTACCTTGGCCTCGCACCTATAAGTCTTACAGGTAAATAAGCTGTGTTGTACTGTAACTTTTCCAGGGAAAACTTCAATGGGTGCTAGCTTGAGTTGCTGATAACTAGTAAATTCGTCTTTCCTGATATTGTACCAATTTAATAAATCTCCTTGTAACAAATGTGGATGAGCTTAAACAAAGCTTTATCGGACAGGTTAGCTAATTGAGCTGGAAGTTCTAGCCTTTGTAAATAATTGTAAGTTGATTCGTTTGAAGGACCACCCTGAAAATTAGGAAGACACTAAATTTCTTTAACCATGACATCATCTTTAATATTTAAGTTTTTTCTCTGACGATTTGTAATAGTAACATTTTTATTAATCTTAAGCCTTCGGTCGTATAAAACATTGATTTCTGAATCATCACTAGCACTGTAACTAATACTGGAGAAAAACTATTTCTACTTACATTCCGAATACGCTTAATCGATATAGTGTATATTTCTAAATTGTCTAGGAATATATGTCTCTAATTGGGGTGCAGATTCCTGTGCTCTACTTTCAGTAGTTTCTATTATCTGAGCGAGCTGTACCATATAACGTTTAATTTCTTTCATACTTTTGTCTACTGCCCGTATTTCAGCGCGACGTTCTGCGTTAAATTCAGATTTTAATATCGTATTATAATCTACTAGTTTCGCTTCGTTGAATACTATTTTAAGATCTTTTCCTTGCCTGTCTATGCGTTCTGAAATTTCTTCGGCACCATCGTGCAACTCATCTGATTTATCAACTGTATCTATCTGTAAATAATGGCATGGTTCCTTATTAGTCTTACATACATTTCCGGCTGATTCCAACTGACCTTGAAAGGATTCTGTGTATTCGTGCAATTCTCCTAACTGGTTCTGACATTTACAAATATCTATCTCCACATGTTCTACACGATGGCATGTTTCTTCAGTTTGTTTGCTTAACCTCGTCGATTCTCTGTGTAGCAAGTTCGGTTGCCTGTTTAGTACTATGACTTCAACAAATTATGAATGTTAAGTGTTATGCGATCGTATTTTTGTTCCATTATTTCGCTCCCACGTTTACTTTCACCTTCTACAGTCATATTACATTGATCTAATCTCTCGTTATTTTCGGAAAATTCTTTTCGTACGGAGTCCAATTTCTGACCTAATTCATTCTTTAACTCAAGAAAGTTCTCTATATTCTCATCTACTTTCTGCTCTAACCTAACAAAACATTTTAAAGTGAGCTAAACTCTTTCGATTCTCAGTAATATTCTCTTCATTTCCGTTTCTAATCTAACAAAACTCTCTGTTAGATTAGCAAAGTTCTCGTTGTTATTATCAACTTTCTTATCTAAAATATCGAATATCTCTTCACTTTTATGTGCTTTCCATAAAAGTGAATCTAGCTTAGTAATCAAAAAATGAAATTTTTGAGATTTACTTCTTACGGTTATGCCGGTTGAGCTAAAGGAGAGGGTGATGATGCGAAATGAAAGCAATTATGTAATGAAGAAAATGGGAGGAAACTTAAGAACCCGCAAAAACCCACGAACACGGCTTTTTGTCCACCACAAAGTCTACACGGCGCGAGCAGCTTAGTAATGGTCTAATTCAAGGTGTCCTATCTTGGACAAAAGTAAACTTAAAACGTATAGCAGAGGTGGGCAAAATGAAACTTGTTTTCATGCAAACAAAAATAGGTGATTCCTATAGATTTCGAGCTCCTGAGTTCGAATTCATAACCCGTTTTTCTCCAAGACGTACTAGTTTTCAGGGAGGAGGGAGTACTTCAATATCCGCTCAATGATGCTATTCTCCTCCCATAATAATTTGGACGTTATAATTTAAATATCAGCATAAATTATGCGGATAAAATTGTATAAAAAGTTAAGGTTTAACACTTACATGTCACTTTTTTTTCCTACTCCTCTTGTGTCTCACGTGTCACATTCCAACAGAAATTTGCCAACATATTCACACTCCATTTACCACTGCAGCGTCTCTCCATGGTTGCTATTTGCTGGTGAATTCTTTCCCCGTGTTCGTCATAGACCTCCTCTAAGCTGTACACTTCAGGGAAGAAGTCCACGTGCGAATGCAGGAAATGTAACTTTAGGGACATATTATATCCTATGTTACGAAATGAAGTAATTAACCTGTTCACAATGTCTTTGTAATTAGGTGACTTATGATTCTCTAGAAAGTTACTGCACACTTCTTGAAAGGCCTCCCAAGCATCACATTCCACTTCATTAAGCTAAGAAGAAAATTAAGTATCCTTAAGAACGTCTCTGATTTGAGGTCCCGTAAAAACACCTTCTTCCACCTTGGCCTCGCTGAGTGTAATTGGAAGTGTAATTGGAATCTGACTGTGTACTCGAAGATCGTGCAACATCCTCACAAGCAGCAGGTTCTTCATCCGATAAAACACTGCACAGTTTGTATGAGTCTGGTGGTACGGGTACAGGCAGAGAAACATCATGATTCACAGGTGTCCTCACCGAATTCAAGTTAGGATACTGTATTTTATGCATCATGTTTTTTTGAGAAATCTTTAATATTAGTCAGGCAGAAGTAACGGTCGGAACATGATCACGGGGCTCGCGCCAAACCATAGGTACGGTGAACGGTATCAATTTATGTGTACCTTTCAACCATCCTGTGAGAGTACGGGCATACGAGTTACAACTTTGTTACGGAGCCCTAACGCGATCCTGGTCACCTATTTTACACCCGAAGTGCAGATAGTAGACTATGTTCAGTAACGGTGACGATGGCGTATTTGTTGCTTGAAAACGACTTCCACACATACGTAGCAGAATGAATCTGTCGAATTGTTACAAGTTCTAGGCATGATCGTTTAACACAATCATCAATTTTTCACGCAGAAATATTTTTCACTTACGGTATACACAGACACAGCGTAACATCACCTTCTAACACGAAGGTCAACTCGAAACTGAAATATTTGTTTCACGCGACAACGCGGTGAATTTCTTGGCGCCTATTTCAACAATATGTCTGTCGTCTAAACAAAAGGGAGCCGACGAATGATCGCAAGTTGATTACGATACCTTTCTCCGTCAATAACGCGTAGGTTTTAGTGTATGCAGTGTGGAATGACAATAAATCTTTGCAACCCAAGGGGAAGGGGTACGTTTACGGGGCTCATGAACTAGAGAAAAGAATGTTCCTTGGATATAGCCTAGGAAAAGTTCTTGAATTAAGATAAAAAAATCAGATTTATGCACTGGAAACACGGAAAACATATTAAATACTAAAAACACAATTTTCCGTCAATTATGAAAACAGCATCCCGCCAAAAAACCTCCCGTGCTGGAACCTTCTCGATGGGATATTCGTAATCAGCGTTTCGAAATCTGTCCGGTACAGACTTTCACCTTCGTGTGAGGATTTTCATGCCGACCAGTGTAATTAGAATAAATTAAACTATCACTAAAACATATGATTAGGATCACCTGAAATATTTTTTTTTGAAATTCCTAGTTCTAAGCTGAAAAAGAGATGGTATATTAAAATATCAACATCATGCATATACAAGCATCAATTATCTCAATTCGCGTCATTGATTTGGATGTCCTATAATCCGTTAAGGTATTCATTTATTCCAACGCCATCGGTCTCGATTCGGGTCGCTAGTTCGGTGGCCATTTTTTTGTATAACCACTTTCGTAGGTCTATCTTCCGCTGCCCTCCCAATGAGTATTGTTCGCACACCTGGACTTACCTGGGTAAGACGTTGAAGAACATCTCCAGAAAGGGATTACAAAATGGTTCCCAAATAACTAGATGAGCATTAAGCACCAAGAGGTTCGGATTTCTCGTCTCGTAAACCTCACGGACGATCAGAGGGTCCCTCAGACCACAACGCACATAAACATTACTCATATATGTAACATAAACAGACTAGAATAAACGACATTATGCCTAATTATTAAAATACTATAAAAATAACGTAGTAGAAAAACAATCACAAAACTCAACACTGAATATATGCAATTATTTTCACTAATAACATCACACTTGGCTTTTCTCCTGCACTATATCTTTATCACTGCTTTTATATATCGGTATGGAAGATTGTGAAGAGGATTCCACTATAGATACTTTTTTCACACCGTTAATAAAAATTAGGGATTTGCACTGCGGCAGTGTCGCCGGGATAATACCGCGAAGTAGCATTGTAGCTGCTTCAAAGAATCCTTAGAGGTCAACGTTAGTCTTTGGCAAATTATATAGATGTTTACCAAAATGAAATGGCAACCGTGGATGGCGCATTATAACAAATACGCACTAGGTTTGTGAACCAGCAACTTCAATGATTGGGGCTAGATACAGCTAGGTCCTTGACTGGCTAATAACGTATACCCCGATGTAACGTACGTTGTTGCTGCCTCAAAATACGGAGTAACACTCCTCAAACTCAGAGATGTGGCCTGCACTGATCGTCTTGTCAAAGTTGGCAGTTAATTCTCAAAAGGGCTCAGGTTAAATCACCTGTATGTACATGCAAATCGACTAAGAAAAAGAATTAACATTAATTTTAATCCGCTTGCCATGAAGCACAAGACATTGCTATAATATGGATATGGGAACGTTCATATAACGAACTGCTATAGCGATGTGGCTGTCGTCATCCTGTTGCTTCTGGTGTGCTGTAGGTCGCAGTATTTTTATAAATGATTGGAAGATACACTTAATTCAGTTTCAAATAACCATAGAACATGACTTTTGCTTATTTATATGTAACAAAGAACCACTGAGAACGTTTGTCGCTCACTAAAACATTCTCACCACAAGACGAGTGAACGATAATAGACTTGTTTTTTAATTTTCACAGTAGAAAGAAATTACTTGCGTCGGCTAATAAAGTATAAATCGATAAATAACTACTGTTTTACAAAATGTATAGAGCGTCCACTAAAAATACTCTTATAAGCTGGTGATAGTTATAGGTTCGTATC
Source organism: Thermobia domestica (assembly GCF_964235325.1). Classification (NCBI taxonomy): domain Eukaryota; kingdom Metazoa; phylum Arthropoda; class Insecta; order Zygentoma; family Lepismatidae; genus Thermobia; species Thermobia domestica. The sequence continues at coordinate 195,007,849 of NC_137460.1, read as the reverse complement.
AGAGTATTATGTCCATATTTGTGATTGTTTTAACTTTTCTGGTGGAAAAGCAAGCGAAGTTCAAGTACAATCCAATTTTGTTTCTAAACAACTACTGGAGTGCACTTGAATTACAACCCTGATCATTCAAAACACAATTATAATATGACATACTGAAAGGTGCAAAGATTTAAGTCACTTTCCTACAACTTACTTCTTAAACAACTCTTCAATTCGACACAAACTATTTCTTTAGTTTCCAGTAAACAAGATAGTGTTGCAACTTAATTCTAAGTAGATTTTGATTAATATATACAATGATCCATACACAATATATTCTCATCACAGTATTCCTACTACGTATCGGCAAGTATAATAAAAAATATCAAATAGGAAAAATTAAACTCAAAGACGTTTATACTTCGTGGTACCTATGAAAATCGCACACACATAAATAGACGCAAGCAGACAAAAGCCTTAATATCTGTTCATTTTGTTTAAGAAGAACAACAACAAAATTAAACTTTCACGCTGTATTAATATGATTATTATACTTTCAGTCTTTTAATATATATCAGTAGGATAGTGCAGTGACATAGATATTAGCTCTATATGACTAATTTAATAGATTCGTAATGCACAACTTAGTAAGGTAAATGTATATTACGTTAGTGTAGATGTAAGTTAGTTCCTTAAGCACCATTTCTTTCTATTATATTTTTATTTCGATTAAAACACTATTATTTCGCATGTACGGAGAAACATTATTTAGCTACCTTGTAATTGTATTTAACCCCATATATCAGTCCAACATCCCTTACTTTCTTTCGTTTTTTGTTCTTTTAAGATCACTGCTTCTACATGTGTGAAAACTATTTCTGCTGTTAATAAAGAAACCCTCATCCTATTTACTTTTCTCGAACTTGTCTACAGGTGGTCAGATGTCTAGTGAGACAAATTATATTTTCAACGGAAATGTGTTTTAGGATTGAATAAATTATTTGTTTTTATTAGAATTTACGAACGCCATTCACTCAACTCTTTTTCAATAAATAGATGTTAATTTTCGGGAGTTTTCATAGAAGTCTGAAATATTTTCCAGAGAAGTCATTATACTAACTAAATTAAGAATTTGTATAACAAACAAACTATTTTTCTATTATGCAGGCCTTTTAATGTACGTATATCAAAATATAGCACATATCCAGTTGGAAATTTATTTCATAGAGAACATTGTAATTAAGTAAACTAATTATATTTTCGCACATCAAAACCAATTCTTTTCATCAACGTCAACCAGATGTTTTTCTCAAATTCCGTTTTACAATATTTATTTTAAGTTTGAAAAAGTAACTACAACTATTAATTTTAATATATTTCTTGTACGTAGCAGTCTTTAAAAAGAAATATTCTTTGGTTATATCATTCATTTAAGAATTCATTTACAAGTTGAATTTTTAATTCATTCGCTTCATGCATAATATATTTCAATTATAGCAATTTTCATTTTTATTAATTATACTATGAAACATATCACTATGTTTCTACTTGTTAATTTGTACTAATCAGAGTGAAAAGAATATGTCATAATCTACACTATATGATACTGTAGATATATTCTGCAGGACTATTAGATTAAATGTATTAGCAAAATAAGAAAAAATATTTTTTTCGAAACTGTACTGTGTCAGCTTATTACGTTTTACAAATCAATGATGTAAACATAAATTTGCAACATAATAATTATTACTATCAGCTGCAAACTAAAATACTACAGTGTCACCAACTTCGAAACACTATCTAATATAATAGAACTCCATAACAGCAATAAGTTTCTTAGCGTACAAAACTGCGATGATCATGCGGCGTTTCCTTGAAGTGGAAACAAATTTCGTATGGAATAGAAAAGCTGCAATTTTTCAAAGAAATGAATATAAGATGAGTATTTAAATAAAAAACACACATATTTACGTTTATGGTCTTCAATAGAGGTAAAGATCATAAATATGCCTTCTAACAATTTAGTGTCTGGTCATAACAATATGGAAAATATCAATAAAGGTAGCTATACTGCTTAAAATGGATTACTCAAACCTTTAAATCAATTGCCGAATGTTTGACTTCGAAGAACTTAAAGTAATAATTGCGGGCAGACGTAATTATAAACATTTCTCGGTAATAAACAATTTTAAGCAGCGTCCTAACTTTAGAATTCCTTACTATATCTCTGCGTTATAAAAACTGCGTTATAAAAATTTTAATCACTATTTATATTGAACGTCACTCATGTGATTGTGTGTGGTACCTATACTAGAAGTTTTATGAAAGTTGTTTTAAATCAAGTTTTGAGTTCCATGTATTATTGTTTCTTTTTCATCGAAATACCTTATAACATGATTATAGTATTGAAACTAAGTTACTTTGGATACATATTGTTCGAACATTACCCTTTTGTTATTACTGCTATAGAGGGAGCGAATATTTCAATGTTTTTATATTGTAGCATGTTGAATTTGTAATATAGAACACTATGTATAGAATTATGCTTCTTTTGATACGCAGGTATGATATGTGGATTATCCTGACATATTGGAATTCGTTAAAGATAATATAACTTTATGTTGGATTGAAATTGTTAAGTTTCTGGTATAGTAGAATATCTTCAGCAGTATGTCCTTGTTGAGATTTGCATGGTACGAAAGTTAATGTTTTTTTATGGTTCAAACTTTTGGTGACAAAACACATGAAACAGATGACAGATGAAACACAACTACAGCCACAATGTTTCTTACAGAGTCAAGGTGGAGTAAGTGACCAATAGATGAGTGCAGATATTATGGATTCTTTCTTTCCAAAACGTGGCATAAATTTGTCCCCATGCAAACAAAAAAACCTGAAAAACAACAAAGCACATAACACATGGATAACGCTATGGAATTTCGACATGAAATAGAGCATATCGTGAATAGAGAAGTGTTCCGAAAAAATCAGAAACGCCTTTAACTATCACGAACACAAAGGCATAATTCACATCGTTTTCCCGTCTGTTCATGAGAGCTAATGAGTTCCAGGTGTGTATTGTCGTATTCGTCTCTTCTGGCAGTGTTTTCATCTTGAAGGGTAGAATGTGGTGGGTATCAATGTGTAACTCGTTGTCCAAGGGCATAACAAGCATGTTTAATTAAAATCAGTATAATACGGTGACCAATCACTGCCGTTGATGTTCTTATACTCCAAGGCATCTTAAATGTGCGACATTCTGTGTGGATGTGCGCTGTTATCCATGAACCCGAACGATGGGTCCAATGAGAAACGAAACATATTGTGTTAGGATCTTATTACAATATCGTTCCCCGGTTACTGATCCAACCTCAAAAGTGGTGTTCGTGCATTTTTCAGGATGGCCGTCTATACCACAACCGCAAAGCTACCATGCCTGCTTATTCACTGATGTTCGGTGAAAGGTGAAATATTTCTCGCTTTTGAGACACCCATTGATGGACAGAACAACTCACCTGAGGTCATATCACCTTGTAGTTCCATCAGATAACTCACGTCACAACAATATTTATCAAGTTCCCCTCATCCCAACGTAAATATTACATACTCTACTGTAATCTGACACAGTTCTTGCTGAGTGATATTAGAAAAAATTAAACATGTTTCCGCGCATAAAACACGGCACTACTGATTGTCTTTAAACTATTCGGGAGACACACGAACATCTGATGATCCGGTGTAACGGGATAGACGAACCTCCCGTAAAACATAACCCCGGTAAAAAGTACTAGGATAGATATAACCCCCTGTAAAAAAGTCCTGGGACAAACGTACCCCCGGTAAAAAAAATCCTAGGACAAATAAACCTCCCCGGTAAAATAGTCTTACAGATAAACATACTCCCCGGTAAAACTGTCCTAGGACAGATATACCCGCCGGCAAATCTATCCTAGGATAGATATACCCCCCGGTAAAACTATCCTAGGACAGATATACCCCCCGGTAAAACATCGCCCAAAGACACAACAATCATATTTTTCGATGAATCTTGTTCACAAAAGGAAAAATTGTTCACTCACAATAGGGGGTAAATGTATCCTAGGATATTCTAACCCCCCCTGTCGGTTTTTCTTAAACTCAAAGAAAATAAACACAAAATATATAATATTAATACCATATTGAAGTGTACATCTACAAAAGTGAACATATACCTGGGGGTAAATCTATCCTAGGATATTCTTACCCCCTGTCGGTTTTCCTTAAATTCAAAGAAAATGAAGACAAAATATATAATATTAATACAATATTGAAGTGTACATCTACATCAGTGAACATATACCGGGGGGTAAATCTATCCTAGGATATTCTTACCCCCCTGTGGGTTCTGCTTAAATTCAAAGAAAATGAAGAAAAAAGATATAATGTTAATACCATATTGAAATGTACATCTACATCAGTGAACATATACTGGGGGGTAAATCTATCCTAGGATATTCTTACCCCCTGTCGGTTTTCCTTAAATTCAAAGAAAATGAAGACAAAAGATATAATATTAATACCATATTGAAGTGTACCTCTACGTCAGTGAACATATACGGGGGTAAATCTATCCTAGGATATTCTTAGCCCCCTGTCGGTTTTTTTTAAACTCAAAGAAAATGAAGACAAAAGATATAATGTTAATACCATATTCAAGTGTACATCTACATCAGTGAACATATACCGGGAGTTAAATCTATCCTAGGATATTTTTACCCCCCTGTCGGTTTTCCTTAATTTCAAAGAAAATGAAGACAAACGATATAATGTTAATACCATATTGAAGTGTACATCTACATCAGTGAACATATACCGGGGGGTAAATGTATCCTAGGGTATTCTTACCCCCCGTCGGTTTTCCTTAAATTCAAAGAAAATGTAGACAAAAGATATAATATTAATACCATTATGAAGTGTACCTCTACATCAGTGAACATATACCGGGGGGTAAATCTATCCTAGGATATTCTTACCCCCCTGTCGGTTTTTTTAAACTCAAAGAAAATGAAGGCAAAAGATATAATATTAGTACCATATTGAAGTGTACATCTACATTAGTGAACATATACCGGGGTGTAAATCTATCCTAATATTTTCATGCCCCTTCTGTCGGTTTTTCTTCAGCTCAAAGAAAACGAAGGCAAAACATATAATATTAATAGCATAGTAAGGTGTACCAGCTCAAATGGAAATATTTATTACCATTTAATTTTACGGCTAAACAACGTTGTTCGAATAAATAGATAATTTTTTTTATTAATCGTTAAAAATTGATCACTTTTAATAAATTTAAATTTTAAATAATAGAGCGTGATATTTGTACTCTTCGAAGTCGGTGTGTTTTCCCTGCACTTTATACAAACGCACAAACACAATCACACACACATACACAGAGGGAGAGAGAGAGGAAGACGAGAGAGAGAGAGAGAGAGAGAGAGAGAGAGAGAAAATGAGGAGCACTATGTAAATTTTTCCTTTCCAACTTCAAATTTTAGAACATGTTTCGGTTCCCGAAAGCTTATTGGAGAATTATAATTTCTTGCTAACTAACTTTTCTTTACAGTCCGCGGCATAAAATTTGTTACAAAAATTCTAAGTCCAAATTAATAACAAACTCTTGCCCAGTTTCCTAATGCATTCCCGCAATATATGTGTCAATCGATTATTTGCTTCTAGTATTTATTCCAACTCCTTCCCGTCCTCCACCTCTCCTTGTCTAAAGCAGTGTGTGTGACGTAGTACACTCTTTCCATTCAGCTGATAAAGAAACAGGAATCAAGTTTACAACGTTATAGCTTTAAAACTGTCTTTTCCATTCGTTTGTTTTGAAATATTTTAGAAGCCTAAATGAAAGGGAAGTCACACAATCTTCGCAGAGCTTCATAAATATCTTTAGTTTCATTCTTTTTTTCTTTAAAGAGTGCAAGCTAGTAAGATGTTCCCTAAGAAATCTATGGAAATTACAAAGAGCTCTAAAATATCTACGGAAGAAACGAGTTTTATTCAATGATTCATTCAATTTCTTTTCAGTAAGTGCAAGCAAATGTTTCAGGAGCGTCATTTGGGCAGGACAGGAGGGTGTAATTTCCCCTCTCTTGAGCTTCATAAATACGTATTTTTTATCAAGTGTATAGTAATACACTAATAAAAAGTACAAATCTTAGGTCGCCGGAGAAAGTAAGTTACTCCTCCACCCGAAAAAAGTCTAAAATACACTGGTTTTAACAAGAAATCGATAGAGTTAGGATAGCACATTGCTAAAGAGCTTACATTTGGTTACAAGAGTCGAAGGTTTGATCTCAAGCCATCTGAATTGCTGGGTGACATTGAGAGAGAGAGAGAGAGAGAGAGAGAGAGAGAGAGAGAGAGAGAGAAAGAGAGAGAGAGGGATTCAAGTATGGAGACAGAGAGGGATGATTTGCATACACAGATTTAGAATTGGGGAAAAATGATCGGACAGCATTCGTATTATGACGAAAATTCTGATTTTGTGAAAGATAAGAAGGGAAGTTTTCGAACTGCGAGGATCACATTAGGCAGTTGTCGAATTAATGTGGAGAACTCTTTTTAGAGCATCAGATGATTACGAAAGGAGTGAAAGATCTTCAGAACTGAAGAATTAAGATTTTTAAAAATCTGATTTCGGCGATTTAAGATTTTTAAAAATCTGGTTTCGAACTACGAACCTTGTGGTTACTGAACCATGACTTTATCCTTTCTGCTACGTACAATTCTATTACTGGTTCACATATGTTTCCCTTAGCTGTGTTGAAAGCTACCTTAAGGGGATATTCCAAAAGTTGACTCGGTGGATGCGCCATTCAGATAGAACGTAAACCTCTTGTAACTTAGTTACAATGTGCAAAATGAACTTCTTCTTCTTCAGGACACTTTTTAAAGCTTTAACATTTGTTACTATTGTTTTAATTAAGTTACATTTGATAGAACCATCTGATAAAATCGGGCCAAACCCTGTACGTCATTGTCTGTTAGGTGAATGGTTAATGTAATTTACTCCTACGTGGATGGTCCGAGCTTCCAATCAAGACCATTCTTATTGATTATTTTATTTGAGCTACGCTCATACTGTATATTCCAGAAGTTCAATTTTGAAGTAATGAAGTCACAGCTAGTTTAATTCGAAATAATTTTCCAATATTATATTTGTTACTAAATTTACATGACACTCCTCACTGTTTGTAGCCCTGCATAAATGCAAAATTGTTTTAAAAGTATATTTTACTTTGAAGCTTTATTGTTTTTTAAATGTCCTTCAACTTTATTTTATAATTATTTTCTATTTCTTAATTATAACATATTTTCTATTTATATTGTATTCTATGTTACATGTTTATTATTTATATTTGTCTTACCTTTGAAGATGAGCTTTTGACAATTCAGAGCAGCAGGGACATACACAGAATACAGGCCTTTGCAATCAAGAGCTTTTGCCCCCACGAAATCACTACTTTTGTTTGTAAATTATATCTAATTTTAGAGATGATGATAGCAGGGGCGGATTCAGGGGACTGCGTTCGGCCGATCACATCTCCCAGAATAGGGAACTTTTTATACTTTGTATTTTAAAAATAAAACATATCCTAAGTATATTTCATCTTTGTATTATAAACTTAAATTAAAACCTAAAGTAGATAGGCCTTACTTTCTTAAGAAAGTTAATTCTGCAGAAGAGCTACTTCTCCTTTCCTAAATTTGTTTTTTTTCTTTTCTTTTCTTTTTTTTGCAATCCGCTCTTACCTTGATTTGACTTCGAACGACCGGCCGTCCCAAAAAATCATCCGGGATTCGCCCCTGGATGATAGACATTTTAGTAAAATATGCCCTCAATTGCTGAAATAAATTCCTGTCAAGCTTTCAATCGCTGAAATAAATATCTGTCGACGGCCCTGCAAAACAGTGACGATTTTAGGGAGTGATCAGTTAGTAATGCCTCCCTGGACCAACGCCACTTCCCCAGAAGTCATATCTCCTATAATTCAGTGTGTGATTTGTGCATTATCACTTTTCACTCTCAGTGTCTTGAAACGCACCGGAAAAGGAACTGTTCTGAAGTATTTAGTGGTTCTCCCTATGACCCCATTTCAATATGGCAAACCTTGGACATATACACATCTGAAATATCACCTTTTATGTCAGTGATCCCGAAAACTATCCATTCGACACAAATTTAGGATATTTCCGATTCTTTATTCCTGTCTCCCTCCCATTGTAAACTCGAAGCCAACCAAGGCTTATTTTGGACTTAGGCAGCATAAATAGTGTCATTTTCATCTTAGGATATGAATTCGACACTAATTTCGTTCGTATTTGACTACTTTTACATGTCGCCTTCACGTCTTTTTAGGGATGTTTTCAGTATCTCGCCCCCACAACTATGGAGAAATTTGAACCAACTAAGTATAATTATAAATAATCATCTGAAACACAACAGTACGGGTGATCTTTTTCGCAGAGGAATTCGTTAACTACTGTTTCAATATCAATGTATTGGCCTTTTTTGCTGTCCATGCTGAAGATTGCCAAAGGGCTAAACTTCATCTGCACTATTGTGCAATGAATATAGGTTTTAGTGTTTTAATTTACTGAATACTCCCTTAGATGTTGCTCTCGTCACAGAAAAAGTGATATACAGTTATAAAAGAAAAATGAAATTAAATATCTAATTTTTACGTCCCACGTTTATGCCGACTATGCTAATGGAGAGAGTAATGGTGAGAAATAATTGAAATTGTTTAATGAAAAAAGTGGGAGGAAACGGGACAAACCCGAGGACACTCATGCACACGGTGTTTGTTCATAATAAAGTTCATTCAGCGTGAGCTGGGATCGAACCAAGGACCCCATGCACCATAGCTAAAGTTATAAAAGAATAGGCGTCTAAACAAATACGGAACACTACTATCAATGAGAGTTATATAAGATTAGATTTTTAGTTATTTCATTCTAAGTTAAAATTTCAGTCAATCTTGTTCTTCAGTACTGTTCGAAAACTTAAAATTGTTGTTGCAAGGACGTGATAAATCTTTTCAGTAGACTTCTCCGTCCCCTCCACAGCTTCTTTTTCATGTAAGGCTAAAGTAGTCTCATTTTAGACATCGAGGAAAAATAGTGGAATTACGAATTTTCAATGGGCCCCGTTTTACTCTGGGCTCCCTCAACGCACTGTCGTTAGTTACATCACTGTTCAGGATGCGTGGTGCAGCTTCTGCTTTTAGGAATACTTTCTAATGCAGTACGAGTATTTTTTAACTGCTGTGTGAAATAAGTTGTATTTGCTAGAAGTGTCTGTTAAAGGAAACTAAAGATCCTACACTCAAACACAAATAATCTCTTTCGAAACTCTAATGGAAAACGAAACGAATCTTTATAAACATGTTACGCTTTCGAATTGAAAAAGAGCAAAGCAGTAGTTGTACATACGCTTAATGGTGTTTCTTGGATACAAATTTATAACTTACAAAAGTCATGTTCACGTCATGGTTTGATAGATGAAGGGTTAGTAAAAGGAATTCTTACGCTGGTGGTCGTGGGTTCGAATCTCTGCTCTTCTTGTTACATTTTTCTCTTAGCTACACTTAGTTTGTGCATTCCAAACCTCGAAGTTTGGTTTGGATTATTTATGAAGGCAGGTAGAGAATTAATTGTAGTCGAAATTAGTTTCAAATATGAGATTATAATTACATATTTTGTCTTTAACTTATTACGTATCAATTTTTATATCAAATTTCCAGTCTTTATGTAATTCATCCTCCGGTGTAATACAATGAACATTTGTAGAGCGACGTCAGTCGGACGAAAGTACTATATTCCATTGTTACACTAATATACCTAGGTATTTGTTCATATATTTATAAATTGTTTACTAAGTAAAAACTTATGGCGCTCCACATTATGTGTCATATAACAGACCGTACGAAGGCGGACATAGCAGAAGGCGTATTGCAAATATCCCTGGTGATAAAAAGTAGGGGTCTTCTTCACTAGATTCGAACCACTGTTACAGGCGATTTTGGTTTACATAGCAAGCATAATACCACTCGGCCACCAAGTCTCGCACCTTAGCCTCCTTATTAATGCAGAACATACTGAGACACTTACATTCACTGGTGTCGCGTAATGTAATTCATAAAATTTTGTTAATAAGTGGGTCGAATTAGGTAGCCCTCGAGAGGGCTGATGGTGTTGTGGGCGAGCATTTATTAATAGTGTGTATAGTCCCCTTGGGACTCGATTACAGGTGCCATACACCGTGGCATTGAATCCACCAGGCGAGAGATATAGCGTTGGGTTGCAACAGATCGACCACGCATCTTCAACACGCTCCCAAAGATCATTAGATGTTCGTGGAGGATTGTTCGACCAGGTTTCCCGCAATGTTCTTGCAACAGAGGCCCACATATTTTCAATAGGGTTCAGATCTGCTCCATGAGGAACCCAGTTAACTATTTCGACATCAGGTTGCCTCTGCAACCATGACAGAACCAAATTTGAATTATGTATCGAGCTATTCTCCTGTTGCAAATATAATATGCCGTCAACTACATGAGCTTTTATTTCCGGAAGCGTTTCATCCAGATGCTCCACATAGTTGTGGGCGTTTAGGCGACCAGGAATCCTGTAGATTCCTCCGAAATTTGCATCCTTGCATATCCATGCCCAACAGTGGACAGTTACATGTCCCATTCGACCAGAACGGGAAACGTATTCAGAGGCATACCTTTTTCCAGGGGGGCGGTAAACACTCTTCGGCCCGAAGTTTGCACTGGAGAATATTTTCTCGTCTGTGAAAACGACCTCGTCCCACACACGTGTAATATTTAACTGTGCAAACGCCAGACGGTCAACCATGTGTTTATCTGTTAGTCGCTCCTTAACAGCTGCCCTGTATGATCTCAAACCAAAGGATTTGAGTCTACGACGGACAGTCGTAACATCGCCTGGGAAATTGGTGTCCTCTCGTAACTGTCGGGGAGACATGAAAGGGTGCTCACGGCATTGGGCAATTAAACTCTGGTCTTCTTCGGCAGAGGAAACTCTTTGCCGCCCACTTCCTCTTTTACGTCTTACATCTCCTGTTTCCTCATATCTCCTGCACCACCTCCGTGCTGTAGCACGGTTAACGCCACATCTCGCGCCTGCCTCGCTATAGTTCATGCCCGCATGCTCAATTAAAGCAATCACGCTGCTTTTAACAGAAGCTTCGTAGTGAGCCATTTTCACACCGGAAGCAAAATGATAGCTTCGCTTAGGTGTTTGAACGGAACGTGCTTCATGTGACGTCACGTAACAAGGCGAAGTTTCCTCTCATTGCTGTAGACGATATCGTATGCCCTCTGCTGGGTGTTTCGTGACGGAAAAATTGCTTTTAAGCAGTTCATGGCGACCGCTTTGAAATCAAATGTAAAGTATGAGAATTAAATTTGTCATATCTGTAGTTTGCTGTAGAGACAAAACAAAATTGGCAACCAAAGGTTTAAGAACAACTCAGATTATTAATATAAAACAAGTCAAAGATTATTAACTTGTATTATCATACAAGAAATGCGAGAATTTTGAAACATAAAAAAATAACTTAGAATTTTGCAACTGAAGACAAAAAAAAAACGAACTTAAACACACTAAAGGATATTGGTAGGGGGATTAATGGGGACGTCAGCAATAAGGCTATATGTCCCCGTCTCGATTAACGCGAGGGATGGATTTTACCATTTCACTTTGACATAATAACGTAGAGGATGGAGAGGAGGGGGAAGATACATAACAGTTATAAATATAAAAATAAAAATGACAATGTTCGGTGGTGAATAACTCTTGAACTACCCGATCGTTCTCAATCACATTTTGAACATAGATGAAATTCGAACCTGAGAAACTTTTTATTATTCCATTCTGATATTAGAACTTGCGGAAGATTAGGAGAGGGTAAATATATGAAAATGAATAAAACTTAATAACCCTTGAACAATCCGACGGATCCCAATCAATCAAACATTCAATATAGATAAGGTTCGGACGTGCAATGTTTTCATTTTTTGCCTTGACGGCACAATGTAGGGGAGGGGAAGGGGGGACTAGGTAAAAAAATAAAAATAAAAATGCTGTCTTGGTGACTTCATCACGCTTAAACCACCGAACTGATCTTAATCAAATTATCAACATAGATGTTCGGACCTGGGGTGGTTTTTATCATATCCCTTTGATAGTAGAACGTAGGGAAGGAGGAGGGGAGGGGAGATATCTATGAAAATGAATAAAACTTAACAACTCTTGAACCACCTGACCGATCTCGATCTAATTTTCAACATAGACGACGTTCGGGCCTAGAAACTTTTGTTTTAATATTTTCACTTTGGCGGTAGAACATAGGAGAGGATAAAAGAAGGGGAGATTAATATATAAAAATAAATAGAACAACTCTTGAACCATCCAAAAGATTTGGATCAAATTTTCAACGTACATGACATTAGGGCCTGGGATAATTTTTGTCATACCGTGCCCCCAACATGGAGAGGAGAGAGGGATACATAAAATCATTGAAAATGACCAATATCAAAGAGTGCTTTAGTAATAGTAAAACCATAACATATTACTATTTTTCTTTAATTTAGCCCAGCGAAATCGGGGTGCGACTTAGATTCGAGGACGTCTTAAGTTCGAGTAGTTATCGAGAAATAATTAAAGATATTAACGTGTTATTGAATTACTTTGCTAATAATAATAATAATAATAATAATAATAATAATAATTATTATTATTATTATTATTATTATTATTATTATTATAAATATTATTATTATTATTATGATTGAAGATTTGATCATTCACATATTGAAAGATTAAAATATTCAAATACCTTAAGACAATTAAACATGTGTCATCGCCGACTAATGATCACCAATAATTCTCAATTTAAACAAAATATTCACACATGGTTCCGACTTGAGAACCTCCAGATTATTAGCTAGCGCCTTGAGCACAGATCCACGCTCTATATGCGCTAAATGGCAAGTTTTAGTATGTTTAAATTAGATTTCCTTGCCTCCAGTTACAAAATTCTAAGTTAGGATTTTTCGTTCTTTCAAAATTTCTTTCGATTTTTTTAATCATATAAGTCAATAATCTTTGGCATAGTTTATATTAAAAACGTGGTTGTTGTTAAACCTTTCGTTCGCTATTTGGTTTCTCCTCCACACCAAACTACAGATATGATACGTTTAATTCTCATACTTGTCATTTGGTTTCAAAGCAGCCACCATTATCTGGTAAAGAAATTTTCTGGTAAAGAAACTATTCATGAGTTTTGTAACAAAACACGTCAAGAAATGAGTTAAGTGAAGGCTGCAAGAGTTTATATCAAAGTTGAGTATTGTGAGCTAGTGACAAGCATGTAATAACGTCTCGTATTTGAAAATAATGTTAGCTACTTTTAATCCACTAACTGGTATTAGATTTAATTGAAGCTTAAAGAATTGGAATGAACAAACTCAGTGTAGCTTAAAGAACAAAAACGTAAGAAGAACGGACGAGGTTCGAACCCTGGACAACCAGTACAAAAATCCTGTTCACTAATCCCTCACCTAACAAGCCATCAACTTCTATAAGTCTTAAATTTGCAAGCAAATGATAGCATTATACGTTTGTGCAATTAATGTTTTGCTGTTTTTCTCTTCAAGAACGTAACATGTTTAGGACGATTCGTTTCGTTTTCCATTAGAGCTTCTAGAGAGATGATTTGTGTTTGAGTATAGGATCTTTTGTTTCCTTTAACGGACAGTTCTAGCAAATACAACCCAATTGAAACAGCTGTAAAAAATAATCTAGTACTGTCTAGGAATGTATTCCTAAAAGGGAGAAACTCCATCGTGCACCCTTAACAGTGACGGGAGTGCGTTGAGCGAGGCCAACAGCAAAATGGGGTCCATTGAAGAATCGTAACTCCACTTTGAAGGGTTTTAATTAATTTCACACTTCTTCCTCAATGTCTAAAATGTAACTACTTAGCCTTAGATGAAAAGGAAGTTGTGCACGAGCTATAGACTGCGAAGTCTACTGAAAAGATTTATCACGTCCTAGCAGCAACAACTTTAAGTTTTCGAACAGTACTGAAGAACAAGATTGACTGAAATTTTAACTTAGAATGAATTAACTAAAAATCTAATCTTATATAACTCTCATTGATAGTAGTGTTCCGTATTTGTTTAGACGCCTATTCTTTTATAACTTTACCTATGGTGCATGGGGTCCTTGGTTCGATCCCAGCTCACGCCGAATGAACTTTATTATGAACAAACACCGTGTGCATGAGTGTCCTCGGGTTTCTCCCGTTTCCCCCCACTTTTTTCATTAAACAATTTCATTTATTTCTCACCATTACTCTCTCCATTAGCATAGTCGGCGTAATCGTGGGACGTAAAAATTAGATATTTAATTTCATTTTTCTTCTATAACTGTATATCACTTTTTCTGTGACGAGAGCAACATCTAAGGGAGTATTCAGTAAATTAAAACACTAAAACCTATATTCATTGCACAATAGTGCAGATGAAGTTTAGCCCTTTGGCAATCTTCAGCATGGACAGCAAAAAAGGCCAATACATTGATATTGAAACAGTAGTTAACGAATTCCTCTGCGAAAAAGATCACCCGTACTGTTGTGTTTCAGATGATTATTTATAATTATACTTAGTTGGTTCAAATTTCTCCAGTTGTGGGGGCGAGATACTGAAAAACTCCCTACCAAGAGGTCAAGGTGACATGTAAAAGTAGTCAAATACGAACTAAATTAGTGTTGAATTCATATTCTAAGATGAAAATGACACTATTTATGCTGCCTAAGTCCAAAATAAGCCTTGGTTGGTTTCGAATTGACTATGGGAGGGTGACAGGAATAAAGAATCGGAAATATCCTATATTTCTGTCGAATGGATAGTTTTCGGGATCACTGACATAAAAGGTGATATTTCAGATGTGTATATGTCCAAGGTTTGCCATATTGAAATGGGGTCATAGGGAGAACCACTAAATACTTCAGAACAGTTCCTTTTTGGTGCGTTTCAAGACACTGAGAGTGAAAAGTGATAATGCACAAATCAAATTCTGAATTATCGGAGATATGACTTCTGGGGAAGTGTCGTTGGTCCAGGGAGGCATTACTAACTGATCACTCCCTAAAATCGTCACTGTTTTGCAGGGCCGTAGACAGAAATTTATTTCAGAGATCGAAAGCTTGACAGGAATTTATTTCAGCGATTGAGGGCATATTTTACTAAAATGTCTATCATCAAGGGGCGGATCCCGGATGATTTTTTGGGAGGGCCGGTTGTTCGAAGTCAAATCAAGGTAAGAGCGGATTGCAAAAAAAAAAGAAAAGAAAAGAAAAAAACAATTTTAGAAAAGGAGAAGTAGCTCTTCTGCAGAATTAACTTTCTTAAGAAAGTAAGGCCTATCTACTTTAGGTTTTAATTTAAGTTTATAATACAAAGATGAAATATACTTAGGATATGTTTTATTTTTAAAATACAAAGTACAAAATGTTCCCTATTCTGGGAGATGTGATCGGCCGAACGCAGTCCCCTGAATCCGCCCCTGCTATCATCATCTCTAAAATTAGATATAATTTACAAACAAAAGTAGTGATTTTGTGGGGGCAAAAGCTCTTGATTGCAAAGGCCTGTATTCTGTGTATGTCCCTGCTGCTCTGAATGGTCAAAAGCTCATCTTCAAAGGTAAGACAAATATAAATAATAAACGTGTAACATAGAATACAATATAAATAGAAAATATGTTATAATTAAGAAATAGAAAATAATTATAAAATAAAGTTGAAGGACATTTAAAAAACAATAAAACTTGAAAGTAAAATATACTTTTAAAACAATTTTGCATTTATGCAGGGCTACAAACAGTGAAGAGTGTCATGTAAATTTAGGAACAAATATAATATTGGAAAATTATTTCGAATTAAACTAGCTGTGACTTCATTACTTCAAAATTGAACTTCTGGAATATACAGTATGAGCGTAGCTCAAATAAAATAATCAATAAGAATGGTCTTGATTGGAAGCTCGGACCATCCACGTAGGAGTAGCTTACATTAACCATTCACCTAACAGACAATGACGTACAGGGTTTGGCCCGATTTTATCAGATGGTTCTATCAAATGTAACTTAATTAAAACAATAGTAACAAATTTTAAAGCTTTAAAAAGTGTCCTGAAGAAGAGGAATTTCATTTTGGACATTGTAACTAAGTTACAAGAGGTTTACATCTTATCTGAACGGCGCATCCACCCAGTCATCTTTTAGGATGTCCCCTTAAGGTAGCTTTCAACGCAGCTAAGGGAAACGTATGTCAACCAGTAATAGAATTCTACGTAGCAGAATGGATAAAGTCATGGTTCGAAACCCGTCGCCGAAATCAGATTTTTTAAAATCTTAATTCCTGAGTTCTGAAGATCTTTCTCTTCTTTCGTAATCATCTGATGCTCTAAAAAGAGTTATCCACATTAATTCGACAACTGCCTAATGTGATTCTCGCAGTTCGAAAACTTCCCTTCTTATCTTTCACAAAATCAGAATTTTCGTCATAATACAAATGCTGTCCGATCATTTTTTCCCCAATACTAAATCTGTGTATACAAATCATCCCTCTCTGTCTCCATATTTGAATCCCGCTCTCTCTTTCTCTCTCTCTCTCTCTCTCTCTCTCTCTCTCTCTCTCTCTCTCTCTCTCAATGTCACCCAGCAATTCATATGGCTTGAGATCAAACCTTCGACTCTTGAAACCAAATGTAAGCTCTTTAGCAATGTGCTATCGTAACTCTATCGGTTTCTTATAAAACCAGTGTCTTTTAGACTTTATTCGGAAGGGGGGGGGGAAGGAAGAGATTCTTCGGCGACATAAAATTTTCACTTTTTATTAGTGTATTACTATACATTTGATCAAAAAATACGTATTTATGAAATTCAAGAGAGGGGGAATTACACCCTCCTGTCCTGCCCAAATGACGCCCCTGAAAAATTTGCTTGCACTTACTGAAAAGAAATTAAGTGAATCATTGAATAAAACTCGTTTCTGTCCGTAGATATTTTAGAGCTCTTGGCAATTTCCATAAATTTCTTAGGGAGCATCTTACTAGCTTGCACTCTTTAAAGAAAGATCAGAGATAGAGCGTTCACCTCTGGTGCTTGGGGTCCCGGGTTCCATCCCAGCCTCCGCCAAGTGAACTTTGTGGTGGACAAACACCGTGTGCGTGGGTTTTCTCGGGGTTCTCCCGTTTCCTCCCACTTTCTTCATTCCACCATGTCATTCATCATTCATCATCACCGTCTCCTTTAGCCTAAGCGTCATAATCGTGGGACGTAAAACTCACAGATTTCATTTCATTTTTCTTTAAAGAATGAAAAGAATGAAACTATAGATATTTATGAAGCTCTGCGAAGATTGTGTGACTTTCCCTTAATTTAGGCTCTTAAAAATATTTCAGAACAAACGAATAGAGAAGACTGTTTTAAAGCTATAACGTTGTAAACTTGATTCCTGTTTCTTTATCAGCTGAATGGAAAGAGTGTACTACGTCACACACACTGCTTTAGACAAGGAGAGGTGGAGGACGGGGAGGAGTTGGAATAAATACTAGAAGCAAATAATCGATTGATACATATATTGCGGGAATGCATAAGGAAACTGGGCAAGAGTTTGTTATTAATTTGGACTTAGAATTTTTGTAACAAATTTTATGCCGCGGACTGTACAGAAAAGTTAATTAGGAAGAAATTATAATTCTCCAATAAGCATTCTGGAACCGAAACATCTTCTAACATTTCAAGTTGGGAAGGAAAAATTTACATAGTGCTCCTCATTTTCTCTCTCTCTCTCTCTCTCTCGTCTTCCTCTCTCTCTCCCTCTGTGTATGTGTGTGTGAGTGTGTTTGTGCGTTTTTGTAAAGTGTAGGGAAAACACACCGAGTTCGTAGAGTACAAATATCATGCTCTATTATTTAAAATTTAAATTTATTAAAAGTGATCAATATTTAACGAATCATAAAAAAAGATATCTATTTATTCGAACAACGTTGTTTAGCCGCAAAATTAAATGGTAATAAATATTTCCAATTGAGCTGGTACACCTTACTATGCTATTAATATTGTATGTTTTGTTTTCATTTTCTTTGAGCTGAAGGAAAACCGACAAAAGAGGTAAGAATATCCTAGGATAGATTTACCCCGGTATATGTTCACTGATGTAGATTTACACTTCAATATGGTATTAATATTATATCTTTTGTCTTCATTTTCTTTCAGTTTAAGGAAAACCGACAGCGGGTAAGAATATCCTAGGATAGATTTACCCCGGTATATGTTCACTGATGTAGATGTACACTTCAATATGGTATTACTATTTTATCTTTTGTCTTCATTTTCTTTCAGTTTAAGGAAAACCGACAGGGGATAATAATATCCCAGAATGGATTTATCCCCCGGTATATGTTCACTGATGTAGATGTATACTTCAATATGGTATTAATATTATATCTTTTTCTTCATTTTCTTTGAGTTTAAGGAAAACCGACAGGGGGTAAAAATATCCTAGGATAGATTTACCCCCCGGTATATGTTCACTGATGTAGATGTATACTTCAATATGGTATTAATATTATATCTTTTGCCTTCATTTTCTTTGAGTTTAAGGAAAACCGACAGGGTGTAAAGATATCCTAGGATAGATTTACCCCCCGGTATATGTTCACTGATGTAGATGTATACTTCCATATGGTATTAATATTATATCATTTGTCTTCATTTTCTTTGAATTTAAGGGAAACCGACAGGGGGTAAGAATATCCTAGGATAGATTAACCCCCGGTATATGTTCACTGATGTAGATGTACACTTCAATATGGTATTAATATTATATCTTTTGTCTTCATTTTCTTTGGGTTTAAGGAAAACCGACAGGGGGGTAAGAATATCCTAGGATAGATTTACCCCCGGTATATGTTCACTGATGTAGATGTAAACTTCAATATGATATTAATATTATACCTTTTGTCTTCATTTTCTTTGAATTTAAGGAAAACGGACAGGGGAGTAAGAATATGCTAGGATAGATTTAGCCCCGGTATATGTTCACTGATGTAGATGTACACTTAAATATGGTATTAATATGATATCTTTTGTCTTCATTTTCTTTGAGTTCAAGGAAAACCGACAGGGTGTAAGGATATCCTAGGATAGATTTACCACCCGATATATGTTCACTGATGTAGATGTACACTTCAATATGGATGTTAATATTATATCTTTGGCCTTCATTTTCTTTGAATTTAAGGAAAACCGACAGGGGGGTAAGAATATCCCAGGATAGATTTACCCCCCGGTATATGTTCACTGATGTAGATGTACACTTCAATATGGTATTAACATTATATCTTTTGTCTTCATTCTCTTTGAATTTAAGGAAAACCGACAGAGGGGTAAGAATATCCTAGGATAGATTTACCCCCCGGTATATGTTCACTTATGTAGATTTACACTTCAATATGGTATTAATACTATATCTTTGTCTTCATTTTCTTTGAGTTTAAGGAAAACCGAGAGGCAGGTAAGAATATCCTAGGATAGATTTACCCCCCGGTATATGTTCACTGATGTAGATGTATACTTCAATATGGTAATAATATTATATATTTTGTCTTTATTTTCTTTGAGTTTAAGAAAAACCGACAGGGGGTAAGAATATCCTAGCATATATTTACCCCCCGGTATATGTTCAATAATGTAGTTGTGCACTTCAATATTGTATTAACATTATGCCTTTTGTCTTCATTTTCTTTGAATTTAAGGAAAACCGACAGGGGGGGTAAGAACATCCTAGGATATATTTACCCCCCGGTATATGGTCACTGATGTATATGTACACTTCAATATGGTATTAATATTATATCTATTGTCTTCATTTTCTTTGAATTTAAGGAAAACCGACAGAGGGGTAAGAATATCCTAGGATAAATTTACCCCCCGGTATATGTTCACTGATGTAGATGTATACTTCAATATGGTATTAACATTATATCTATTGTCTTCATTTTCTTTGAATTTAAGGAAATCCGACAGGGGGGTAAGAATATCCTATTATAGATTTACCCCCCGGTATAGGTTCACTGATGTAGATGTTCACTTCAATATGGTATTAATATTATATATTTTGTCTTCATTTTCTTTGAGTTTAAGGAAAACCGACAGGGGGTAAAAATATCCTAGGATAAATTTACCCCCCGGTATATGTTCACTGATGTAGATGTATACTTCAATATGGTATTAATATTATATCTTTTGCCTTCATTTTCTTTGAGTTTAAGGAAAACCGACAGGGTGTAAAAATATCCTAGGATAGATTTACCCCCCGGTATATGTTCACTGATGTAGATGTATACTTCCATATGGTATTAATATTATATCATTTGTCTTCATTTTCTTTGAATTTAAGGAAAACCGACAGGGGGTAAGAACATCCTAGGATAGATTAACCCCCGGTATATGTTCACTGATGTAGATGTACACTTCAATATGGTATTAATATTATATCTTTTCTCTTCATTTTCTTTGAGTTTAAGGAAAACCGACAGGGGGGTAAGAATATCCTAGGATAGATTTACCCCCCGGTATATGTTAACTGATGTAGATGTACACTTCAATATGGTATTAATATTATATATTTTGTTTTTATTTTCTTTGAGTTTAAGGAAAACCGGCAGGGGGCTAAGAATATCCTAGGATAGATTTACCCCCCCAAGTTTATGTTCACTGATGTAGATGTGCACTTCAATATGGTATTAACATTATATGTTTTTTCTTCATTTTCTTTGAATTTAAGTTAAACTGACAA